>NW_011967188.1:1214417-1217941 GCF_000949405.1 Vollenhovia emeryi
CTCTCCCCCCCCCCTCCCTCTTGTGGTCAGAATTGCTCAACGACAAGTAAATTGAGATCGCGAAATGAAACGGCACGATCGAATCGCCGCTTTTAACGGTTCCATGATAACAATCAACGATTGGCGTCATGATGCTTCGCTACGTTAATTAGCCTCCGACGCGATGGTAGCCTCTGTAATCCGTGAAACAAAATTCCTTTTTGCTCGCGGTTTCCATGGCGCGGCCACGTAAAAATTTAATACGTCGGTTTTCTCCCTTGAAGTAACGCGAATGGAGCGTGGGTGAGCGAAGCGTGGAAGTCAGCTTCAATCGTCCATCAAGCGGGATTCTACCGCAAATATTCGATTTTGAGATTTAATTAACAGAAAGCATAATATAATTAAAGCGTTGTAGCCTTGTCCGCTGGAAATAAAATTCAAGCTAAATATTTGCTTGGCTCGAAAGCGGATTTAGCTTCTTGGAGAATGTGTGGAGCCCGAATTTTCGAGTCGGGGTGGAAATGATTTCGGGACAAATGAAAGGGCTTGCGCCAGTTGTTCAAGCCGTGATTAAAGCACGATAACTGTATGGTCTCATTAGGTCTCATTAGGTCTCATTAGGTCTCTAATTAATTATGCTCGCGTTATTTTCATTTGTTGTAAACAATATTATCTTATGAGTCGCTAGACTTGAACGGGTGAATCTCAGTGATGTCGTGTGAATCGACTTAATTGGATGCCGCTCTCACTACTTTTTAGGTCCGATTCAATTGTGTATACACTTTCTTAGAAAATTTATGCGCGATACGTTTGCTCTGTTGATGAAGTAATTTCACGAGTGCGATGATTAGAGCCATGGTTAACGTATTAGCGAGTACTGAGACAACAATGTAAGTAAAACTTTTCCACACGAGAGAAAATGGATTATGTGCATCTCACATAATACATCGACATGCTTTACATCGACAACAGAGTAGAAATGTCACGATTATTGTAGGAGACTGCACAAAAGAGATTATTAAATTTTAGTAATATTTTTATCGCGCCCGGATTAAATTAAAAAATTCATTTGTCCGTAAAATATCAAGATTACAATTCTATTTTTTACATTTTAATTGTTTCAGTCGGAGCTCTGATATTTCACAGGTGCGCAATGACGTATGCGTATTATTAACGAAATATATATATATATACATAAGAAATGAACATCATATGTAGTGAAAAAGAAATAGTCGATGCATGAATGCTGCCTGTTTTATGCAATATACGTAAATCATGTATATGTAAGTAAATTATGTTCAATATGTATAATATACTGCGTAATATTTCCACGTTTAATATAATATTATATCATTATCGGATATTTTATTGCCTTTAAATACTTGCTATGTATAGTATATGACAGTTGCGGGATTGCGGAATTATTGATTTAATACGATACATTGCTAATTCTATAATTATTTACTTCGATGATCAATACGTAATGTATTCGATATTTGGCGAATTGCGACGGACAATTTAATGCAAACTTTTTGTTTCATCGAGCAACGTCGATCGCAGTCCTCTTTCAAGGTACAATACACAGTCGAGCGAGCAATCAAGCATTTTATTGCTATTTTCTTGGGGTTATTAAGGGATTACTCGTTTGTTAATCGTTCGAAACTTTCCAGTTGAAACTGCGAAAATCCTTTTCTAAGCTTTCATGTTTCGGAATACGAAGCTACGAGAGTCCTATCTACGAACCAATCTACATCAAATTAATTAACGTTGTGCAAATCGTGCGAGAGTATCAAATACATACAGACCGTAACAGCACATGATATTCTGTACGCATCCATACAATGTACCAAGAATATTCTGATTTCTATTACTCTGAGAGTATTCTTATAATATGTTTGCGATATCCTCAGAACGTTCTCAAAATGTACAAGTGCTGTTAAGAAACTTACTAATTTTAACGATTAAATCAAGAAAATCGAGAAAATCAAGAAGATAAAAAGTGACGCTAAACGCTTGTATCTTTTGTGTCTAAATAATATTTTTACGCGCGAATTTATGTATTATATTTTCTTTGCTTGGCGATACCCAGTGAGAAATGATTTGTCGAAACGATGTCGAATCGACATCGATATTATCAAATTGACGCCGACTCGACATCATTTCGACATCGACCGACGAGTCATTTTTCTCGCTGGCTCAGTATCATCACACGTCTTTGTGCTCGAATTAGTTAGATGCCCGTCCCGGACAGTCCAGGTCCAGGTTTGAATCCTGGCTGAGGTGATATTAAACTATTAAACAATTTTTCTCAGAGAAAATGTTTTAGAACGTCAATCTCAATAAACGCTCGTTCTTAAACTCACGAAAAAGTGTTGCAATCATTCTGCCCATCACTATACATACTATAGTATATCACATTTGTATTGTTGAGTGGAAAGTTATAATATTGAATATCCCGTACATAAATGTACATACTGGGAACGAAAAAAAGCACTAAATAATTACTAGAGTTCAGTAATTGAGTCATTAGAAATTACTGATGTACAGTAATTTCCTAGTAATTATTTCGCTTACATATCTGTAAAGCGTCGTCTACAATAACCGGCGTAAGCGTGGAGTAAGAAGTAAGAGTAGGCGTAAGAGAGCTACTTCCGGTTTAATAGAGCTGGAGTGAGGGCGTAAGCGAAATGAATTATTTTTATTTCTTACGCCTACTCTTACTCTTACGCCTTTTTACGCATGCCTACAACACCTACTTCACCGTATTGTAGATTGAGTCGGCGTAAACAGCTTACGCCTAAAACGTTACTCCTATCTCTTACCACTTACTCCACGCTTACGCCGGTTATTGTAGACGGCGCTTAAGGGATAACTGTTGGTTTTTACTGGAGTGCAATCTACTCTCAAAGATGTTTATAAGAGCCAGTATTATTAAATTGATTATCAGTTTAATTAGGAGATTGCACTATTCTAGCTTCAATTTAAGATTTTTATGTCTAATGGTAACGGCGTGTAGTTTTGCTTGTAAGCAATGAATATTACACTCGTAAAAGTATTATTAAGCACAAAAGATCCAGTCCGCTTATTAACTTCTTTTTTACTTGATTGTTAAGGTGGCTCCTGCACACAGGAGCGGATAGTATGGGTGCTTTGGTGGTGCCTCTTTAATTTTTATAAATTCATGTGACTTTTCTCATAAACTTCTTAGTGCATTAGTGATCACATTCATTGATATACCAAGTTATACAGGGTGTACTAAAACCACCGGATATCCTTTTAATCGCAGATTCCTTAGAAAATTTCAAGAGGAAAATTCTAATAAAAAAATTTCGAGGCTATGAAAGTTTTTAAATAATAAGCGATTATATTTCACAAATGACAGGTCTGAGATTTCGCGCGCTCAGGCACGGCGACATGACGAGTGATAAAAGTGTTCCTATGTGTTTCGCGAGCGAGCGAGAACCAAAGTCACCGTTTAACGGGACAGAAAATATTTGGGAAGACGATGATCCGGTTATTTTGAAAACTTGAGGATGAAGAGAGGT
>NW_011967188.1:1218432-1220601 GCF_000949405.1 Vollenhovia emeryi
AGGAGACTAGATTGAATCTAATTGAAAATTCCAAGTTCACTCAGAATATCGGAGATCGACTAAATCGAAGGATATCAGTCTGATCAAGATGCTCATCATAGTGAACCTCTCCCTTTTATTAATAAGACGTTACACAAAGTTAACAAAAGAAATGGTTAAAGATAACAAGAGGAACAATTAATTCGAGAATGAATCGTTAAGTCTGTTGTGAAAGTTGTCACTATGCTAAAAAGGGCGATATTCGTAGGAATACCTTTATCACTTGTCGTATCTAATTGCGTGGGTTACGTCACAATATCTAAGCGCGCGAAATCTCAGGACTGTCATTTGTGAAATGTAATCGCTTATTATTTAAAAACTATTATAGCCTCGACATTTTTGTATTAGAATTTTCGTCTTGAAAGTTTCTAAAGAACTTATGATTAAAAGGATATCCGGTGGTTTTAGTACACCCTGTAATATGCACATTTAAAAATATGTGACGTCAAATCTCAAAGAGCTGTTAGATTTCCTTAAAACATTCTATTTCTTTTGACTTTACTAATAAGTATTTGCTTGCAAAGGTCGGTGACCTCATATATTTAACAGCACATTTGAATCGTTATGACATTAATTATGTTTATCTCGTTTTTTGTTAAAATCCACTTCTTCTATGAAATAACATTAACCCTCAAAGTACTTCCGCGAGTGATCAGCCTATAAACCCTATGTTAAAATGCACAACTTTAACGGTTCTTCTTTCTTTTATTTCATCGGTAACCGGGTCTAAAATTTTGCGTACTGATAGATAAAACTTGCAACTATAATACACTTAAATTTAAATTGTTTCTACTTTTGGTCAGTTTATGCAGGAGCCACCTTAAATAGTTAATATGTGTGTGTACCCTGATGCAAGTATTTTAGCGAAAATATAATGAAATTTTACTGAAATGTATTCCAAAATCCTCACCCCCTCTCCCCCATTGACTCAGTTTCATTGCCGTTTCATCAATATTTGAGGAATTTAGTAATTCAGGAAAAATTAAATAAAAGTCATAAAAAGATTTTGCAGTTAAAGTAATACAGTTTTTAATTAAATTTAATCATAATATCTAATATTTCATAATTTTTAAAGATTTTCAACAGTATACTTTAACTTTCCTTATACCTCACAGTATTGAATTTCATAAAGAAAACTATGATTTCTTCCGAGATACATCCAGTAATTTTTCAATAACTTTAATTTCACGTTTCATCGATTTCACGGTACTTAAAAAATATTTCCATCGAGAGTACATCGAGAGAATGATTTTTCGCTCTTCCGAAAAGTGGCAATCGGCAATGGGAAGACAAATCTTGCCGAGCGGCAACGCTCACCTCGGGCGTCGCAGCCGAGCGTAACGAACAGCAGGAGGACGCACAGGAGGACCCTTCCGCGTCGACGAGACGACCGATCCACCCGCGACGGATCGCGGCCACGTGCGACAGCGAGTCTTTCACGGCACATCGAGGCACGTTTTTCACCGGGCAGATCGGGCTTTTGACCCTTCGTGGGTCACCTGCGAATCATCCTCGGCACATCCGGCGTGGTGGCATCGCTTCGCACGTGTCGCCACATTGGGGAAACTGCAGCAGCATCCAATTACGCGGCTTCTCCGTTTTCGCCGACGCCGCGGCTGCTGATTAGCCGGATCCGTACGCGCGAATCCTTGTGACGTAACCCACGCAATTCGAGAGACCGCGAATCACCAGCACCATCACCACCACCGGTCCCGATTGCCGATGGATCAATTAATTAACGTACCCGCAACGTTGTCCCTTTACCTGCGACGTCTTTTCGATCGGATAACGTGGGCTGAAAACACGAACCGATCATTGTTATTCGACCAGGGTCACCGGACGACCACTCCCGTACGATACAAAGGGCTCTTTCGAGCCGCGTGGGTTTAGCATTGAATCCACCGGGATTCAATAATGCGGCTGGTTTTTGTGTTTCGCCGCGTGTATGCGCACGTCGCTCCGCTGTGACTTAAATTAACGAGTCGCCTCGACAAAAACGTCTCACAGACTGTGGGATTTGTGCAGCTTACGTTATCGCGCGGTTCTGTTGCTTTACGATCACGTACAATAATCCTCGAGCTTCCTAAAATTATTTGCTATCACGTCAATCTCTCTCTTTCTCTCTCTCTC
>NW_011967188.1:1220701-1228065 GCF_000949405.1 Vollenhovia emeryi
TCTCTCTCTCTGTCTCTCTCTCTGTCTCTCTCTCTGTCTCTCTCTCTCTGTCTCTCTCTCTCTGTCTCTCTCTCTCTGTCTCTCTCTCTCTGTCTCTCTCTCTCTGTCTCTCTCTCTCTGTCTCTCTCTCTCTGTCTCTCTCTCTCTGTCTCTCTCTCTCTGTCTCTCTCTCTCTGTCTCTCTCTCTCTGTCTCTCTCTCTCTCTCTCTCTCTCTCTTTCTCTTTATATTCTTATCACAACTTTTAATTCATAGGCATTATTCACTCACAGTTTATTTTTTAATTTTTTTGTAACAATTGTTCTTTCCCTTTAGACGATTTGTCCCAGAGAGTGTAATAAATAATGATTCTGATTCTGATTCTCTCTCTCTTTATATTCTTATCACAACTTTTAATTCATATGCATTATTCACTCACAGTTTAATTTTTAATTTTTTTGTAACAACTGTTCCTACGCTTTAGAGGATTTGTCCCAGAGCGTGTAATAAATAATGATTCTGATTCTGATTCTCCCTCTCTCTCTCTCGCTCTCGATTCGCGAGCACGTAGTTCCTCTTTGTTGCGAAAGCGCTCCAGGATTCTGGAACTTTGTTTAAACTGCTCTGCGCCACGGTTTACTTTAAAGTTTCCCGCACAACGAGGATCCACTTGGGCGACGAGAGACCGACAAAGTACTGGCTGCTCTTATCAGGCCCGTTTCGTCGGTTCCCTCTGCACAATATCTCCTTCCACCTTTTGCCGACATTCTTAGGTGCACAGTGATTTTAGATACTACGCTCGGTTCAACTCGGTGACCCCGAGAAAGTCCATCGGGAGCGTGGATTGTGCGCTCGTCTCGAGGAGTGTGACTCCGCCGCTTCCCGCAGTCGCACTACCATGTAGTCTCCTTGGCTTAGTGAATCTCTGTGGTGTTACACTTTCGTCGGAGGAGGAGAATGAGAGAGAGACTGTTAGGATTTTTCCATTGACTGCGCACTGTAATCTTTAATCCTTTAAAGGCCCTCTTCCGCGCTAAATTCAAAGAGCGAGGAACGAACACGAGGCGATGCGCATTCTGGATTTTTGTTCTTTCAGACTGAGCATTATCGACCCAAGCAGAATAAGAAGTCATGATGAAGTCGAAATAACATCGTAATGACTATCAAAAGTCATATTTTGATCATCGAAAGTTAATCCAATAATTTTGTAATTTAGAGATACTGTTTAAGAGGATCCCGTAACCGTTCTGTATTACCGACAGAATTACCATTTTCGTAGTTATAACCTTTCGTCGTATTAAATTCATGGAATCAAAAATGCTTGCGTACAATGACAGTATATGCATTGATAATCCCAGGAAACTCCAATTTTATACAAAAAATGAGTAAAAATTACAAAATTCATATAATCGATCACATATAACCTTGTAGACGCGAACTGTCACTCCATCATACTTGTGCTTCGTATAAAAGTTCTACAACTTGTACTCACATGAAACTGAGTTCCCTAGGATTCGATAACATGTAGAATTACTGTGAAACCCTCTAAATTAGGATTAGAGGTTTAAAATAAGAGTATAGTTAGTATGAAATTTTCGCGTTTATGTATGGGTGTGATGTATCGTAGTAGTGTGTCCGTGTGCTCATGTATGCTGCGTTTCGTGTTTAGATGGCGCACACCATCAAAGGCTGGGGGATCCTCTTAACATAGTTTGCAACGATTTAGTCTGAACTTAAATTATTTCCGATGTTCATAATTGCATGTTAGGACTTATGAATACACAAAATGGCCTTTTTAACAACAATTATGCTATAATGATAAAATATGGTGTACAATGTGTGATAGAGCGCAGTATTTATTCTTTTATAAGATTTGTGTTCTTGAGCTATTATTTTGTGTCCTATGTATGGAAAATTGGGAAATGTGTGGAAAATGTCAATAATGCTCTTAAAAAACGAAATGTTTTTACAAATTCGTAAAATATAAGACGTTATTTGTAAAAGTATCTAATTTTTTAAGAGCATTGATATCCTAATTTTCATCATTTCATCATTTCGCATGCATGAACAATTTGCATTCTTTCGGCGAAAGTTATTACGTTTTATTAAAAGCGTTAAATGATATTATTTTGACTTTTAAATGACTTTTTGTTCTGCTTCAGTAATGTTTATTGGATCGAACATCCCGCGAGACGATGAAAGAATCGCGTGATGTGCTACGACATTGTCATGAAGAAGTTTGCTTCAAATTGAAGAAATACGGTAGCGGTACGATATTGAAAGAATTTAATGATTTCTTTTACAAAGAAAAAATAAATGTCTCCGTCTAAATCCCTTTCTAGATTGGTTCCGCATTAGAAGAGCGTTAGTTTACAACAGAATCGGGATGTAGGTAAACGAAAGTTTAAGGCGAGGTCAAAGTGCAACAGGTAAAACAAGTTGTTCTTGCACCTTTAGTCTCGGCGGCACCAGAAGCCAAGCGTAACGCTTATAATTAGAATTCACGGCAATTTATTTCTATACGAGCAAATACATTATAATTATAAACGCAGTAATTAACAGCGATACTCATTACAAATAGTACTTGCTACGCATCGGCTACGCCTAATCTACAATGTACGCTTTGCGTCCAGAAACATTTGGTTTTATATAAGCAAATCAAAACGCTTTACAAAAATTTATCGACAATTGACGCAAGATTGTACAACGTACAATTTACCAACTCACAAATTTTTTAAACGTACACTACTGATAAAAAATCTTAATAAAAAAAATATTACTTTTCTCAAGGAAATTAGGTGGTTCCTAGCCTATTAATTTAAATTGAAAAAAATAATAAACGAATTAAAACATGCATGTCTTTAATTTAAATATTTATTAAACATCAAAGAGAAGATCGTTTTACATTAAAAAAATTATTTTATTTTTATAGAGTGTTTACTAACATCGTAATTTTCACGGCGAAGAAAACTGGATATTTTAAAACATGCATGTCTTTAATTTAAATATTTATTAAACATCAAAGAGAAGATCATTTTACATTTAAAAAAATATTATTTTGTTTTTATGAAGCGTTTACTAAGATGTAATTTTCACGGCAAAGAAAATTGGATATCTTATTTAACAAAAACAATTATTTCATTTAATAAATAGTATTCTATAATATATCTGATGAAATCTTTATCTGAATGTAGAAAATGTAATTATTTAGATTAATTTATTTAATATAATATACAGATTTCCCTGAAATTTGCTATTTTTATTTAAATATAATAGAATAAATATTTACTGCAGTAAAAAATAATTTTAAGTAAATCTATTTACTTAGTTAAAAAAATTTGGTTGTCAGTGTATTTATTAGCCACAAAATAGAATGTTTCTAGACGCAAAGAGCACATTGTAGATCAGGCTTTATCGTCTCGCAAGACGTAGATTTGCCACTTTGCGTTGTGAAAACTGGCCGCTAAAAATTAACGTAGCGTATCGTACGATATTCAGGTATTGAAAGTAGATATTATTCGATTATTATTCTATTAGTTGAAAAATATATATCTGATTATTTACAAGATAAGCCTCTTCGTAAACGGAATACCGAGATCAAGTTCGCAGTTTTATCAGTGCGGTGCAATTTAAGGCTTTCGTATTTGTCGCTTATTTATCGTTTATTATCAAACGCGTTGGAGTTTGAGGGACCCCGAATGTATCTGAACAAAACAAATCTCGACGTTTCTCTTTCTAGAGACAAATCTCCTTGAAATCTCCCTCAAACGCGCCACGTTTCACCGTACGCCACGGCAACAGCCGCGACGAATCGCGCGAGGTTTTCACAGCGATCTTCCTCAGTCGAGCCGTCCCGATAATTCAACCCGTCGATCGCGGCGCGTAGGATCGGGATGTAAAGGAGGCTACTTTCTACATCCGGGCGCGGCGTGGGATTCCTCGGCTCGTACGCTCGATCCGCGATTTATTCACAGCTCCAAGACGGCGTCCCGATCAGGGACACCTTCGCCTCGTCTCCTCACGCGAGCACATCGCGGGATCGCGCGTCGCCGCCGGGCTGTCTGAGAAATTGCGCGAAGAGTATATACTCACCGACTGACCGACTGACTGCGAGGAGTACACGGGAGATTGGTCCTCGCACCGTTCTGCACCGCGGCGATTGCAGGCGTATAGCGGTACCAGCCGATGCACGCGACGGCATCGCGGCGATGCGGTACCAATGTGTCCGTGGTTACGAAACGACGAGCAGCAAAATTTTTATCAGCCCGATAATCGAATACAAAACACAAAAGAGCGTCGTACAATATGCGGGAAACAAAGGGAGGGGGGGGGGGAGGAGGCGAATGCGTCGCGGAGAACGCGATGCTAATTGTTATCCGCGTTAATTGCCGCCCGTGAGTTAATTGGCGCCGAATAAAAGTGTCGTGGGTGGCAATCGCACGCTCGTCGCCGCAACGAGGTTGCCCGATTGTACTATCGTCGTTTAAAGAACAATAATCGTCGCTATGCGAACAGTTCCATTTTAATGAGGGTCATTTGCATAATGCGCGGTACGCGCAGATTTCCATTCGCACGAGACAGCCCTGCTTTCATGTCGACTTATTTAGTATTGTATTTTTCGGGACAAAAAAGGATATTCGTATAAATACAGATCATGCTTCGTTAACCCTAGGTGAGTGCACTTAGAAATGTTGTCTAACACATGTGCGTCAGTTTCCTAATTCCACATTCATCCCTCAGTCTCACAGCACCCAAAAGAGTGATTATATTAACTCAGGCTTTTCGATCTATCAATCTCGCAACATTTACTTTTGGTTAACGGAACGTGGGAGAGAATTCAAGAAGATCGGTGAAGATGGCTCGAATTTGAGCCGAGATGTCCGAACGTATACTTAAATTGTTATTAAAATATTCTGTATGTAATTTCATTAAGTAATAACGTAAATATTGAGCGAGAGGAGAGAGAGAGAGAGAGGGGCGAGAGAGAGAATGACAGACAATAGTAACAACGAGGTGACATGCTTTTGCACTTAAAGTTGCACAATTTCAAAAAGACACTTCGTGCACCAGGTACGATTATGCGTCTAAAGGACGGGTCATTGTTTCTACCCGGAGAACAGAGACTGGACACAAACGTGACGCTGTTAAACGCCTTTAGTTCGTCGTGCCGCGTTTCCTCGTATCACTTTCGCGAACATCGCGATACTAATTGCAACTCCGTGCTAATTGCAAGAAATTGTTTGCGAGAAAGAAGTTGTCACGATGGAAAATGAAGAATGCGCGCTGTTTAATCCTCGATCAAGCAGGAAAGCGTGTCGAATCTACATAATCGGGATAATTGAGACCTTTTTCTGAGCGACCTACGTCGCCGGGACAAGACGTGCAAATTGTGTGTAATTACACCCTCAGAAAGGATTTCTGTTATCGAGACAAAAAATATTCTCGACGCTTTTATATTTCTCACAACCTCATTTAGTACAAAAATAAGACAATATCAAAATAAAATCAATAATTCTTATTCTTCTCTATTAAATTAAAAAAGATTGACTTACTATTGTATATTGGGGCAAGAGTAACTTATACAATAAATGTAAGCTTATTAAATAAAATCAGTAATTCTTATTCTTCCCTATTGAATTAAAAAACGAATTGAGTTACTATATTGAGACAAAAGTATAATAACGTATATAAATGTAAGTTTATATATTCTTGCGTTTAGAATAAATTTTCCCTCCGTCTTACAACGCACGAAATTGGCACCGCGACATTCGACAAAAGACGATACATACTATTATTTTATTCTAGATTTTAGAATTTTTTATTTAAGATTAAAATTTTCCTTTCTCTATAATAAATATGATTGGCGCTATATCGATCCTATTTTATGATACATTCAAGTGTAATAGCATTTTCCTGTGGATGTGTAAGAACGTTAAAACAAGTTACACGCGAGCAGGTAGATAAAAATTAAACGGGTCCGAGGTATGACGCATCTAGTTTTCGTTTATTAGCGATGCAATTAACACTTGAGAAATTGCATTATATTCTCAGCGTTCTTTGCGACCTTTTCCATGGAAGAAAATATAAATGACGTAAGCTTATATCCGGGGGATTACAAGCCGGAATAAAACTGCACTTGAGATAAGAAAACCGGGCGAAGGAGCGAGCTGGAGAAAGGGATTATATTTGAATTTGCAGCACCCAGCGGAGGCGTCTTCATTCCCACGCGACTACCTGAACGCTCGCGAACAGTGTTTCGACAAGATGCGGTGTGCAATTATCAACGTCGTATAATTTATATCGAACACCGGCGCGAAGCGGGTCGAGTGAGACTCACCTTTCATCATCCGCCGCATTACTTTACGTAGGCGGTATTGCCTGTAAATCCCTTGGAGGATTATTAACTTGTCGTTATATCTGACAAATCATTGTCCACGACGTGACGAGATATGAACTGTCGCTTGCAGACGATAAGGGCCCGATAAGATATTATTAAAAATAGGAGGTACGTGTGCGCGCCAGTCGCGAATATTCAATATTAACGCAATCGTTATTAGTCATACGATAAAATATGGCCTGGAAAATATACCGCGACCCGACATCAATTTTCATTTCAGGCGTTTGAACGTTGTCGGCGCGTTTGAATATTAAAATTCGAACCGCGCGACGCGGTAAAATCTATGAAACTTTCGCTAGGAGGATCTCCTTCGGAGGCTCGGAGGTATCTTATCATCCTATATGTAATTTTCCGCCGATTATTCCGCGCGTGAATGATCGCTGGAAATTGCATTAATCTCGCCGGCGGAATCGCTCCAACATTTCACTTGCGCTTTCCTCGCCGAAATTTCACTCGGCCGCGACTCTCGCCGGGCCGTGCCACGCGCAACGTGGAGTCGTCCACTTCGATATGCAAATAAGAACGGCGGTAGCGCAGAAGTAGCCCATCTGCGCAACCGGGTGTATCCTACCGTGATTGCGCTACCGAGATCCCGCAGCGGAAGATTTCACGCGAATCTCGAAGAGCGAAAATGAGAGAGCAACGTCGCCTCGTCACGAGATTCGATCTCGACGGTGGCTCGATGCATCGGGTGTTGAGTAATAGCGAATTCGGTTGGTTGCACTAGTGCTCACTGAGTGCACTAAGCCTTGTTTACAGTCAATTCTTATATTTAAACATCATGTTAAATACTTCTTGCAATATTTCTTGTCCAGAAAAATGGTCTGTACAACGTTTACACGGATCATTTTTTGACTAAATACTCTTTGAACATGTATTTAAGACAAAGTTAAATATAAGATGGAAAAATATGTAGTATTCGAAACTATAATCGCACAGTAAAATAATTATAGTCAGGAATATCATTGTTATAGTAATTATTACTGTAA
>NW_011967188.1:1228669-1245214 GCF_000949405.1 Vollenhovia emeryi
TTACTTATCATTTCTTTGAAAGATGCTTTCTTGTACTATTCTTTACGAATGCAAAGTGATGTAACCAATGAACATAGTGTACAACGCAATGTATATACTATTTTTAGTTTACCATAACTATTTCATATAGTTGTGCTAATATATGTCATAGTGATAATGACTATAAATTTTGCTCAGCAATATTTTGCATGTTTAATAAAACTATAAAAATATGTGTAGAGCCAAAATTCACTATAAAATCTAGTGAGATTATAGTTATTCTAACCATTGTTTCTATCAGTGTACAAACAATTATGCGGGGTGTACAATGCGAGTCGTACAACTACAAATTCACTATGATTGGCCAATTCTTATGTGTCTGACGGAATTGACCAATCGCAGTCGATTATTCTTACGACTACGACTCTGCGACTTGCATTGTAGACCACGCATTAGTGGGCACGCAGTGCGCACTAGTGCAAGCAACCGAATTCGCTATAACACTCGAATGATTCCGACATCCCGCCAGGCGATTACGTGGAGTCGCAACACGGCGGAATTAGCGTTACGAATCGATAATCTCGTTGCTCGCGACGAGGTTTGGTCGATGGGGACATGCTTAGGAGGAAGAGCAGCTGACCGGGGAAAATTTCTTGGAAAAATACGACGGTCGTCGACAAACCGCAAGAATCTGATTATGGGTCGTTAGTAGCTGGCCCGAGCTGACCTGGCCTACCGGCATTACGCGTGGCTGAGTGTACCGGTTTCTGGGCTTTCTGGTGCACGCTAGGGAAAATTGTCCATTCTAATTATCTAATGTAATTTTTTTCACAGTGTACTCTCACGCCCTTATTTATTATAACTTAAATTTATTTCAATATATCGAGAGTCCTTGTTATTTTTTCTTTTTCCTTTCGCTGACCGTGAGAGGGTGTCGCATGTTACAAAACATCTCCGCAAATGCACGTATACACATGTGTATTTTACACTTGCATTATGTATCTATCCGAGAATATTAAATTGAAAATCTAGCTTATTCATTTGCGGATGACACGAACGTAACTTAAATATCTTATTACGCGCGATCTGCACGTGATATACTTCTTAAATGTAAATGCAATATAATTATTTAATAAGATAAACGAGGAAATCGATTCTCGCGTGGAACAAAGCGATGTAATTTCTGCAAAAAAAAAATATCGCCGTTCGTCGGATTTCATTTGTGCTACCCGCTAAGAAAGATACCCAGGGAAGAAATCGCGCAAAGGAAGTCATGTCTGAGTAACGAATTGCGGTCGTGTCGCGTGGTACACGGTGGTGCGTTCGCAGGGATGGTAAACCAACGGAACAACGTCGTAATTAATCTCATATCCTTGCAATTGGATAAAGTAAGCAGGAATGCGTTCTCGTATTGCGCGCAGTACCGGCGCACTCTTCGGAACGGAGTACACGTGCGGTTTACGTTAAAACAGCTTTGTGCTTATTAACCCTTTAACACCCGTGACCCTCATTTCCCATACAGATTAGCAGCGCCGCCGCGCTCGTAGCGTTCGTACGCGCGAGGTGTTTTAGCTACGGGCCGTTACGAAAATTACGAAAATTACTCTCCACGCGTTCTGCCGCCGCGCGAAAGTAGGAGCGAGGTTTAATCTGACGGAAGCTGCCGCACAAAGTATCAGTCCGCAATTAAGTCGATCTAGGTCGCCAGAACAATCTGGCGACTCCACGATACACGCGGGATGTGTGTCGCACGAAGCGACGCAGACAATATCTTAAAAAAAGCGTTGCGTTATCGTCGCTTATTCAATTAATTTTGGAATCTAGGTGGAAATCACGGTGCTCTTTTGATAGCGCCGACTTTCCCGGATTCTACGTGCCGCAGCATGCTAATTTTGGATTTTTAATCCGCGAGCATCACGTTTTATCCTCACGTGTCCTCGGACACGACCGAATACAATGGGATTCTTGCGTGTTTTTGTTTTCAGAGATCCCTCTTACGGTGTCGTATATGTATCGCGTAGCACCACTAGATTATATAGCTGCGGAAGAGCTTTCTTGCAACATGCAAGAGCTTCTAGATAAACGTGAACTGACGAGAGAAAAGAGAGAAGAAATGTGTGTGTTACGAATTGTTAAAATTATTATAAAACTTATTAAAAGAACTTATTATATTTACAACTTATTATAGAAATTTTTTATCGGGCCGCCAGGAAAAAAATATCGTGTTCGATGAACGCGTACAGTGATGGACAGAATGGTGGCGACACTTTTTTTCAGGTCACATTTCAAAATGTTCTCCGAGGAATATTTTACCCAATGGCCATTCCGAAACCATTTTGAACCTTTCCGATCTATTTCTCAAGTCAAACTTTCCTCAGAGACTATGTTTTGGAACGTAATCCTGAACCTAAATGCGCGTTTCTAAACTCATTAAAAAACGGGTATCGCATCCATTCTTTCCATCACTGTACAATGATGGACAGAATGGTTGCAATTTTTAAGAATGAGTTTAGCAACGTGCATTTAGATTCAGGTTTATATTCCATTAAAAAAAAGTCGCAACTTTTGTCGCAACTTTTGGAACATAAACCAGGGGCTCGATTATGAATCTTTTCCTCTACCGTGAGCTCGTGAAAAGTAAAAGATTTCATTGATGAATATTGATTTCCTCAATGAAAACTTTCACTTGTTACGAGTTCACGCTAGAGGTAAAGATTTATGATGAAACTCCTGAATTTAAATGCGCGTTCCTGAATTCATTAGAAAAGGTGTCGCATCCATTCTGCCCATCACTGTACATTTCAGTGTCGAGTATCATATCTTTTTCTCATGTCAAGATGCATTAATAAGCTAAAATTAAAGGTTAAATTTAAATATTCAGACATGTGTAAATATAACATCGGATATTCCGGGAGTGCCCATCGAATGATTATCTGCTGTATCCATTTTGATTGACCGTGCAATTAGAATGTTATAATTATCGCGCGCGAGTATTGTAGGTGACGTTCCATTAGCGATACTCGTTACGTTACAGTAATCGACAGCAATTGGAGATGTCGAAAAAATATTAAACGTACCGTCGCAAAAGTTACGCAGTCTAGGCATGACGATTTGTTTGAATTGGCAATCGCGAAACTTTTTTCAAAAATCGCGTTTCTGTCGACAAACGATTTGACACAACGCGACAAAAATGTTTGTTTAACGGCTAAATACATATTAAATTGTGTTTGAAAGAGAAATTGATCAGCTTTATGCTTACTTTACGCTATTTTACATCTGAAGAGAGATAATGACGACAACCAACGCTGGCTGTTTCATTTTAATAGAAATAATTAACGTTACATACATCCCCAAAGTGATATCGTTGATATAATGACGGTAAGTCGAATTCTCAATATGAACGCTTTATCCATCACGTTCTATCATTGCGCAACTTCTACTTTGCAATAATACGATTGTTTATTACACATAAATATTATTATCACTATTATTATTATTGTTATCATTTCGACATATCCTTTGGTCTCATGTATCTTATTGTGGAATCGCGCTCTACCACGTCTGCACATTCAGATTACACGCAGATGTTTCTATTTCAAATATTTAGAACGGAACGGAAATGACTCGCGAGAAATGGGCGGAATTAGCGAAAGTGCGAGGCGAAAAGAAATCGACTCTGATTAGCATGCGTCAGATGCGGAAGATCCATTTCTGGCATCTCGCGATAAAATTGGTTCCCTAAGATCACATTGTTGCGACTAGAATCTGGCATGGTTGGGTGGTGTCTAGTTAAAAAGATAAAAGTTCAGTTAAAAAGTTAAAAAGTTAAATAATTTTAACTTAATTTAGTTACATTATATACTGTTAACTTTTAATTGAATTTAGTTACACTTTATCGGTAACTTTTAACTTTTAATTTATCTCTATCTTAGGCCCGGGTTTTCATTTTCTGGTTGATTGTTTAACCAGAGGTTAGTCGACTCTCGGTCTCTGTTTAGATAATAATATAAAGAAAGATAGAGAGTCGACTAACTTGTGGTTAACAATTAACCAGAAAATGAAAACCCGAGCCTTAAAGTTAGCCATGCCATAAACAAAGGCGTCGCGAGATGCCATGCGTTTGCCTACATTGGCAGTCTTTGTGTTTCAAAATTCACTGCCAGCTTTAAAATCTACTGTGTATGTGTACCATAGATCATCAGCTCTATAGTAGTGAATTTTGGAACACAGCCATTATTTGGAGTTTTGATTCTCGAACTCACGTGAAATTGTTTGCATGTTTGAAATGGGCCATATTTCTTGTAGCGTGAGTGATTGTCCAAACGCTAGTCGCGCAATTCAATGCAATTTACGTGATTGGAAGTCTCTGAGGTTTTATGTAAAAATAAAACATTTAACTTTTAACTTTTTAATTTTTTTATTATTAACTTAACTTTTAATTGAATTAATTGTGTTGCCGATTAGCTTGTATCTTTTGGTACCTTAACTAATAGCGAATTCGGGTTGGTTGCACTAGTGCGCACTGAGTGCACATTAAGCCTTGTTTTCCAGTCAATTACTATATTTAAAGATCATCTTAAATATTTCTTGCACTATTTCTTATCCAGAAAAATGGTCTGTACAACGTTTACACAGATCATTTTGTGATTAAATACTCTGAACATGTTTTTAAGACAAAGTTAAATATAAGAAATGACTATAAACAAGTGTGCACTCAGTGAGCACTAGTGCAAGCAACCGAATTGGCTATAAGTTAAAATTTCAAGGCTGTTAACTTTAACTTAACTTAGTTAAAAAACAGATAATTTACCCAACCCTGGAATCTTGATATTCGTCTCTTATCGTTCCTGTCTCTCTTTTTACAAGGTAGAACTTGTTTATCATTAGCTTCTTTACGGCGAAAGCTGAAAATAAGTTGGACGAATAACGAAGTTTTAAAGTAAGAGTCTACAAAACTAAGCACTTGTTCGTTATAAGAAAAAAATTGGAAATCATTTAAGAATATTATACAACAAGACGGTCTCTATAGGGAAATTGTGCGATCTGCCGCAAGTTTTAAACGAGCGATTATGCACACGGTTTCAAAATGAGGCGATAAAATATACGATCGTAAGCGACGAATGCAAGTATATAAGTGGAAATTATAATCGAGTATGCTCTTTTAGATCAACATATCGACAGTTCTAGTTGCTAGAATGCGATAGCATATTGCACATTACTAGACGTTAAAAATATACCTTTACGACAGCAAGCTGGAATTTCAGACAAACAACAATGACAATACGAATAATAAAATGTACGAATCCGAGCTCCTGTTTATATAATTAAGATGAGGAATGAAGATGGAGAGGAGTCAGCACGGCTTTCTCATTTCGACTTAACGTCATTCGAACATGGGTCGTTTGTGTTTCTGCCATCGATGGCTCGGGACTAGTTCCGGCTTCGGGAACTTAGAAGCGTGTCTCGGACTGTAAGTCGTAGCGCCATTACAGTGCCCGTAACAATGAGCGAACTTTGCTCAATATTATCTTGCCATTGTTTAAGTATTCTCAATCTTCTAGTCATGAAACGGGCGTATTGAGTTCATCAGTTTGGATCAAGGCTATTCCGCGAATACGACACGGTCGTCCTATTTTCTGTTTACTTGTAAATACGCCCTTTTCTCGCGTTGCTTTGCGTTAAAAGTGTTAAAACATATCCTCGCTTAAAGGTAAAATTCGTTTTAAATACCATACAAGCTCGCCTCTGCTTTGGTTATCTTTCGCATTTCAGAAAATGTCACTGAAAAATGTCCCATCGAATCCGCTCAAAGCAAAATTTTGTTACAAACGAAACACGAGCTCGGTTTCGTAGATTTTATTATTCGTATTATCATTGTTATTTCTCTGCGATTCCATTGCTGTCCTAAAGGTATAGGTGTATAAGTTGGAATTGTAAGTTGTAGAGCTGATTTTAAAAATCATTAAATGAAGAGGCTGAATAATAATCACCAGTTAAAACTTTCCAATCAATTCGGTAAAGCCTAATTTTATAATGCGTTTTAAATTTCGATAATTTATAACGCTACACGGAAACAAACGTGATGTTGTATCAACAAGATCAATGAATTGAAATAAAATCGTTAAAACAACATCAGTATTAATAAATGAGAAACATCAGATAGTTGTCTTAATGATCTGGATATTTAGTTTAATGCTTAAAATTAAAATCCATAGCAAATATAATTGAGTGAATTATTTATGTTTGCGGCAGCCCGTGACGTTAACATTTAATTCAAGCGACTTCATTTTTTTAATTCAACAGCATTTTGTTCCGTGTAGTATAAAATAAATTGCGCCATGGTGGAGTATGCACTCACTGAGGAATAATTAATTTTACGCCATAAATAGAATATATCGTAAATCGATCAATATGTCATAAATCAGAAGAAGAGTGAGCATAATACCAAATAGTTTATTTTTGATATTTATTTTTAAAACAAACATATATCTTGAATTTTGAAAAATGATTAAACTCGAAGTGCCGTGATCAAGTGTTTTTGTGAAGAATGGCTTAGCAAAAAATATTTACACTGCATAAATATTTATATTGCAATATGAAATGTTTAAACTGCAAAATGAGTGCCATTAAATAAGTTCTTCTTGATAAGTAGATGCGTTCAGAGATCCATGAAAAATAAACTATTCGATGGAACGAGTTACAGCTTTACACGTATTCATAGAAGGGTTGCAACTTTCCATTTAACGTATCACGTCTGTTGTGCGAGTGTACTTTATTCCGAAAACTTCTCAAATGGCTGTCGTAGTGCACTTTGAATATTTCTATTTTTGTCGTTGACATCAGATGCGCAATAGAATATTAACGTGTCGTAGGAGAAGGTAATATGTGCCAAGGTAACACGTTGGTTAAAAGGAATAATGTTAGGTTTGTTACACCAGGTCGAGATTCTTACGTTAACGTAATAACCAATAAAGAATTTCTCGTCAGCTTTCTGAAGGGAGTCGCAATTTCATTTAAATACGCCTGTGGAATGCAATTTGGTTTAAATGCATTATAGGACGTTTCCACTTGATGGTAATTATTTTCTTTTACTTGACAACGAGAAAACGAGGTCGGGCTGTCAGCGGATTTACCTTGCATACACCGGAATTACCGCGAGGAAAATAATTTCAAAGGTCATCGCGATTTGGAACTTTTCATTCCTTTCAATGTTTAATGCAGACAGATACAGGTGGAGGTGGATAAATAGACAGTCAGATAGATAGATAGAGGTAGAGAGAGCCCCCTCAGGGGACGCAATTTAAAAAATTTCGTATGTGCCGAAGAATAACAAGGTTTCTACTTCTTTATCTCTAGACTAAACTAATGTTTGATTCGCGCCCATCGGACCTTAACACACGGGTACACGGCGAATCAATTTGATCACGCATTTGTTACGCGCGGCAGTAATAACTTTTGCGGACGTTCAATCGCGTGCGTCAGGCCGGCATGTTAATGCCGAATTGATCATCATTACCGCTTGACGGATACAACGCAAGACGTTGAAATTTATAACAGCGGCGATGCGCGTCGCGCAAAATATACGTCAGTACGAAACACAGGCGAAGAATTCAACTCGAAGACTGGAACATTGTGACTCAAAGAATATTACAGTTATGTATTCCGTAACACTGAAAAATGTTTGGGACGTGGTCTTCCGGGGTTTATCATCAATCTTGATTTCCGCACAGGGAGAGATGTACGAACGTGTAACACGCATCTTTACAATTGTAATGTCACATTGAATTTGCAGCACGATATCATTTCGTAATCATGTACAACACGCAAAGCTGTAGAATACCGTGACATTTTGAGACACCGCTTATTCTCTGTTAAGTCCAATCGATCTATAGTGTGTACTGTATTTTGATGAGAAAAATATAAAAAACTTTTTGTTACAAACACTTTACGGTTATAAAAAGAATTTAGAAGGCATATCAGCTCAGCTACAAATGTGCTAAGTTTACGAAAGGCGAATATTATTCCAAATGCTATATATAGTACACGGTGTAAAACACGAGATATTACGTGTGTTTAGTAGCTTTTTATTACATCTTTTTTTATATTCTTGTCACTGTTTGACGTTTGATACTTTAACGTAGCATACGCATTGATGGCCATTAATTAGCTACGTATTAGCGTAATGTCGGCGTCATCAAAAACGAAACAATAATTACGTTAATTATCTTGAAATTAATTACAACGAAGTCACGTTCCGCGAAATCTAAAATAAGACGGGATTATATTACAACTTTGAACTGAAAATATCCCAACAAATAAGGACGAAAGCGAAAGAAACAGTCTGTAATAAACTTTACAGGGTAAATTAAAGCGCTAGAGTAGATGGCGATAGAGATGTTATGTGCAGAACAAAAAAATAAGCAGTAATAGTACTCGTGACACACGATATCGACAAAATTAGAACGGCAGTTAATTAACGTTGGTGCGTTCGCACGCATTGGTTCTTCAGTTAAATTTGCATTCGATTGCTCACGAGATGACAAGCATTATCAAATACCATTAATTACACATTTGTCAAGATTCCCTGCCGAACATTGTTGTGCACACGCCTCGGATAGTTAAATATCGAATAATTAAATCCAGTTGAAAATATTATGGCGATTACAATTTTACAATGGACATTGTCCCATCTAGAGGTACTTTAGTCGTGCATAAAGAGACCCAGCGAAACGTGTGAGATGGTCTCTTTATCACCCTCGCAATATTTCCCGCATACTTTAACATTAATCACGGCAATTACCAATAATTCGAGCGAGTTCGATTAAGAAAAAAACTCAAATTTTTTTCGCTTGATAAGAAATGTCCATTTCGAACCGGATGGTATCAAAGAGAAATCAGACTTCTAGAGGTCATTACAATATCATAAAATATATGCGAAAAATAATGATAAGCGGGTCACAATGTAAAAACATATTGGATATCGTAGATAATTTATGTTAATACGACAATATAAGAAAAAAAAGTCTTGTTTAAATGGCTGACGCTTTTATGTTAGCAACTTCGATCTTGACTTCGTACATTGCCTCATGTAAGAAAGTCATAGGAGAGTTACGCTACGAGATCACAGAACGTAGCAACGTAAAACTAAATTCTCTCGATGCTTTTAACATTTGCTATTTTCTTCTTGCTGATGAAGAGACCTGGACACTCATTTGGAGAGTATTCGAGCACACTTCTAATATACAGGGTGTCGGATTCGATTTGGACCACTCCAAAGATTATAACAGATTGGGTCAAACTGAGAAGAAAAGTTATATACCATTTTACAAAATCCGTAATTATTATCGCGTAATTAAAAAAAACGTCTGAGCCAATAAGTGCACGGAGGAGCTGAAGGCCGGACTCGGCAGACATGCAAAATGGTGTATTATTCTCCTACCACCAGAAAAAACTTTTTCGGCGCGGTGTCATATGTCGCGCGTTCGCTCGCTGCGCGACGTTCGCCCGCTCATCGCTCCCCGCTCGCCGCCGTCTCTCATCGATCGATGCGTGACTCCACCTCTCGCTATCGGATCTTGAGAGATGTCAATAGATACACCATTTTGCATATCTGCCGAGTCCGGCCTTCCGCTCCTCCGTGCACTTATTGGCTCAGACGTTTTTCTTAATTACGCGATAATAATTACGGATTTTGTAAAATGGTATATAACTTTTTTTCTCAGTTTAATCCAATCTACTATAATCTTTGGAGTGGTCCAAATCGAATCCGACACCCTGTATAGTATCACGCAGTAAAGTAACACAATATTTGTGAAAATGAAACTATTGTGTGAATAAGTTATTTATGCACAGTTTTCACATGTAATATTTAGTTATTTTACATTTGTTACGCATGGAACGATTCCATTTTTTATACTTTCATAATGAGAATACATCGTCTGTAATAGTTTTCAGCACTCAGTGAATTTCCCCATGGAAAAAATATATTTTAACATGTATAATAGATAAAAATATATTTAATGTACTTTATATATTTGGTATCTAGAAATTTTATTTAAAATAATATATAATGTTATATATGTCAAAATTATAATAAAAATTATGTAAAATACACGGACTTATATAAATTACATATTTATAATATGAATGTAACATATTTGTTTATATATTTATATTATATTGTTTATATATTTATATCATTTTGTGCCAATGAGCATTATATTAACAGTGATACGGTATATTTCTTCGGTAATCGAGAAATTGATGTAATTCTCATTTCTTCCGCAATTACGAATCTCCGTTATATACACAGGACGTCTAACGTAAGTAAATGCAAAATATGTAAAAGGATATATTCTTGACTTTATGAAGAAAATATCCTGTGAACGTAAAGTACTTTGTATTTCAAAAAAGTACAGGGTATGAAATTTGAGAAAAGGGAAATAAAAATTTCGCAAATCTAAGGGAACGCTTACAGATATTTTGTTCAAATTGTGTGTGCATGTATTAAGAACCATTTTCTAATACCGATGAAATATTTTTAGATAAAAAGGTGAAGCTATTTATACTTTTAATTAAAAATTTTTAATTTTACTCGAAAACGGCAGACCGCATCAAAAAACACAAGAGGCAGTTCTTGTGGGGTTTAAATTGCAGTGAAGTTTTGATTGCAAAAGTGATCTCTCCGTAACGCTATTAAATTATCAAGATCTGCATATCGTGACACGCTCGCAACTACCCGTTCGAAATTTCCTTGGACTCTACCTTAAAGCGCTCTTTACGGCACGCGCGATTCTCTCCTGTGCTGCGCTAGTCCAAGACCTACATATCCGTCAATCTCCGCGTTCGGGATTATCGCGAAAGTTCACAAGTGATAACAATGTCGTGATCACCGCCACCACCACCTGGAAGATATCACCTCCACCCACGGACACCCCGCGTTTATATACCCGGCGTGCACCGCTGATATCCGACTGCGCCACTCCGGCTTCCGTTCCTGTAAAAGGGGGAACGCGCGCCGCCGCCATCGTTCATTCACAACCACCTGCTCGACGGGGTAGCATCGTTTCGGTGCCATCTGTCATCCGCGCAAGCAGAAGCACAGTCGAGCCAGCCGCCGTCTTCTCGGCCCTCCTCCACCCTCGCAGCAGCGCGCCGTTGACGACCTTGACAGGATGAAAAGCAACGCGACTTCCGGTCCCACTTTCTCGCTCTACCTCTCGATCGCTCTGCTCGTGATCTTAGTTTCTATCAGCGATAAGACGCACGCTAAACGTAAGTGACTTCTCGATCACATACGTTAATTCGTGTATTTCATTGTAGCTTTCGCAAATGACTGGGGTTCGCCAAAGGCGCAATGTCATAATGTGTTAATAATTCTAAACTATTTCGCAACAAGTGGTACAAGAACCGTTATGAAATTTAATTGTCTCGACATTTGTACATCAATTACGTACAGCGATAAATGTAATTTTTTTACACTTTCATTAACCCGATAACAGTTGCCCGCCGAATAATTAGTGATGACATTTTAATGCGTGGGAACAATTAATTTTTTTCCCGTTAATTCAGTGTTTTCGAACGATAAGAGTGAAATTTAACTTTTGTATATTCATTCTGTGCTTTTTATAATATATAGATAATGCTGTAATATAAAGGTTTCAAACAATTACAAATTTATCGGAATCAAATCTCGTTTTAAAGACCTTTGCGTATTAAATTTTAACAGTAAAAATATGCAAACAGTAGAATTTAAATATTCATTTAATTATAAGCAATTTTAGCAAAACATTAACATTAAATACGTACCACAGAAATAACGTATTAAACTTTTAAAGTTAATCAAAAACAAAATAAGGTTTTTTAATACATGTTCACGGTTTTCTTGAGTTAATCAACTTGCCGTCTTAAAGTCTTAAAAACTTTAAGATACATGTTGAGTTTGTTTTTCATTAATTAATGTTTTTGTAACTTGACCCGTAAAAGTAGTTTCCGCTTGCGCATATTGCATGGAAAGTTGGTCCCATGGTTACTTGTGAAACGCATCTTTAAAGGAGATAAGAAACGATGACTCACAATTAAAATTTTGATTCTTGATTACGTTGTTCTGATTTGACCGCTTGATTTAAGCTTTAATTGTTTCACGCGATAGTTTTTACGAAAATTTTCATTCCATTATTTATATTGTTTCATATTATTCATTATTTTTATATTAATATATGTTATATTTGTTTTATACTTGTTGAGTTATAAAGGAAAGTCCTCTATTATGAGACAAGATCCTAATATAGGATAGCGGCATTTCTGAATAGGCATCATCAGTTGATTTCACCACGAGTTTATTGCCTTTGGAGCGAAATCTGTTTAGTGGAAAATTCATTGTTAGATTAATCGTGTGGTGGAGTGTAATCGTTGGGAAAAAAGATTTGTGACTGAATTTGGGTGTTGAAAACCTGCTATTTTATATTAGAAGCTTATCTCATAATAGAAGACTTTCCTTTTTTAATTAAGTTCGAATCATGATGTCCGCGAAATTATTGCGGTAGCGGTAATGCGGTAACTGTTTCATCACAGTCCTTCCCCTTTTCGGAAAATGAGAATAAGTCTGAACTCACATTCTTTTACAAACATTTCAAGTACCTCGCACGAGTGCTAATTAAAAATTTGTTTATCTGTCACGTATATATGACACAGGCAATTTAAAAAAGTTTAATTCAAATTGTATCGTATTAAGGAAACTGGAAACAAGTTTAACATAGTAAATTTTAATTAAGCAAATTTTTTAAACAATCTGGTGCTCGAATAAATATTTTTTGCAATTTCTAAAATTCACATATTCATAACAGACATATATTTTTTAAGGAAATTTATCATACTTTCCGTTATTGTTTTCTGTGCTGTGTATATGGCTTTGCACGACGATCTATATTTCTATAATACATAGAAGAAGATATATTAATAATGGTGTATTATCCTAGCCCCGATTTGGATAGCTATGAATTATAAAGCGCGAGGAAAATGTTCTTTTGCGACGTCAGAAAAGTGTTGCGTCACCAAAAGAATAAATAGTCAATCAATAGTCGAGCAAGCGCAAATAGATCGAAAATGTCAAAAAAGTGTGTTTGTTACGCGTGTTTACGAATAGCTCTATTTTTCAGCTTTGTTCTTTCGCAGAAAACTATAATTTAAACAACGCTTTGATATTTCACGTATCGCCATCAAATTTTTTCGTCGGTCTGACATTCGACTGGTCGTTTCCACTTCCCGTGGAGTCGAAACGGATTTACGCGGACAACTTACGGAGGGCATTGAAAACGTAATTTCTCGGAGACCGTAGCATGTACGTCAGTTCTGTTCTTTTTCTGCCATAACCACATCACACGCGATAGATCGTGCGAAATATCAAGCACTTTGATTTATTGCGCACGCGAAAAATTTTTCGACCAATTCGCGCGTTTAAAGCGGTGAGAAGAAACGTCGGGGGGTCGCGGGAATAAATCGAGAGATCGAGCATTGTGATCCAATTATTTCTATCTGCTTTTGATCTTGTCTGTCTTACTTTGTAACAAATTCCGAGTCGAAATTTTGGTACTATTTTGACACTTTTAAGAATAATTTACACTTACTTAGCTGATCTATGCACCTACATAAACCAATAATAACCTACTTTGATGACATTATATTTTTTTACTTCTCCCTTGAATCTTTAATTACTTAAAAATTTACTTTAGCTCCTACTTAAAAGGACTTACTTTAATGCTAAACTGGCAAAAGTAGAAATTTCTGATACTGTCAGTTTTAAAGTAGGAGTAAAATTGTACTTGCGGTTCGACCTTTTTTACTGTCTTAGGTCCTACTATATAATAGAATTAAAGGTTCAACATAGCCAAAATTTCGACTCGAGTTGTTTAAACAAAACGTCATGATTTGTTTATCATGTTTTAAATATAATAATATAAACATCATCTAATTATATTAAAAATAATAAAACAACGTAAGATTTGAATATTTAAAAATCGTAAAATTAAATCTTTATAAAATCATTTTAAATACTGGATATAAAAACTAATACTGAGCAATATTATGAAACAAACTGTGAACGTGATTAGATTAGCGACATCAATCGTTCTATTTCCGTCCCTGGAAACTGTAACAATGCGCAATGTAAAGTTAAGGTAGTTACATCGTAGATTTGACGACTGCATACGTCCGCTCAACTTCTATTTGGGTCTCGGCGCGAGCAATAGATTATTTCTGCGATGCTGTCGCGAAGTTTCGCTATTCTACGCAAAACTCGCGTAAAAGCGAATTATCGTTGCTCCGTTGCAATGTCAAATCCGTTAACTTTCGCGGCTACGAAATGTTACAATAGCATTCACGGTTCCGTATGACGCGGTTATCAATCCTTACGTGGGCTAGAAAATGGTACGAGCGCGAGCATAGAAATTATCGAGGACAAACTGTGCGTAATGACCGATGGAAATCAAACTGTCGATTAATTTCGATGTCCTTTGGAATTATACAACTGCAATTTTAGAATAAGCGCTAATTGTCGCATAAAAAATTCTTTCGTATCCAGAAACTTTAGCGGATTAAATATGCTGCTAATTTTATACACTGTCGAATTAATAAATATCTTGTCTGCTGAATCTCTTACAGGGATCCAATAACGCTCTGGTTATGCATGTCGAAAATTAATAACTCGATTGAACCACATCATGCGGTGTTAAAAGCCGTGTTGGTGGATAAAATCGCATCGTAGTTAGCATCTAATGAAGCGGCTTAGGCGTATTGTGTAACAGGCAAATATTGCGTATATTATTAACGGTCGTGCATCTAATAGCCCTTATTAGAGCTGTTGCTTCCAATTCGTTTCGCATCGATCGTTTGGCTGTCCATATTTATCGCAAATATCAATTTCAATCTTGATGCATTTAATTTTAAGCATTGTTATTACAATGTACAGAGCTTTATCCTTCAATGGTCATAAACGTTCCATGGAAACGTAAAAGTGGATTTGACAAGCGCGCTTTCGCACGCGTACTTTCGATCGGTCAATCGGCATAATCGACGCCGTTGAAATGCTTCGAGTAAAACAGTTAGCATTTAACTTAGCGGGTCTTATTAGATTATTTGCAGCCGCAACATCGTTACGACCACCGTCGGGAAGCAGCTCGAGGATTTATGAGCGACACGGCAGAACTTTATTTTTGAAAAATTTTATTTCTCAAAGAAAAGTCATCTTATTGTTATCATTATCTCCCTACGTTTTTTCAAATTACTTTTCCTTGTTATTGATCTACGTTGTCTTGATTGATCTCGCGAATATCTTCATTTCGCAAGTAACGATAAATATTACGCCGATACCTATTGAAATTTTGAGATAGGAAATGCGTCAAAACGCGCGTGTGAAAGTATGTTCAAAAATTACGTTATTTCTTTTTGTGTGCGATGTTCTTTGATCAGGTTTCGGGGGTTTGCGGCTTGCAAACTGCACTAATTAACAAGAACACGAGGAACAAAATACATGCGCTATAGTGGTACGAATCCTATAACGACGTGTTACACATACACTATCGTCGAAGTATATGCGAAATGATGAAAATAGAAATATGTACGCGTTTACGTTCGCCAAAGGTACTGACCTGGAAGCCATACAAATTCTTATTCAAAATTCTCGCAACTTGTGCGAAAATCAGAAGTGCAATATGGTGCAAATGCGCGACGGCATGTACATAAGAGACCAAGAAAGATTTGAGATTTTCAAGCACTTTTCCATTTTTCTGAAACACAAAGTCCTCGTACAATGCAGAAAGAAACGAAAACTGGCTGCACGGTTAGTTTTGATTGCGCTGGCCTCGAAGATATGATTGCAAAGAGGCCAAGGTATGTCGAGAGTGCAGTTTTTAAAAAAAATTTCCAAACTTTGGTCTCTTTCTCACATTCTCATACAGTCTCTTTGTTTTTAATGATAAAATATATTCCAACTATCTCGACTTACGCATGCAATGACGATAATAAACTGACAAAAGACGTGGTGCGTAAAATATAAAGATAATACGAAAAAAGAGATAACATAGAAAAAAAATCTGGAAGTGATACAACGAGATCAATTTATTCAGCTGTTCGCAAAACTACTGCACAGCCAAAGTCTATTTGCTTAGTTTTTAATTTGTAGTTTATATTCCATTAAATTATACACACCATTATATTGCAATTATACAAAGAGTTGTAAGATGCCTGCGATATATTTTCTTATTAGGGGGTTACAGAGATTGAATGTAACGCAAATATACAGGGCGAGTCATTTTAATTTACCACCCCTAATAACTTATTTGGTTTTAATTTGAGAACAAAATGTTTCAGACAAAAGTTGTTTGGTTCCGAGGGGAACACAAAATGGTATTATTAATTTGACCTTGAATAGTTGCTTGAAGGTCACGTGAAGGTTACCTTCAATTTTTTAACGGAACCCCCTATTGTTTATTATATTATTTTATTCCACTAATATAAACAATTTTTGTCTGAAATATTTTTTAATTTGTCTAGGTAATTATTTAGATTAAC
>NW_011967188.1:1246226-1275875 GCF_000949405.1 Vollenhovia emeryi
TTAAAGCACTATTGCAACTGATTCGTTAAAAAGATACAAGATTTAGACTCCATCATTTTTCTCGAAAACTATTACACAAAGACACTTATACATTTTTTGAATTGTATATGGTGTCAGAAACTTTCCACGTGAGGCCATCCTAAACGTACATGATATCGTGAACTACATAGCATTTGCGAAACTTCTTTTCTTTATAACTTTTTAATAAACAACGAGCGCCGGCTAAATCCTTCTGAGCGTTACTCAGGAGGGTAACCTTGACAACATATGTCAAGCCCAAGGTTATTGGAGGTGGGTGTGTTAATCTAAATAATTACCTTTGTCTAATACTTTTTGAGATGTTTAAGAGAAAATTGATAACTTTTTAAATATTTAGTTTATAATATCTCGATAATTATTTGATGGAAGGAAAAGTAGAACAGGACTTTTTTTACTTGATTTTATTTTAGGAATACCTATGCTGTTGCAATAGTGCTTTAATTATTAAAAATTTTTATGTATGTAAATTTTGTTTATGTTACAACAAACAAAAAATTTTAATAATTAGGGAACTATTGCAACAGCATATACCTGAGACCAAATCAAGTAAAAAAAGTCCTGTACTACTTTTCCCTCCGACAAACAGTTATCGAGATATCATAAGCAAAATATTGAAAAAGTTAGTAATGTTCTCTTGAATATCTCAAAAAGTATTAGGTCAATAAAAAAATGTTTAAGACAAAAGTTGTTCATATTAATTAGTAGAATAAGATAGTATAATAAGCAAGGGGATTTCATTTAAATAATTGAAGGTGACCTGCACGTGACCTACAAGCAACTATTCGAGGTCAAAGGACACCATCTTGTGTCCCCCTCGAAATCAAACAACTCTTGTCTGAAACATTTTGTTCTCAAATTAAAGCCAAATAAGTTATTAGGGGTGGTAAATTAAAATAACTCACTCTATAAGTATAACGTAGGTCAGTCGAAAATAGTAATTTTGCGGGTAGAATGTCGGAATTCTTATTCGCGTAAGGTGTCACGGTGAAGTGCACTTTGGTAGATTCATGCCGGATGGATAGAATGGAATTACGCAATACGCCAGTCCATTTCACTGTAAATGTGGCGGCTGCCTCAGATCGAAGTTCGAATTGTCCGACCGTGACGCGTATTTTCGATGAGCGATGATGAATCCAGGTGCGGCTAAAGTGCAAACGAACGTATATCGAAAAGGTCGGGCACGAAATACTCGTATTCCCCGTGACACACGCAAATGTGTTATCTGTCAAGTGGCATGTTTGTAATCATCTTAAGTGAGCTGATACATTACGGGATCAGAATGATTGACACTGTCTTGATCAATTTCTTGTCGAAAATACGTGAAAAATCCGAGATATAACTACTTGGTCAGCGCAAGTTATGGACAATGAATTATACGCGCGATTGCGCCACGATTATATTATCAGCAACGTGGCGTACTTGTGTTGAGAAGTAGAAATAAAAGGTGAGTACTTAATGAGATCTTTTGAAGTTATACATACTTCTGTAAAACTTTTAAAAACGTAGCAATTTGCGGAAAGAAAAACCACCTTGCTCAGTCGCGCTGAAAAAGAAGGTCGAAGCCGATCAATTAATCAGCTTCGTTTCAGGTGGTAATGGAACGAACGGTTTCGCGAAACAAGTTGCTCCTTTATCGTTCGCAAGTCATTTTAGCTTTGCGCGCGGGGAATGTATTACGGAATATATTATTTATCATTGTTGTTCGTTACTCGCTTGTTCAAGACTAGGAGACACTGACGCTAAGTACTCTGACTAAGCAGATGTTCTGATCTGGACAGTACAATTTTAGGTTCGTTTTAAGGAGTTCTTCTTTCAAAAGAAAATTGACTTAAAGAATTGCCCTTTTACCAAGTTTTATTGATATTAAAATACCAAATTTAATTCTTATTTAAAGCTATCTCTGGGTTGTTCTTCTTAAAGTTTTCACAACATTGCCCTTTAGAAGTTTTCTCAGAATACTCCTGATACGAAATGGAAAAAAAGAAAATGGTAGCCAGTGTAGGTCGTTAAAACTTAAGAAAATTTGGAAAAAAAGAAATTTTGTCTTATTCGTTATAAATGTGATATCGTTCCTACTACGATGATTCAGCAAACATTTTTAAAGAAAATGGCGGCCAGTTAAATATCGAGTGATTAAATTTTACTTTTGTTCAGATTTACAGATTTTTTAAATATATTTTTTTTATTGTTGAAGTAAAAGTAAGATAAAGAGTGTAGTGTGCGTTTAACATATGTGCAAAACGGAAATCGTTGGACCTAATAATTTTTTCAAAAAACGTGGGACGCAAACAAGCTTGAAAGTTTTCGGAAAAATACATTCAAAGTTTTCCTTGCAATTATTGAACAGAAAGTAGTTTATTTGTGGTACTTTACTATATTTTTGTTATACCTAACTTATAAAATAAACCTTTCTCTTCCAAAAAATCACTTTGAAGCCCCTCTCTTTCCTATGAGCAACACTGGCAGCTTTCTTAAGTGACGTTGACCGTCTCTTCGAACAGTCGATTCGCTTCCCGTCTCTGACGTCGGCGAAAACTTTTGTTTTACTTCCAATGATTAGTCCCACTACTTCCATTATCAATGTTGGTCTGTATTTTTCATCAAGTATACAAATAACCACATATATTGTAATTTCAATTGTCTTTTTTCCACAATATTTCCATTATACAGGGTGAGTCTTTCCATATCCGACAAAATGTTTGAGAAGGTAGAAGGGATCGAGATGAACGGAAAAGTCCTGTACCATTTTGCAATTTTCATAATAGTTAACGAGTAATTAATTATTATAAATCGTTGTCTTAGGCCGGCCTATCGCCCAATTTGAGCGCGTGGCAAGATGTGACCGCCCGGCGATCGATATTGCTATGCGCACATCCCGCCACGTGCTCGAATTGGGCGGTAGACCGGCCTAAGACAACGATTTTTCATAATTAATTACTTGTTAACTATTACGAAAATTGCAAAATGGTACAGGACTTTTCCGTTCATCTCGATCCGTTCTACCTTCTCAAAAATTTTGTCGGATATGGAAAGACTCACCCTGTATACTATTATATCCGTAGCGAGTGTGGCGCAGAGAAATGTGCGCTGCTTAGTAAACAAATGAACGAAAAGATCCGAGTTTAAATCCACGGACACGACTGATTTTTTCGGAACTTCCCGAAGGGAAGTGGTAACCACCGAGAGTATCCTGCCACACATATCCTTTTAGGGGTACAGTCCTCCAGATTGGAGGTTCTCTTCGGCAAGGTTAGCAGCCTACCGTACTTCTTCTTCTTCTTATTCTTGACACTCGGCTCTAACTCAGAGCCGATACGGCCACGTCGAAACAATAGTCGTTTGTGTATTAATTAGTTTCTAATAAGTTTTTGAGCGAGTTCCAATTAGTTCACACAATGTAGAGGCTCAACTATCGGTCCTCGCGCGGGGTAATGCAATCGGATGATGCAACCCCCTCCCCCCGAGTATCAAAAATTCCTCTTCTAGGTTAGAAGACGTGTAAATCGCTCAACGTCCCGAACGGAACTTAGCAGTCTACCGAAGATGAAGTAAAATCCAAATGCTCAAAGTACCAGTTCGTTCTGTACCAGAAAGAGCTGGATAAAACAGGCTTTTAAGCCTAATACACGAGGAAGAAGAAGAAGAAATTTATATACCAGCTTTTTGGATAATAGTTATAGATTGTAAAATTCTGGTATACGTAATTATTATACAAGGCAGAAATTATGCATACATTGTTTAACTTAAATTTAAAATAATTTTACGCCCGTAGAATATTTCAAAATATCAAATTTAGCACATATCATGGTTATTTCAACTTGTAATCCTTTAAATATTAATATTTCAATGTAAAATTATTTTCAGATAACAGTCACGTAAAAAGAATTAACATTTATCATGAAAGAAAAACAAATTTGCAAATACAATACATTTAATCATAAAATATGGATTTCATATTAAAGTACGAAATTGTGGCTCATTTGTGTTGGAATAAATTTGGTTTTTCTATTCCGAAATTTTATATAAGTATATGAGAGTATATATACTTTTGTACTTTTACTTTTATGATTGAGGAAAAGCTTGATAGCGGAAACAAATTCATATCATGGGATGTATTATAAATCATTATAAGTTTTGAATCACCTTTATTCCGCATTAAATGAGAATGAGCAACGTTTTTGCGCATTCTCTCTCTCTCTCTCTCTCTCTCTCTCTCTCTCTCTCTTTCGTTTTCATTTTCATATTACTTAGTGCAAAGGAGATATAGCGTGCAACAATCTACGCTTAAGCTTACTAGAGATCAGAAACGCTACTACATTTCTTATATAGACACATTTCGAGCTAATGTATCATGTCTGAAGATATTGTGAAATGTATGTGCATTAAACTTGCTCACGGTAGATCATTCAATAAAATTTAACATCAGCAAAGAAGGTATATGTATTTTTCTAAACGTAATTTCGTGTCAAAAGAACAGTATGTTCCACAAACACACTCGGGAAGAGTAATTTAATAAAAGGTATGTGAAGTTCCTGTATAGAAAAAATCTAATTCTGCTCTATTCTGTGATGTGCACATCACCAGACAGGGTAGTGTCTCGCGCCAATATAATATACACGGTTTAACCTCTGCTTATTTCATACATTAATATAATTACACGTATATAAAGTATATATAAGTATATATGCAGCTTATAAATGCGTTTATGAAATTTTTCTTCAATAAAATATATTAAATTATATATTTTACATCAAAACGCAATAGACTGTGTTATTTACTGTTTTTTTACATGGTATTATTTTTTAGCATCTTTTATCTTAATTCGATTATTATATATACACGTTTTACAAGCTATTAAAATAAAAATTTCTTATTAACATTACTTTGTAAGAGAGCGCGGGGACCTAAGAAAGTTTTGAAAATTTGTTTGTTTTTTTTTGTAACATTGGTATTCCTTTCACAGCGCGAGGAGAAAGGAGTACAGGCCGCAGGAGTGCCAATAACTACGTTCGCAAAGGTATGATTTTAACAAAATCTTGATTGGTCGAAAAGTATGCAGAAAATTTTTCAGGAATTGTAAAACAAATTTTATGTTCCTAATTTTTTATTTATCATTCTAAGAAAAAAATTTGTTTCGCAACAATTTCCGAATTATTTCATATATGTATTATTGTTTTAATTTAGTCAGAGAGTAAATCAGGGTATTGTCGCCATATGGAAAAGATGGTCATAGAAAGAGCTGTAATTTCTCTAATAATCGCCAAATAGAGTAGTTTCTATAGTGATTCTCAAAGATAATCGATATGTACGGTATATGCGCGTATGAAATAATAGAATACTATTATGAACATTATATCGTGTTTCTACTTTCAACTGCTTACAAAATTTTAACGGAAAATAAGTCCACTACATACTGTTATGACGCCGAATAAATTATAGTTAACCCTTTGCACTCCGAATTATATAATTTCATCTATTGGTTTGGACTTGAAAAAATGTCGAGTGAGACACGACAAAGGAGCTCCTGAGATAAAAACTGATGTCGAGTCACACTCGACATAGGAGTGCAAAAGGTTAAGCAACACAAAAAGATTGTAAATTGTAACGTGACCCATGATTTTTATTTCCATTTTCACTATTTTTCTTTGTTTTTATCCTATAATACTATTGTCAACTTTTTCTTACAAGTCTGCACTGAGAAAAATATCCTGGCCTATCTAATTCAATTACACATTAATAAACGGATATATTTGATTAAATTATTATATATATCCGATGAAAGATATAATCGGTGTTTCTATTAAATTTCATCGTTAACTGCAATTGTATTGGATAAATTTCATTGAATATATATATAATTTAATTAGAAAACTGAATACAAAAAACCGATGGTTAATTTTTCATCGAAAACACTATTTAATCGATTTATCCAATGGAAATTTTCTTAATGTGAAAAGATAGCAGCCAATGCTCGTGTTAATAAAATTGTAATAATATAAATTTTCTATGAAGTACTTTTCTGTTTTTCTACGTCGATAGCAATACGTACTTTAAGCTTCGGTGAAGTAATAAGGGCGCTATTAAAAAATAATAAAAATAAACGTAAGTTTTTTTTTATTTAAAGAAAGTGTGGTCTAGTTTATCCTATATGGCATTACGTGAGTAGCCGTCTAGATGACGAATCTAATCTTCGGTTTATTGTGAGAATTGGACTATTGTCGACCTGTTGGTCCTAATCAAGACTTCAGAAGCTTCTCCCTCTCGCTTACAATGAGCTCTATAACATATTGGAGTGAGCGATCCTATTCGATGTTCCCAAGAGAGAGGTGCTGTTGGGTGAATCTCTGACTCCTTCTCTATTATCTGCTTAGTTGACGATTTTCTATCTCACGATTTCTATTCCACTCATGTAAGGTGAGATAGAAGATCTTTGGTCAATCAGATAGTAGACAAAGAGACGGAGATTCATCCAACAATATCTTTCTCTCGGCGACATCGAGAACAATAGGAAACAATAGGACCACTCACTCCGGTATGTTATAGAACTCACTGCCAGTCACTTTCGTTTCCGATAAAGAGTGCGCGGGTCCATTATGTAAGAAGTCAGAGGTCTATACTTTGTTTGCATCGCTCGTGGGACTGTCCAAGAATTACACGCAAAGTACGCAACACGAATAGGAAGAAAGTATATTCCCCGCGGAGAAGTTTCTCAAAATCATTACGTCTATCAACACGAAATAGAGATGACATTTTTTAATACATGCAACATTTGGTTGCATCGGCGCGCGAAACGCTGCGAACAAAAACACAAATATCTTTCGTGCGGATCTGACCACGTTTAATTAAATACACGTAACATATCGTATTTCAAATTATTGTCCTGATTACGTAAATAACTCGCGCGATTGATATAAATTATATATAATTAATTTCCCGTAGGTGGTTGTTCGTCGTTCGGGCATTCCTGTTTCGGCGGTCACGGCAAAAGGTTCGATTCGACTGTGCGACGTAACACTTTGCAAGAAAGTATCAGCCAGAATATTCAAGAATCCGAAGTACCATCGCCGAACGACGAGTTATTTTACGTTCTTCCGAATGATGAGTTTCGGGAACGATCTGATCAGTCTTTCATGAGGACTCGCAAGGATACTCAACAATTCGACGTTTATCCCCTGTCGACTTTAGTGGATCAATGGGTACGTGCGTTTTCCGCGGATGAGCATTAAGATATAAGATATAAGAACTGAGATAAGAAATACAGAAAGTTCTCTAAAGCAACAGAAAGAAAGTTCTCTAACGACAGAAAGATAACAGATACAACTCTTGCGTTAGTATAGAGACTCTGCGCTAGTTACGAGTTGTATGAAGCTATAGAAATAAGGAAGGATATTTTAGTTGTTTAAGCAATGGACGAGATATCACACCCAAGCCGAACAAGAAGTTACGATAAAGTCAAAATGATATGAAAATGGCCTCATATAAATGATGATGCCTATCAAAAATCATATTTTGATTATGACGGGAAATTGACCAAATTATAATTTTTGAAATTTAGAGACGTTTGATATGAGCCATGATAATTCGAACTTACAACTAGATTATTTCTGATACTTGTAATTATACGTTAAGATTTAAATATGGCAATAATTTATATTAATGGATACAAAATGTTCTTTTCAACAAAAATGATTCTATTACGATTAGAATATTTTTAAAGTAGAATATATCGTGATAAAGTGTACCTACTGTTCAATATTTTATACGATTTGTATTCTTCATCACGAATACAAATCGTATAAAAGTCAAGCTTTTATTTTGTATTTTATGAATGGAAAAATCGAGATATTAATGCTTCAAAAATCAAATATTTTAACAAATTCGTGAAATCGAATATTTTAACAAATTTGTAAAATATAATACTAGCATGTCCGACGGCTTCGCCTGCGGTCTCACATGCGTGGCTCTCACACGCGTGATAAAAAAAAACTTCAATTTTACGAATTATCAAGAAGACCCCTAAATTTTCACTCCGAAATTTCTAAACAGGAATATCCTGCTTCTTATTGTGAGTGGCAATTTGTCTTTTGGAAATGTAGAGTGGATAATTAAAATTTTAATTATTTTATATGTCAATGTAGCAAATATTTCGTCATGTTATTTGTCATTTGTGTGAGAATGAGAAATATCGCAACAATATCTTTCCCGGAGTCTTCTGGGCAACTAATTTTTATCCATGTTTCACATATGTACACGAAATTTATTCTTTTTTAAAAAAATTATTGAAAGTAAAAGAAATTAACATTTCAAAGCGTTCCATTTGCGTGAAAATCATTTCAATCAAGGTATATTGCTTATTGCTCAGCTGTGCATGCGTTGTACCCTGATGTGCAAAGTGGATAACATATAGCCTATGACAATCCCGAGAGGCTAAGAAAACTATTAAACATTTCAATTCAATCGATCAATTACCCTGGCGAGAATTTTAAGTGAGAGATGATGTTTATGACAAACAGACAAACCCTCTCTCTTCATGATATTATTATAGATATGGATTTGCAAGATTTTAATCATTTTGCATGCACGAGTGATTTGTGTTTTCCGGCGAAAGTCATCGAAAAGTTAAAATACAATCGTAAAAAAGGTCAATATTGTTTCAAGTGATGATATTGATGATAACATCTTGACTCTCTCGAAATAATTACTTTTCGATATTATCTTGACGTTTAAATAACTTCTTTTTCTGCTTAGGCAAAGGCACGAGTATCTAACGAGGCAAATGTATGCTATTTTTCAGATAGCGTCGCATCGTCGCCCCCATCGCACAGATACGGACGTCACCAATAAATAAGAAGATAATTACCCGCGTATGCCAAAACTAAGCAGTTTCGTTTATATTGGTGCGCATCGTGTCTAAAAAGGATTATTCCCAGATAGCACACATACTTCTATGAATATTCTTCTGGAGGGCAAATATTCTTAATTTCAGAATATTCTTTCTATAATAGATTTGTAACTTCGATTGGAATTGTAAATTCGATTGGAATATTCCATAAATATATATAGATTATTACAATTAGAAATCGTATGTTCATAACAAAGAAGAACGTTTTTAGAATATTCATCGAGTTTATGTATTGCACATTGTTTATTGCGCAATGCACTTATCTTATGCAAAGGCAGTGAAACCAGTGATCATACCATATATAACCGACACGCTATATTCGATAGATTATTCTATTCACATTCGAAAAAGATTTATAGTATTGCCAGTATCGGATGTTCTGCGAACATAAGATAAATATATAAGAATGACCTATGGAATATTCCAAATATTATTGAAGAATATTCTTAAAATGTTCATAGGAGTGTCTTGTGCTATCTGGGTTTGTATTAGTAAAATTTTAGTTAATTGTGTGATAAATTTATATGGTTAAAATGATCATTTTTCTAATTATAAGTACTGCACACTTGATTATTCCTACGTTTTGTACTATTTGCATTAAACCTTTTTCGTAATGATGCGACAATCATTCGGTCGTGTTTCTTGCGTTATTATAGATTTATATGTATAATTTATTATAGCAATGGTAAGAAAAAGAGCTTTAAAATTATTATCGATATCTCTTGCTACATGTATCGTATCAATTTACGTTATAGGAGTACCCACACAGCAAAAAATATCACAAAGATATCTGGGAGATATCTAAATATTACAATACCTGATACAAAAACTATTCAGATATTGCTCGGATATCTGGGAGATATCTTCCAGATTCTAAGTCATGATTATTTCATCTGAGATGTGATATCTTCTATCAAATATTAGATATCTATATTTTTGTGAAAAAATCGGATTTTACATTTTACAGAATAGGCAATGTGATAAATAAAATATACTTTTTCTTTATCAGTTCCGACATAAATTATTAAGTAACACGGCCTCCATAAATCAGCCTTTACTTATTTATACTACAATTGTGAATTTTGAGGAAAAGTTAAATAATAAACAATTATTTAAAAACAAAAATAATAAAAATATTAATATAAACAGTGGTGTTTTTACAAGGGATTTCAGAGAAATGTGATATCCTTAAAATATTTAAGATAAATCGTCTACGAGATATCTCAAATATGACCGGAGAAATGATATCTGATTGAAGTTGTCAGATATATTTTGCTGTGTGGGTATAGTTAATATAACGGTCTAATATAAAAAAGCAGTTGAGCGTCAAATATTTAAATATTTAATATTTAAAGATTTGACGCTCAACTGCTTTTTTTTTTATATTAGACCGTTATTGTTCTGCAAACTATATTCGATTGAACGTGGATAACGTTGACGTACAGTTTTTCTTGCGTATAATGTAATATCTTCTTTGCGACGACGTTATTTTCCGTAGATAATCGCGAATGCTGCACGAGTCTTGTCGGTAACATGTGCCATCGTCATGTGATAGCAACATTGCTCTGCGTTTTACCGTTCGTTGTCGGAAAAACACTTTATAATCGGGCAATGTTAAATTGTGGAAACTTGTTGAATGTATACATCATAAATCTACAATATATGTCTGTCGCACCTGTCTTGATATGGCGTTACGATTTATTTTTGCGAAATAAATGTCCGCAAGTTAGAACTAGTTGTGTTATTGATATTGAACTGTTAATAATTATTTATTATTTTTACATCCCTAATGAAACAATTGCAATGAGAAACATTAAACATAATTACGATACTATAAGTATTGACACTGTTACATATTCAGCATACTTTATCTTGTTTATCTTACTTACTCGTAATGTGATAATAATTTAATTGCGATTTAATTAATTTTATATATTTATAGTAGTTTAAAGTTATAGTTTCTTTTAATGTGATGATTGTCTAATCTAAAGTAACGGCTTTATTTATATAAATTTTGATCTATGTAAACAGTCCAATAAAATATCGATACATACACCGAGAAGGTTTGAAGACTGAATTATTAATTATTTGAGACCGTTTTACTCTTTTTGTATAACAATACACACTTTTACAAGTTTTTATCGATATGCGTTAATTTACCAATTGATTTTCAATATGCATATAATAATATAAAATCAAAGTTTCATCGTTTTAATTTTGCAAATGAGTTTTAATATTTATATATTAATTAATATAAAATCTAGGTTTCATGTTTATTTGTTAAGATTTACAGATTAGGAGGAATTAGGATAAAAAGCATCTAATTTCACACAGATAATCATTCTATAGTAGTAGATATACAGATACAGTCTCGCTAGATGAATCGGAATGCTGTAGTAATCGGTGAAATTGTTACTGTTGGATATTTCACGCAATTGCGATTACAACAAAATCGCTATATCATCGAAAGTTTCACTAGAGACGAATATAACGTTTCCTCAGTGAGAATTTGTATAATACAGATAGGGAACACCAAATCAAATTGAAATTTAATACGAAAACACGTACACATGTTTCTTTACAGAGAATTATTACATTATTACTTCAATAGTAAGACCTGTTCTTTTCAAACTGTTTTTCGTCGCAATAGTTTGCAGTCTTTTATATCCTGTTTATTTCGTATCTCCATTTCCCTCCTTCTGAAAACAAATAGTGCGTCGTTACGCAAGCGCTTGATACTTGATAAATTAACGCTTAGGGAACTTAATTAATTAAAACACTTAACAAAAATTATTTAATAAATTTCGTAATTGTTAATAGAATTTACGAGGCGTACCAGAAACTTGAGTATATCTAACTTTTGAGGGTCGTTAATTGCCTTATCGTATTCACCAGGTGAAATTAGGAAGATTTCTCGATTGTTTTCAAATTTATCATTCGTATTACGCTTTATACCTTGTGTGTTGCTAATTCTCCTTTCATTATCTTCGTGTTCGTTGTTTATTGGAATTCTGTAAATGTATATTGATGATTAGATTAGCTCATTAATGATTAATAAACTAAACTATTTTTCTTTTAAAGCGCGCGTTTAATAAATTACTTTCTAATTTTTATTTCTTTATTTCTGGCAAAACTTTATAACTTTCAATGAAAATCATTTAAATTAGAAGAAAAATGGAAGAAGAACGATGCAAAGATAACTAAATTTCATGAAAGTGTTAATTAATTAAAATAGAGTATCGCGTAATTATCTTAACGTAATGTTCCAAAATCAAAGTGTCAGAAGATTGAACGCTAATTGTTTGCGAAGCAAAATATAAAACTTTGAGCGGGAATCATCAAAGAAGTGTGCTTTAAAAGTATATCAATCGTAAAAGGAGATCCTGGAGTGCCTTTCACTTTCTTGCACCTTTTGCACCTAGAGCTATCAATCTATGGAAACATTTGTGTAATACACAAATTATATGGCTTATATGTATGCATAAATCGAGTGTTCTCGTGTCCAAAATAAATCAGAGAGCAGCATGGTATAATTGAAACTAATAGTGAATTCGGTTGCTTGCACTAGTGCGCACTGAATGCACACCAAGGCTTGTTTATAGTCAATTCTTATATTTAAGACAAAGGAAAAGAAGTTACTTATAGTCGCCAGTGATGATTATGAATTAAAACAGAGAGCTTATTGTCAACCCAACTGGCAAATTCCTTTAATTTTTACTTTTTACTTTAATTTAACACATTACAACGTTTCAACTCTAATTTTCCTGCCGAAAACAATTCTACAAAATTCTACAAAAAAATATACTGTCAGAATCTAAGAAATTCTACGTAAATTTAAAAAGTGTTATAAAAATAAATATGAAAATGCTAGAATTGGAACACTTTTGTTAATTTTCGTAATATTCTACAAGTAAGCAGATGTTTTAATTCTTTAAGATTTTGTTGTTTCTTAAATCTTTAAACTAGTAAAGTTTTGTACTAATTTTTACAAAATTGTACATTTTCATGAAATACTACTTGCAATAATTTCTTGATTTGAGAACATTGTAATTTATGATGCTATTTCGTAGATATTTTTACAAAAAATTAATGTTTCAACGAAGGTATAAAAAACTGTTGAGAATATTCTATTAAAATATTTTTTACAATTGCCGTGTAGTATAAAAATACAAAATATTTCGGCGATTTCCTCGTTAGACGCTCGCTATGTAAAATTGTTGGTGCCGACCAATTAAACTCGTGATCACGTAATACGCCATGTCTACTAACGACTAAGTGGGAGTTTTCGTGTTTCTTAATGTTGTTTTTATGTTCATTAATGCAAGCCTGTAGGTGTCGTTTAGTTTGTCCAATATATAAAGCTTTACAATGAAAAGGACTCAAATTAGGATCGAAACGTTGTAATGTGGAATTTGCCAATTGGGTTGACAATAAGTTCCGTTTTAATTCTTACATTTAAGTTTGTCCTGTATACGTTCAAAGACTACGTAACCAAAAAAATGATACGTACGGATGCTCTACAGACAATTTTCCTGGAGAAGAAATATTTCAAAAGGTATTTAAGACTATCTTTAAATATAAAAATTGACTACACGAAACAGAATGCTGTTAAATTTAAAATAATAAAGTTGTTTAAATTAAACTATAACGTCACGGGCTGCTACAAACATAAATAATTCACTCAATTGTATTTGCTATGGATTTTAATTTTAAGCATTGAACTAAACATCCAGATTATTAAGACAACTATCTGATGTTTCTTATTCATTAATACTCATGTTGTTTTAACGATTTTATTTCAATTACATTGATCTTGTTGATGCAACATCATTTTTTTCCCGTGTATAAACAAGCCTTAGCGTGCACTCGGTGCACATTAGTGTAAGCAATCGATATATTAAGTAAATATAATCTAATAAAACTTCCGTAGCATGTCACGTTCTTATTCTTTTAAACTTACAATTAGTTCATCAATTTTTATGCGCACACACCTAATCTAATTCTAAAATTAGAAGAATACTTTCGCGTTTCATATATTTCCTAATAAAGCAGATCTAATAAAGTTCGTTGCAAAAGTTAAAATAAATTAAATGACAGGAGACTTCGTAAAAAAAATATTGGTAGGTTTGTCGAAAAACTAAGTGCAGAAATTGTAAGTAATTAGGAAATAATACGCATGCAGTTTTTCGTGAGGAATCATCTGCCGAGGTATCGCTTAGCTTAACCCTAGCCGCGTTCTTTTGCGAAAAATTCACCTGATCGACTCAATGCCTTCGTCAGTCATCGGTGCCACATCATGGTTCCACTTCGGTGGAACGTATGACTTTTCCTTAGGGAAGTTACCCCATCTAACGCGATATTTATCCGTCAACGGTAATATAGGCTGGCCGGCGATTAAACGAGACAGAATCCATTGCGTTTTGAATGAGGGCGCGATACCATTTTGCGGGGATCCGTTCAGCAGAGTCTTCGCCGCCAAGAAGCGCACGGTGGGCACACCTTGGACATCGCTGCGCTTCCCGTGTGCTATAATTTTGTTTTATATTACGCTTATAGTATACTACTAACGGTGCGGACCATTAGAAACGTTTATTATTAATATTTAAATAAGGAAATACTAATATGTTTACCAGAAGTAGTGCTACATACCTCCCCAACAGGAGTGTCCATAGCTTAGACAAGATCCTGCAATAAAATGACAATGTATGCACTCTATAATATTGAACATACAATTTTCGAACTTATAACTCGACTATTTTTCGTTGTTAACATATTTACATTGTTGTTAACATCGCGTGATAATAAATGTCAAAGTAAGCGAAGCAGAATGTTTAATAAGCATTTGTTTCTCATGCGGGAGATGCAATTTCAGATTAAAACCGTGATATAAAGTGACGTGAGAATCGAATATAAAATGCGACTGAAGATGTAAAAATAATATTATAACGCGTGCATTTCTCTCCTGCGGATAAAACAGGAACCGTATTCAGTGCATCGCAAGGGAGAATGTAATAAAAATTTATTTCTAGACTCTTAGCGGTATTATATCCTCCAGACGGTGTTCCGGTGTTCTAAGAACGAATCACCTATAAGCGATATGGAGAAGTTTGTCTCGGCATTCTTTGTACGCAATGAATGTCAGGACAGATAATATCCCGTAAAATTGGCTTTTCGCTATTACTTTATTATGATTTCGCTCAGCGTCGCGCTTTAGAACTTCGATTCTATTATGTAAAGAATGTCCTTATTTCGAATAATATATATTAAGAAATCAAAGATAATGAAAAAATTCTTAATGCCAAGAATCACGGATATCGAGCAATGTAGAATTAAAGTATAGTAATTATACAATAAAAATAAGTAATATTTTTGTCCTATCTATTCTTGTCTATTAATATTTTATACAATCATCAATAAAATATCTAGATTGATGTTGTGCTCCATGTATCGACGTCGACAATTCTATTCGTAAAGTGGTTCGGGATTACAAATCCGTGGGCGCGCGTGCGTTAGAAATTTGAATGGAATCTCGATAAACGAATAAGTAAGAAGTAATTGAAACTGCAATAGTCGGATTAAAGGAATACTCATCGAAGGGCTGCGATGGAATAAATGAAATCGGGAGCACGGATATTTATTCGCGTTTTGTTCGTGAACCGGAAAAGGAACGACATCCAGGTGAGCGTTGCTTTCGCAACTCTGTCTCTCCAGGATAAGTCCCTTGTTCAGTGACAAAGATACAAAATGCGTCATGTAAACGGGGAAAAAATTGCTTTCGTCCACCGGGATGAGAATATTCGTCTTTGCGTAAGACACACTCGTAATACGTCAAGGGATGCTGCGCAACTCGATTCTCAAAGCCCACACTAGTTTTTGATAGAATCGATGCGATTTAGACATTACGTTCCTCTCTGCCAATGCGACGATCTTTGACGTACTCGAGACGCGTCTTATTCACACAAAGGATCGTGATAATCATTAAGGAGGCGGCTGGCGGACGGCTATGGTGGTGTAACGAATAAGAGCACAGGCTCTCGCTGGGGGATAGTTTAGATTCAATTTCAATCACGTCGCCTTCGGATCATCGCGGTGCTATTTGAAACGTAGTCTAGGCAAACTTTGCCTCGTGAAAATAACAAAATAATTTTCATAAGTTTTATGAATAAATATTTCAGAAAAATTTTCCCATAAAATGTCTGAAGTAAGTCATGTGCATTATAAATAAATTTTGTAAAAATTGATAGAAATCATTTTTGTATAAAAACCAACAAAGACTTTTTCTATCTTCTACATCTCCTTTTATTTTATTACAAAAGCAGTTAAATAATAATGCAAATATGCTGTGTACGTCAGTAGAGCTCGAAATTTTGTCAATAAAAAAATTTTCTGTAAGTAAAGTTTCAAGTAAATAATTGTTAAAGGCTTTACGCTGCGTGTTAATTTATGCGTTATTTTATGCTGATTAATACGAAAATAATAAATCGAGACAATAATAGTATGCCGTAATGACAGTCCCTTTCTACTTGACTCATTTTTAAGAGACTTTTTCCACTTTGCAGAAATTAAACGTTTAAATATTAGGAACGATAAGAACTTGTTACAAATCGCATCTTTGAACAACAATCGTTAAAGTAAAGCAAATAGATTATACTGATAAAATGATCCTTAATTGAAAGAAACTTCGATAATTTTGAAATGTTCATCGATGCGATACTAATGTCGTTGTTATTCATCATGTAGTTTTTTAAATATAGAAGAAAGTTCCCTATTATGAGATAAACTCCTAATATGATATAGCGACAGTTTTTGCTAAATTAATAGGCATCATCTGTTGGTGTCATCGTGAATTTATTGCCCTCGAAGTGAAATCTGTTTAGTGGAAAATTCACTATTAGATCGTGTAATTATTGTGAATAAAGATTTGTGATTGAATTTTGATGTTAAAAACCTGCTATCTCATATTAGAAGCCTGTCACATAATAGAGGACTTTTCTCTATATTAAAATTTAATAATTTTTCAGCTCTTTTCCAGCATTATGTAAAGATCTTTGTCAATCGTGCAAAATTCTATTTTTATCACTTTGTATAACAGATATCCGATTTAATGTCTAATCCCTTTATTCTTTCAATATGTCATTTTGATATATCAGAACGTAACTTTTTAGTGAAAACAATAAACAAATGAAGTTAAATAAAATAATAATACAATTATAAATAATACGAATAACAGGAACGCCTTATACAGTCAGGCTGGATCTCAGTGCCTAATAATATGTTTTGCGTGTATATTTGTTTTCAACACAGCAAATTGCGGGTCGATAACTTTCAGCGTTGAAACATGCTTGAGTAGTCGAATGATTAATAGCGAATTCGATTGTTTGCACTAGTGCGGAATGAGTGTACACTAAGGCCTGTTTATAGTCAATTTTTTACATTTAACTTTGCTTAAATACATGTTCCAAGAGTATTTAGCAAAAATGATCCGTATGGATGCTATACAGGTCATTTTGCTGGTTAAATATTTCAAGAGAAAGTATACTTAAAGTCACCAGTGATGAATAAAATTTAATAAAACTTCTTATTGATCCAACTGGCAATATAATTAATAAAGTGTTACAATTACAACCTGATTCTTGGGTCGAAACGTCGTACCAATTGTAACACTTAATTAATTATATGGCCAGTTGAACCAACAAAAAGTTTAATTTCAATTTTATTTCAAGAGATATTTAAAATGATCCCTAAATATAAGAATTGACTGTAAACGAGCCTTAGCGTGCACTCAGTGCGCACTAGTGCAAGCAACCAAATTCGCTATAAGACACCCGTCTCGGATAGTAAGGAGGCTCAAGTTCGAATTCTCGCTGATATAATATTTCCGGAATAAATTCTTTACAGTTTGATTCTAAAGGATGCTTATCCTTAGGATTCAGCATCAGTATTAAATTGATTATCAAGTAATATTAAATTGATAATCGAGTAATAATCAAATTAATGATAATCAATTTAATTAGAATGTATTACTGTTTCGACTTCTGTTGTATGTTTCACGATCGAAAGTTATTGGCGCACAGTTTGCTTAGTTAGTTGAATCTATACACATTATATTAATTGTACAAAATGCTAATTGCTCAGAATATCACGTCAATCCACAGATTGAATATCACAGAGATGATACTTGTGGGAAAAAATGTAGTTACTCTATGTAAATTTTAAATACATGTCAATTAAACTTTTCCAATTTAGTCTAATGCTGAATTAATTTACGGTAAGCTGAAGACGAAATTCATATTATGGCGTTTCTCATGATAAGCCACTTAGCGTTTCGCGAACGCTAGAATAAGCTTACATCTTTTTATTTCAAATTAATGGCCACGTATCCGAGAATAATCCGTAGATATTGCAATGTCTTGAATAATTACCTACAGCCCAATGCGCAAACAAAATGCAATAAACATTTTTCTCAGTTACTTAGACATATTTCTGTTAAGGTTCTGCGAGCATGTCATCCAATGAGCACTCGAGTTGGCTTTCATGAAAATGCAATCGTGATTAAAGGATAATAAGATGCAACTGCTATGAGATTTGCATTCGTCTTATGTTTGTATTGGTCGCGCATTTTATAAATGTATCACGTAAGAGCGGACTATGATTTGTCGAAACTGATATTTCGCGCCGATTAATTTCACTGACTTTCGAAATAAGACTGAATAATCAGACTGAGAGTAAAAGCAAAACAGCCAATATAACTTACTCGATATTTTACTGAAAAATAAAATTTTGAGAGGAGAGATTATTTCGAATACAGACTAATTCTAAGGCGCATGCTTTATTAGTATGAACACATCGAGATAACAATAGATGTAAAAAATATTAATGTATAGTACGGTGAACAATTCGAAATTCCGGATAAACGGAATATATCAAAGAATTCATTTAATAACTAGAAGTATGTGTCCTTTTGGTTACTCAACTAATTTAATTTTGAAAGCTATTTTTTGAGAAAACTGAAGTAATTATCTATTAAATAAAAAGAGTCAATTTTAATAATTATTTATTTGTCAGAACGATAGTTTTCTAACAAATAATGTGTACGTCCTTTTTAAAATAAGTTTATAAGATGAGCTCGCAATAAAGTAATCTTAAAAATTTAGCAAAGTTTTTTTTTATACGTTTAACTATGATTCATGTGCAACAAAATTTTGTAATATCTGATATATTTTATATTATATTATATTACAATTTTGCTAGATCTAATATACGTAAAATTTTAATATATATTTTATATTGTATAATGACTTATTTATTTATGAGAGAGAAAAATAGAGAGAGAGAGAGAGAGAGAGAGAGAGAGAGAGAGAGAGAGAGAGAGGGGGGGGGGAGAATGCTATTTACAATTAATTCAGATCAAGAAAAAAGTTGTAGTGTACCTACCGGCCGCGCATCCGACGGAGCAGACGATTAACATGACGATACAAGTCTGTACGAGGATTGTCAAAGCGCGTGGTTTTCTCAAAATCAACGCCATGTGATATTTTCAGCTGATACTTCTCTATATAAACGATCGGGTAGATTACGTTCCGGAAACGTAGCCCGAGATTGTTTGCGGCCTGAAAGTCGATTTTAGTTTATTTTTCCTTAAAAAACTTTATCCTTTAGACAAATTAAAATAAAATTTTGTAAAAGAATTCTAAGAGGGAGATCTCCATTTTATTTTATTTGTTATACAGAAGAATTACTTCAACCTTTATTGACGTTGACTCGCGAGCGTGACTGTTAGAAAAACTAGCGAAGGCATTTTATTTTCTGAAATAAATCAATAGAATGTGCTCGCTAATTAATATCGATCAAGCGTAATCAACTACTATTATACGATAATATAAATCATTTGCGCAATCTAGATACACTTTAATGTTTTACCTTATCGGACAAACGTATAATATTATTATCAATTTTAATTTTACACTTAATTACGTTTCAATAAATACAACAAAATCTATACGTGCGTATATTTACAAAATGTAAATTGCCTTACTATGAAAACTTAGATAAAACTTTTTTACTTGAACATTTTTAGGATAAAATATTTTTAACCACACATTCTGTTTCGACTTTTTGTTATTGGAATTTTTAATCCTCGCAAAACTTGCAAATAAAATCAAAGATAATAACATTAGAAAACAAGTCAAATATATCTTTGAATTGTTGTAAGTGATTGGACTCTCTTTACTACGCCGGCGATTTTCACCTCTCGAGAACTCTACCTTTTTCTTCTATTATATTATACACTCGAAAAATGACGTGCGTATCTCACTTCCGTTCACCCTTGCAAAGACGAGGAGCGAAGCACCGCTTTAGACTACGGACGCGTTCTGCGTGCGTTTCACCAAAATTTGAAGATTCTTGCTGCTCACGAAAGAAAGGGTCGATTTCGATCGAAGAGATCGGCGACTGAACTCAAAACCGGAGTGTCGCGACCACGGCTTTTATATACGGTGGCAAGCTCTACGGGGTTGCATGGTGGGGTGGCTGAGCAACGCCACCCTCCGGATGCGCACCTGCGTCGGTGACGACGAACTTCGTGCGAGCGAACGAAAACAATCGTCGTGGGTGGGATTTAATTGGAAATTTACGATAACACTGGGATTTTGACGTTAGCCCCGATTAGATATTGAAGGTGTAGTTCGAATCCAGATTAATCAAACACTACATTTAAAAATGGATTACCTGATGGCTATTTCAATAGCGCACCGTCGAAAACATTTTAATCGTAAAAGGATCCTCGCAGCTATTTTAACACAAAGTTGAACTTATCTCGCGTATTTTTATGCATGTTCATTTACATCTGTTTACTAGAGGAAGGTCCCCTACTATGAGATAGGCTTCTAATATGAGACAGCGGAGTTTCTGCTAAATTAATAGGCATCATCTGTTGGTTTCACCATGAATTTATTGCCTTTGGAGTGAAATCTCTGTTTAGTGGAAAATTCATTGTTAGATCGTGTGATCGTTGCGAAAAAAAATTTGTGATTGAATTTGGACGTTAAAAGCCTACTATCTCACATTGGAATCTTATCTCATATTAGAGGACTTTCCTCTGCTTACATTTAACTGTAATATACTTAATATATTCAAGATTTCACACTAGTTCAACTGGTATCTCGGAACTATCACCGCTCTTTCCGCCTATAGGATTCTTTGACTAATCTCTACATAAGTTATTTTCACAATCAAGCATCAAACTCCGGGAAAGTAAATTGCTTTTGATATTTAATAGCCTTGAAATTACGGGGTAATTGTAATGCAAGGATCATGAATTTGCGATGCTGCGTTTTAACTTCCATTATTTAAGGCTCCTTCATCTTTCGTCGCATGACATTTGAAAGCTATTTGCATCTGTATGCAGAATGTTTGCCATTCTTCAGGCGTTTATTTCATTCGTATATGTACGAATGATAGCGCACATGCAAAATTTAGGACTCAGTATAAGCGCAGGTGCATCTGCGACGATATGTATCTTATTCATATCCGTTGGCCGATCATAAAGAGTGCACGTTACGTAAATGGTATGCATTTAGAAATTTGATGCGCGAGAAAAATTTGATACAGAGGAAACTTTTATACTCGTAATTCCTCCGTGATCGTTTCTCGTAAATAAAGGAACGAAAATAACGCATACGAATAAAGTAATTAGATCCGTGATGTTCCTTTAAAGTTTGCGAGAAAAAATTTTGCAATCTAGTTGAAATCTACTTTAGCGGAAGCGATGAATGGTCGCTGATGATGTACAGATTCCAATAATTGCGTATAATGAAAGCTGAAACGCCTGTTTTCCTACTTCCAATAATCACGAATTTTTACGATAAACCATATATATATATATGTATATTTAAAGATTCCCGACTTAGTTAGCGCTTCTTCAATATATGTACATTAGCTCTTATGTATCTGTATGAAAGATCACACATCAACTAATGGAAGAAATCGCAATAACGTTGTATTTAAAGACGTACAACACGTTTCCAGCGAATTGTGATCTGCGTTATCTTAACAATATTGTTAGTACAAGCGCCTGTAACTTGTCGAGATATCGTTCCGACGGCCATGTGGCTGCGGGACTTGTAATTAGATACTATCCGGAGGAAAACCACAATAACGTTTCGGACCGAGAAATATTTCTTACCACGCGTGTAAATAAAATTTTTCACCGAAACGCCGCCGCCTTTCGTCGAAACGAGAGCGCGTTTCGAAAGTTCAATTTTTGCGACCGCGCTTTTTACATTACCTAAATGGACCGGGAGGTTTCGCGTGACGCACGAGGAAGGCGCAACAAGTTCTCGGACGGCTATAGATCTGCTGGACGCCCGCGATGGTACAGATAAAAATTCTGTTTCTGTTATTTTATACGGATTAAATGCAAAACATATGCGATTTCGCAATATTGGCTGTTCATTTATGCATCTCAGTTAGTTTTTCGTACCTAGAAATTTGTTTCTGCAGTTGCAAGATCATTTCTTTCAGTGTTCACGTTTGACAGTGCCAGTGGAAGAAAGAATCCCCACACTCCAAAAGTCAATCAGTGGATTATCACTGAAAGCAGAGAATAGTCACTGATTTGAAAGTCGCAGTGGTATACTTATAACTGTAAATCAATGACTATTCACTGTTTTCAGCGATAATCCACCGATTGACTTTTAGAGAGTATTTCTTTTCGAATTATCCTGCACGACAGCGTGGCTATTTTTGCTCGGAGTACACTTACAGTTTAACTAATTTATTTCGTATATATGTTTTTGGCAACAACGTGATTGATCAACCCAGATTAATAATACATTTTTTTGCCATTTTGGAGTGTCGGAGCATCAATTGCATCGCAAGGGTATCGAGGAGTTCAATATCGTGTCGCGTAAGAATTATGTCAACAGTGCTGTGTCACCCGCTTTGTTTCATCATGAAGGAGAGTGGTCTCGCGTGCCAGTCGTAAACCAAAGTCATCAGAAAGAGGAAGAGTGGCACAAGTTGCTTTCGTTGTCAATTACTTTTGCGGCCCTTCACATAGAAGGCAACAAACGGGCGATCCACCGACGATTTAATCTAACGCGTACGAAGAATAGTCACCGAATTACGCATTTGAATGTTGGGCCGCTCTCTCGTCGCTTCACAATTCACGATTAATATAATTTTACGGCGCCGGCTTCAATGGTGCGAGGTTTGTTGGATCGATATATAACCCTTTCCCTTGTAAGCGGTACACGAATTATTCCTGCTAATTTTTTTTTAGTGCGATACTCTGATATTTAATGAAAAGGACGCGCGGACTATATTTTAACTGTTTCGGTTTTCCTCAAACTACACATTTAAAAGAGAGGAGTAAAATTTTAAATTAAGTGAATTTAAAATTTTTATATTATTAATAAATTCTTTTATATTATTAATAAATTTTTATATTATTAATAAATTCCCGAGGTAAAAATAAGATATGTGTATCTAATAAAAACCATTTCTTCTCTTTAGAATTGGCCAAGCTTCTTATAATCTGCCTAAATCTATAATCAGAATTCCTATTCGTAGACGGAAAAAAATGCTATTGCTTGAATTAAACGTTAACGTCACGGGCTGCCACAAACCTAAATAATTCATTCAATTGCATTTGTTATGAATTTTAATTTCAAGCATTGAACTAAATATCCAGATTATTAAGACAACCATCTGATGTTTCTCATTCATTAATAATAACGTTGTTTCAACGATTTTATTTCAATTACACTGATCTTGTTGATGCGACATTTTTTCCGTGCATATTAAACCGCCTGAATGAATCTCGGGAAGAATTTCCTAGGTGTCAAGCAGCAATATGTCGAATCGTTAGGCTTGCAGGAAGTGTTCCGCTAACTAGGGGAACACGTCCGTACTATGCCAGATTCACGATAATGAGTCGATAATGATTTCTTCGATTCTCCGGAGATGGAAACGCAATTCATCATATAATACGTTCACGACAGGAAGAAATTCACTGACAGAAAGACACGTTAAATAGAGAAAAGTCCTCTATTATGAGATACGCTTTTAATATGAGATAGCGGGAGTTTTTGCTAAATGAATAAGCATCATCCATTGGTTCCATTACGAATTTATTGCCTTTGGAGTGAAATCTCTCTCTCTCTCTCTCTCTCTCTCTCTCTCTCTCTCCCCTCCCTCCTTCTCCCCTCTCTCTTTCCCTCTCTCTCTGTTTAGCGGAACATTCATTGTTAGATCGTGCGCGTAATTATTGCTAAAAAGTTTGGAAAATTGAATGTTGGAAACCTGTTATCTCATATTAGGAGTCTATCTTACAATAGATAATTTTCCTCTATATTTGTATATTTACATACGCGGTATTTTTTTTTTTACGTAGCTTTTCATTCGGTCGATGAGAACAGTGGCTCTAATTCAGAAAGTTCGAAACACGGTAGCAATTTCGAATTATTATTATTCACTCGCTCGATCGATCGGAATATTCATGAGATTAATTGAATTAAGTTCATTATCGGCTCACAATCTGTTAACATTTCGTTTTCATACAGTTGGTCATAATCACGAAATGTTTGTGCAGGAAGATACGTGTTCTCCATAATTGTCTTCCACGCTCGCTGTACACGTTTAAAGAGCAGACTTAGACGTCTATTAAATAACCAATTATCAATTACCTTTCTCCTACCTAAATTTTATGACACAAATTAAGGAGCTATAGAGGAAAGTCCTCCATTATGAGATACCTAGGTAGCCAGTATGCTCAAGCAATGTATGGAAATTAAATGCCAGCAACTGATGCTCTTCGCTAGGAATAGGAATTCAATGTTTGAGTGATTTAAGCACAGCTAGCATAATGTTAGCATATTGTAGTAGTTAAGTGCACAGCTAAAGAGAGAACACATCGAATGGGCACACTGTTAACAAAGGGTTAGCACACAATTCACAATAGCACAAAAATGTTTTCAATTTTTTAACAGATACAAACATACAACATATTATATCTATTACATCTGGCCGAGCACTTACATAAGCACTAGCATAAGATTTGGTTCATGCAAATGTTTCATTTTCGCCATCAAATGCTAGCACACAATATACGACATAGATGCATAGCAAGATGCTAACATATTTGTTAGCAATATGAAAGAAATTTGTGCTCACACTGGTTATCTGAGTAGGATTCTGATATGAGATAGCAGGTTTTTAACGTCCAAGTTCAATGACAAATTTTTTTTTCGCAACGATTACACGACCTAACAATCAATTTTCCACTAAACAGATTTCACTCCAAGGGCAATAATTTCATAATGGAGCCAACATATGATGGCTATTAATTTAGCAGAAAGTCTGTTGTCTCATATTAGGAGCTTATCTCATAATAGAGGACTTTTCTCTACATGTATCGAGGGGTGAGCGTCGCTTGTGTCGGCGTAAGAACGTCAATGCTAAATACGCTGCAGGATACGTATCCTCGACGGACAAGTGTTACGCGGAATAATTTGCAAATGTTGGTGGAACGGGATTTCGAAAACGTAACAACGGCGGCCACGCACGTCGGACGACGTATACGCAAGTACGGACCATTTCACAGCGGCATTCGATATGCGCTTGCAATAAAAAAGAGGAACAAACGGGCCGCGTAAAATGTATATACAGTGTGTCGATTCCGTAGAGGCAACCCCGTGGGTGGTGGGCTCCGAGCAGCCGTTAATATTCTATTTTCGCAATCGTGCGGATTTAAGCTCCTTCATACGTCGTGGTGTGGTAAATTCGACTTGATGACGTCGCGCGTATTATGAGCTCGTCCCTCGCAAATGTGCTGTCAACAAGCCTCGGGCGTGATTCCGTTGGCATTGACAATTTGCAAAAACGCTTCGATGGAGCCGCGCAAGGCCGAGAGGGCTCTCGTACTTCCGCAAGGTCTCGCGGCATTTATCGTCGCCCTTATAAGACGAGGTGGAGTAATTTTCTTTTCTTCTCTCGTGGAATTATATTAGAATAGCTTTAAATTTTACGGAGGTTCTAGAAAATTGAAATACTTGGTATAATTCTAGAAATTTTTTTAAAATAACTCCTAGCAAATACAACAAATGTGTCGTAGGCGTTATTAATTTTACGTTGCTGTTTTAATTCGCATGAAACAGGGCAATATTGCAATGTTTTGGTAAAGTAGACATATCATGTAAAATACTCAAAAAAATAGGTTTTCTTATTCATTAAAACAAAGATGTGTGCATACTATTTTTAGCTTTTTCCAATTTAATAGGAATTTATATGACTTGTAATACAATAGCGTGTTACAGTAGGAGACAATTTATTGGCCTTTTATTCGTATTTTTAACTAAACAACTGAGAAATATGAAACTACTGTGAACGAATGTCCACGTTTAATTGTTGAAATTCGAGGGCAATGTATTAAATAACAATGTTTAAAAAAGTCTATAAACATCGTTTGAAATTTTCTCCCTTTCTTTATTAAACGCATCAAAATTATTTACATTTCTTTATGTGTCCATTTAGAATAGTTTAATCAATAATTACAGGAAAAATAATGGACACATTACAAATGTAAATAATTTTTCGTATAATAACCGTTTTTCCGCATTATTCTTTTAATATTAAGTCACAGTTTGCTTCTAACACATTGAAAAAAATGTTTTGTTACCGTAGCTGATCATGATTTGCTAAAATTTTGGCTGCATTAACTATAAATTTCTAAGCCACAGCTAACGATTTATTGTCGCACCTAATATAATATAATGTAATATAACCTAAAATAATAAACACAGTAGCAAAATATTAGCTATCACAACTAAATATTAGCTGTCCATATTTTATATGAACGCAACTAAAAAGTTTTACCACATGCAGTTTTCAGCTACGGCAGCTACATTTTTGTGTACAGAAAAATATAGAAAAACAGACAACTGTCATTTTATTTCAATATAAAGGGAACCCAGTAAGAAATAATTCGTCGAAACGGTGTCGATGTCGACTCGACATTCTTTCGACCTCAATCGACGAGTCATTTCTCGCTGGAAAGAAAGCTTCAAAAAGATGTCCACTAGCTATAAAAACAAAAACTGTCGATTTCATTTGCGTTGCAAACCTAATTAACGATGAAAATAAAAAATAACTTGCATAGTGTATGTACATCAATGCTAAATTAACTATGATTGATTGACAAATCAATTACCCAGACAGCACACCATGTCTAAAAAGACAGCTTTAAGACGTCTTTAAGTCTAAAAGACGTCTTAAAGACGCCTTTATGATGTCTTTTAGATATGTGTGCTGTCTGGGTAGACACATATATTCAGAGAAATTTTGATTTCTGTCAAGATTGCTTTATCGTTATGTAATTTAGCAGCGTAAATGTTAATTCAATATGATTTTATACATCAACGTGACATCGTGTTCCTCTAATCACGATGCGAAGCGTATAACATAAAGCTGCTTTACCTTTCCGCAAAATTTAAAGTTGCACCCTTCGTCGCGACTCTCCGCATTTTAAATAGCGTGTTTACGATACTAACGCTAGAGTCTCTCCCTTCTTATTCTGATTGTACGACGATACGAACGAAAAAAAAAATCAGATATGCAGAGTGAAGAACGATGTCGAAAGCTTTCGGCAGCGTTTGTATTATCTACGAATGTATCGCGCTATGGAATGTGACGTGAATGTCAATTAGAATGAAAGTGTGAGAATGACGTAATTCTTCGCGAGTCAATAAATTGGTTCCAAGTCGATAACTTTGGCCGGCAATGCCTAAAGTCTTTATCAGTATATAAAACCATTATACATTTAATTTTTTTGTGAAAACTGTGATTTTTTTAACGAAGTTATCGTCACTTTTAATGACGATATCATGGATGGAATGGTGTATCTTTTTTGAAAAGTTTTGATATTCTTAATATAACGTAAAGAGAGGTGCAGAAATTGTATGAAACGAATTCGAAAAAATACAGCGTATTTAAAATCGATTAAACACGCGAGAAACAATAATCAGAATTAATTACTTAACGTTTAAAAGCAAAACTGTTAAACTAAAGAAGCTTACAATTAGTTACAGAGGAAGAGAGAATGAAAAGTCCTTTAAAAATCAAGATAACGTGAAAAAGCAATCATTTCTAAAAAGTCAAGATGATATCATCTAACACTTTTAATGAAACATATAATTTAACTTTTTACGATTACATTTTGACTTTTCAATAATTTGCCGAAAGTTCGAGCTTTGCAAATTGCTCGGGCATGCAAAATAATTAAAATCTCGCAGATATTACTATATTTTACGAATTTGTGAAATATCTGATTTTTGAAGCATTGATATCCGATATTTCCGATATATCCGGTATTCACAAATTAAAAGCTCAAAAACATAAATCTTACAAAATACTGAATATTGCACCTTATTATACAAATAATATTCTTATCATAATTATCACTTTTGTTAAAAAAAAACATCCATCCATTGTATCTATTACTATTCATTGTTACAATATTCATGTCCTAATATACAATTATGAGTATCGAAAATAATTAGAGTTCGCGAACCATGTCACACGACGTCCTCAAATTTCAAAATCATACTTTGGTCAATTTCTTGTGATACTCAAAATATGATTTTTGATAGTTATTATATTATTTCGACTTTATTGACTTCTTTCTATGCTCGTGGAATAAGTTACACACTCGCGCTTTTATCATCTGGATCACCATGGGTGGTTTCTTACGTCCACATGCATTTTTACTGCGTGTTGTAAATATACTGCGAAGAATTAGCAATATCGTAAAGCTCATTCTTCCTTTATATATCACGCCAGTCTTATTTAATGCAACTGTAGCAATGATTCACTTCGCGATACCGTCCTCTATCTATAAAATTACATAATAATGTCGAAATTAATGTCGCTGAGGCATTTTGGTGTCCAACTAATTGATTAATATATAAAAGTGCTCGAAACATTCTGCATTTATTATAATTGGTATTATCATGAAACTTACGGCAATGGAATAAAAAGTAAAATATAAATTACATGTATAACTGCTAAATATAAAAATTTGCTGACAAGTGACGTTGTACTACTTTTGCCAACAAAATTTATAGTAGATTGTTCTCGATAAACTTGATTATCTATATATTTTATTATACCTTTGTATTTTCTGGTGATAAATAAAATGATGTCTCTTTTTTAGATTTGAATTAAAGTTTTATCCGATAAAAACAGACCAACTTATAGAGGCCCTCCACCACCCCCGCCAAATTCTTATCGGCGGTCCTCTTTTGTTTATGATAAAATTGCATTTTTACATTTTTATAATTTAATTAATTTTTTTACAACTTATTTTAAAATATATACAAAAATATAAAAAGAGAGAGGAAGTTACATAGGGCGAAACAAAAACGTGATGTACAATAAAAATATGTATAATTTTTCATTATGACATAAAATTATATACAGGGTGAGTCTTTCCATATCCGACAAAATTTTTGAGAAGGTAGAACGGATCGAGATGAATGGAAAAGTCCTGTACCATTTTGCAATTTTCGTAATAGTTAACAAGTAATTAATTATGAAAATCGTTGTCTTAGGCCGGCCTACCGCCCAATTCGAGCGCGTGGCGAGATGTGCGCATAGCAATATCGATCGCCGGGCGGTCACATCTTGCCACGCGCTCAAATTGGGCGGTAGGC
>NW_011967188.1:1278348-1340486 GCF_000949405.1 Vollenhovia emeryi
CTGTCTACAATCTACTCTACAATCTACGATTTAAGAGGTGTAGATTCGTTTCCTTAATAAACAAAATTCGCACTCACCGACCCGACGCGTAGCAGCGGAGTTGTTGTTTGTTGTCTATCTGTAACACAAAAATAAAATTTATATTAAAAAACAGTGTTTAACAAAACCAATTTTGCAAAGTATAATTTCAAACTATCCAACTTTTTATTCAGTTAGATTTAAATGATTATATCGTGAAAGATTTTCCGCAAAAGATGTACGAGTATCTTAATTTTTTAATTATTTTAAAATTATGGTGAAATAAAATGACTCAACAATAAACCGGAAAACATTAATTTTACAAAACAGGAAAAATAATATTTACCGTAAAGTTGCTCCGCCGGCGCCTGAAGCCTATCCGAGGCCTCCTCCTCCACTCAGGTTGTCCTTCGGGACTCCTTCTGAGACTCTTCCAGCAGTCTGTAACATACAATTACAAAATTCATGTTAAAACAGTGATCTCTTTCCAATTATTATTTTTAATTGTGGTATAAATGATAGGAAGAAGATAAATTTTATACGAAATGAAAAGTATTTACCTCAAAAATGCTCCGACGACGCCCGATGCCTATCCGAAGCCTCCTCCTCCTCTCAGACTGTCCTCTGGCACACTCGCGAAAGATCGTTCGCACGATTCTACACTCCCGGTTACAAAGCTTTACTGCGATTATTTTATACGGCACGCCCGAACGCGATGGGTACCTTTGGTTGTCCCGTCTTTAGGGTCTGTACTCTCTAAAAATTAATCAGTGCATCATTACTGTAAATCAGTGAATATTCATTGTTTTCAGTAATAAACCACTTAGTGATTTTTAGAGAGTAACCCTTCAGGGTACTTAAGCCCCTCCACCACGACAAGGTAGTACCCGAGGAGGGGATTATCAACAAGAAACTGTGCAATTACATATGTGTATATATAGAAAAATGAATATTGAATGAACATAAATTAGTGTTGCTATTTAATGCACGACGTGAGAGAGATTCATCCAATCGAAAGATTAATTCGCACTCTCGATCTTGGGACAAAATCAATTTTCTTGGAATTTATCAATAATGCCTCATAAACTAATAATCCGAGATGAGCCATTCTTATCTCGTTAGAAGCGCTGAAATCTTAGCTTTCCAACGAGACCAGGATCATCTTCCTACGATTTTTCTGTGCCAAGTTATTGACGATTATATCGACTCGCGATCTTAATCCTGACAATGAGATAGAAGCAGCAGACGACGCGGCGTCTCCCGCGGCGTCTCGCGCGGCGGTGTACTACCGAACCCCTGGGCCTCGTATGTTTTGATGCCAGTTTTTTGGGGACGTAGTAAGCTCGCGTAATACTTACGTAATACTCGCGCGGCCTTGTCTAATGAATGGGTGCGCGCGCGCCCGATTTTTAAAACGCTATAACTCGGCGAAAAATCGACGTAGCGACATGAACCAAAAACCAATCTTCTTCGTTTCGCATCCCGCAGATGTCTAAGTTGAATATGTATGCCCTTATCATAAAACTTACACACGACAATGGAATAAAAAGTAAAATTCTGAAATATAAATTATACGTATAACTGCTAAATATAAAAATTGGCTGACGAACTATAGTATATTAGACTGTATAGCAAGATTGCCCAATAAAATTGTAATATTGAATATAGAAGAAAGGCTAATGTAATGCCAATGTTACGTATCAATAATGGCACGGTATTGCATTATTTCCCAGTACTACACTAATACCTTGTGGCACCCGGGCTCTATCGACACGTTATATTATAATTCAACTACGGATTTAATATTTTTATTTTTATTGCAAGAAACCAACTGCAAAGTAACGATTCGTTACTTTTTGAGTAACTGTAACGCGTTACTTTGCAGAATTAGTAACTTGTAACAGTAACTAGTTACATTTTTAGTGAAAAAACTGTAACTGTAACTAGATACTTTTATAAAGTAACTTTCCCAACCTTGTATTTTTACTATTATAATTAAATATTTACTAATTTCATTGCTCATATAATCCCCGAGGGGATTATCGACAAAAAACCGTGCAATTACATACCTATATGTATATTTAGAAAAATGAATATTGAGTGAACATAAATTAGGTTTGCTTAAGGAATAAGTGTTAAACGCTAATGTTATACTCGTAGGTATACTTGATAAATGATGTCCCGTGACTCTTAAGATTTAAATCGCTAAACTCGTATATTGACCACGATGAAGCAACTTTAACGTAGGAGCCGAAAAATTGCGTGCCGAAAAGTGAAAGTTTTAGAAATCCATAGTTCTGACAGGAGTTTCCTATACGCCCGGACAAATCCTATCGATTTCTCTTAAGACTTGAAGCGCTAGAGTCATTATTGACAAAGATACGGCCACTTTAAGTGGAGGAGACGAAAAATGAAAAATCCCGAAAAGTAAAAATTTTCGAAATTCGCAGTTCTGACTATTATCTTAAGATGCTAATATGACTGGGTTTGCCCTTTCTACACCTATAAAAATGATCTTACTTTTGTGGCTCATCCGAGAGAATAGATACACGGGCAAAAATCGCCGTGCCAGAGAGAGAATCGTTTATAGACTCAGGTACCGTTTTTACATAAGAAGACGGTTAAAAATTATAGTAAAATCGTACAAAAATTATAATACTTTAGTACGATGGTTATGCTCAAATGTCTGTGTAAATTTTTCCATTTGGACAAGCCACAAGCAGGCATCCTTATGGCATTTATCTTCGTTGGATCTTAAGAACACATACTCTAATCAGACTCACGAATTTTTCATCAGTTGCAATGTAGTTTTGTCTGCTGAACGCAGCTATAAGGGAGAAGGCAGTCGTTATGCTGGCGATCTAGGGAGTTCTGAAATCATGCTGATTCGCAACGCCATCACATCCATTTTATTTTATCATGGCCGTGGGAACTTTGTAGCCACATCTATTCGCAGGATAGTAAACCGCTTTTTGGTTTATAACGTATCTGCTACCGTTTCAATATTACAGAGGTTACAAGTTTTCAAAAGTATATACAGAGAAGTTAGAAACTTCAAACTTAAATAAAATAAAATGGTGAGAGATAGAGAGTCGAAGTTTCAATAAAATTTGTAGCTCTGAGCGTGTCCTACACGGTGCCGCGAACGGAATCTTCGTATCTTCTACCGTTTCGGAATTACAGAATTTAGAAAATTCTCAAATTAATAAAAGATAGACATTTTAAACTTAAATAAAATAAAAACGGTGAGAGATAGAGAATCAAAGTTTAAGTAAAATTTGTAGCCCTGAGCGTGACCTACACGCTGCCGCAAATGGCATGCCACTGATTGTACATGTTTAAAGCGTTTAATCACCTTTCCCAAGTATCTTATTGTTAGATAACTTAGTACACTATTGTAACGACAATAAGCCAAGTCCTCTTTGAAACTTCGCCAAGGCTCTTTACAGTTCGAAGCCGTAGTAAGCTCCTGTGATAACTGCTCTCACAATAACGTTGCAGTCATCGGTATACTAAGTACTCTGATAACGTGAGATGTTACCGCAGGATGGTGACACCCTACGTACGTTCTAGAGTGTCGGTCGATGACGAGAAAACGTTACCGCATTACGGTAAAATTGTACATTGCATTTGTAATTTTTCCGTAAAAACCCGGAGAAAAGAATATTTAAGGATAATGTTCATTTTGAGACATACTCATCTTCGACCTTGAATATAATTGTATCGGATTGCCTGTAGCGTTGCAAAGTTGAAACCAAAAGAAAGGATAAAAAGTTCTTCATTTTCTTTTATAAATGTAATAATTTTAATGTCGCTTGCTATCTACAACATTATATTTATATTAATATGTACTGCAGATTTGTGTACTCATAAATGAGAGGTTTGGAGAGGGAGAGAGGTTTGTAATTTATATCCTGAATTTATCAAGAAATACGCTTCAATCAAGATAAAAATAATAACCACCCATTTTCGTGGAAAGCAAATAACGATTAAGCCGAAATTGTGTGAGGCTTAGTTAGGAGACTAGTAGTGTCATCAACAGACGTAAAGGCTTCGCGAAGCGTAACATTATGAAGGAAAGTAGTGGTTGAAGCAATTTCGCTGTCACAGGCGATATCACGAGGCTAGATAAATCTCCCGACACTTCCGCCATACCTCGTTTTGTAAACCATTTCGACCTAATTATCCGCAATAAGTGACAAAGCACGAAATGTATATCTCATATCTCGGCTTTTTTATCAGACGAACGATATCTCAAAAACTTGTTTTTAGGAGATCGTGATTATTCAAAGAGATCTATTTGCAATTATACGAATTTTATCTATAAGGGAGAAACGAAAAATAATTTAGGGCCAGTTGTTCCAACCTACTGGTAAATTAACTAATTGTATGTGTCTTTGTTTTTCCTTCAAATTAAACACGGTACTTTGCAGAAGTTAGAGACTCCACGCCAATTTTAGCGCACACAAACATACGCACAGACATTTTGGTCTAAATGTGATTTTTGGAACATTTCTAATACATTGGCAAAGAAGCCTGAGAATCCATTTTTTTTCACGAAAACGAAGCTTTCTCTGTAGTCTACTAAGAGTTTGAAAACATAGACCGTTAGGCTCGGTTTTTCATTTTCTGGTCAGCTGTTAAATCAGAGGTTAGTCGACTCTTTTTCTATATTCTTATATAAGAAGAGACAGGTAATCGACTAATCTCTGGTTAATATTTAACCAGAAAATGAAAAATCAGACCTTAATTATTTAATTATGCGTTTTTTTTCTTAAAGTATTTGGCTATGTTCTCAATTGTTCGAATAATAGTCGTTTAAGTGATAAATGAACTTCTATTTTTATATTGTAAAAGATGTTAAATTAGTCCAAGTCGATTTAAAAATTTATCGTATCAACACCAAGTAAAAATCTGATAAATCGGCGAGTTTGACGTCGAAAAAGATTCGTATGTACTTAATGCGGTTACAATTTTTTTACACTCGTTTGCTCTCAAGATGTCGACTCAGCAACCATATCGACGATTTTCCGACTCTCAAGATCTCGACTTGGCTCGAATTTTATCTCGTCAAACTGTCACTCTGCAGCTAGTCGCGTTCCAGCGATTCGCGGTCAAGTATCACTTTTCGACTAATCGTGATACATTTGCTACATAAAATTCAATATAAAGTAGTACAAATAGTTAAAATCTTTATTAAACTTTCAAAATTTAAACGTCATAACTAAAATTCAAAATAACACGCATCTTGTTCGATGGACTGGTCCACACATAGATTCGTATAACTGTTTCACCTGCGCAAAAATCATTGTATCCGTCCTCACGTACAATTTATAAATTACCTGGAAAACATAACCGAGTAACATCAGTCGTGATATAAATTATGCTACGGATTTTATTTTCCATTTCTATGGAGAATATTATTATTTATCAATGCGCGCAATTTTTCATTTCAAAGTCAAAGCGCAGAATACGAGATGCTGAAAAACTCGATCGCTTTTAAAACACGATCTGAAAGGCTCCGGCAAACTCGCGCCGCTCGGGCGAGAGTAAAAAAAAAATACGTCGTTAATGCGTGCACGTGTCCTCAATTATTTTACAAATGCCACGCAATCAAGCTGGCAGCAGACTGCGTCGTTGGTGCACATGGAGCCGGGGCTCCGCGAGTCCGTCTGACGAAGGAAATGAGCGGACGGAGCTTAAGGGGCCGGTCTGCGCAAGCACAGGTGCAAGTTCGAGGGTATAAAGAGGAGAAGCTCGGGCTCGCGGTGCGCACTTTGTGTTTCATCTGTCCGTCATACAGATCGCACGATCGCATCGGTCTCGATATACGCACGTTTTACTCTTTCGCTCTCTCTCTCTCTCTCTCTCGCGACGACACTTAATTCCCTGCTGCATTCGGTTGCTTCGTGCGTCGCCTCCTCACGTCTTGGACGGGATTTCTCGACAAGTTGGACTCTCTTTCTGCACGGCGACATATAATAAGGTGAGTTTTTGGGTTTTCCTGCTCCTTTCTCTTTCGCATAACTTCGTCTAGTACAAAACTTTACAGTGACGTTAAATACACTGAAACTTCGGATGAAACTACTTTACCTCGGTTGCGGCTCGCGTTATCGCGCTATTATCACTTCTCGGAAGTGAGAAAATTGTTCATTCGTGTTCTACACTGATATCCGTTAATACGGATAAAATTTATATCCAATTCGCATCAACATTCCGTGTAAAGTAGGAGAATATTAATATAGTATAATGTATAAAAAAATTCTATTTGTTTCGCGCGACATTCTGTGAAGTGGCTAGATATATCGCGCAGAATAATTATTAGTGCCGCAACGATCTCGCAGTGAAACACGCCGTGTCCATCGTAATCGTTGACAGCCGGAGGTGTAAGGGCTTGAATGCAGATTGAATGCAGATCGAGATTCGTCGAGGTTTAGCGCAATTGTTGTCGTTAATTGCCCGTTAATGTAAACGGGAACGGGCGTTGGATTCGTTCGATTGAGCTAAATAGATTTGCATTGGTCCGTGCGTAGTGTGTGTGGTCATTGGACTTAATGAAATATCGTCGCGTTTAAACGGAAAATTAGTTAAAAAAAAACAAGTAATATTCAAATAATTAAATTTATACTATTTTTTCGTCACTTAACGCGCACTGCATATGTGTGTGAAAAGACGCGAGAGAGAGAGAGAGATCGTTTATTAAAAAATTTTATACGAGAGATATAAAATAATTAACGCTGCAATGTCCGCATTCTTCATGCAAATTGAAATTGAAACTGATATAATACAACAAGATCTATGAAATATGCATGTGAACTGTGAAATATTTGCATTTACTGTTTTGAACATATTTATGCACGAACATAACACGTAATTTCTACTATCGTTTCCGCATGTAGAGCTATTATGGCTTTTAAAAAAATGTTATACAATACAAACAGTAAAATGGTTGGCAATAATGAATAAACAAAAGTAATTAATATTGCGATGTCCACATTTTTCATGCGGATTAACGTAAAATTTTCATTAAAACTGATATAGTAAAACGATATCTGTGAAATATACCGTGAAATTGCATTAACTGTTTTAGACATATGTATAATACATAGTACATAATTTTTATTCTCATTTCTGCATGCAGATTCTTTACGACGTTTTCATCAGCGCTCCGCGATCTTTCTTGAATTAATTTATGGATGCTCAGTTTTATTTACGCTGTTCACGAGGCCGAGGCAGAATTTGAAAAAAAATTGTCGGCGAAATGAAAAAATAAAAAATTGAATCTTCGCTTTCCATAAATTCATATGCAATTTGTTATATTTCGATGCGGTTAAAGCAAAATAGTGATTGAATGGACTTTTGCAGTATTTCATTGCAACGACTGTATTGTCGTATGTGCGCGTTCTACGACAAAACTGCATAGAAAATTTTACGTGACGTAACAAACTGCTTTTATTGGCATGTCATGTCTATAGATTGTGTTGTTAATTCGACATTTGATTTCAACGTAACGCTCTGCTCTTCGACGCGGATCGAGTGACGAGAATCCAAATACTTTAGCGAAGTTTGATACCTCTGTGTGGCGACCTCGAGTGACTAGCCTAGAGAGAGATAGAGGCAGAGAGAGACAGAGGCAGAAATTGAGAGAGAGAAAGAGAGGGGGTGGGAGAGAAGGACACTACAAAGGTGCACCAGTGTTATTTGAAGCTTCAATTACACCAAATGCGTGGTTTCCATGGGTCTATTTACATACGCCGTTTCTTTACCATTTTTTTACGGCGCACAATAACGTTGCGAAAACGAAGAAATAAATGCGTACAAAGAAAAGCGAAGATAAAACGCAAATTTTTATCTTATAATTGGTATTATCGTAAAGCAGATGCAGTAGGTATTATCGAAATCGTGCCTCTTTGGAAAGACTATTTCCCAAAAGTATTAAAATTAAAAAAAAACATTAAATTCACATCCGCAATCCATTTTTTGACAATTTTTTTTCACGAGTAAGAGAGAAAGAGTATATTTTTCAGATTTCTGCTGAACCGTCCACTTTTGTCAGTCATGATATCTTAGGTCAGTTCATAGAGCAAAATCGTTATGTTATCTTCGATTTTCCTCCCTCGATTTCTGCGTCGTTTGATATATGGTACTTCTCTATAATAATGCACGCCGATGGAAGAAGACATTTCATTTTTTATGATGCAATTACTACGCACGTGTGCGTTCACCGCCGCAAAATCACTATTTGATTATCGATAGGGTGCTGTGATATTTTATACATTGCTAACTATAGACAAGGCGAGCAATGGTGCGTACAGCATTAAAATTTGCGGGCTTGAGCGTGAATATTAATTGCACAAATGAATGGCATTAATAAATCTCATGGCACCGTTAATTAATCTAGTTCATAATGGCAGACGATCAAACCTAGATAAATTCTTTGCAAATTACATTTATATGTGGTTCTCACGGTTAATAGACAATTAATTCTTCATTAAGTGCGCTTACTGAGAAATGTGAAAGCAAGATTTTGACTGGACAATAAGAGTACAATCGATTACATACAGTATCTTAGCGCGATTCTTCAACTTCGTGCGATAAAAACATATCGTTCTCTGACAAAATCCCGTCTGGCTGCCGTAAAATTGTTAAGACCGATTTTATGTCCTACCACAAAATGGATCCGATTTGTATACACGTTATACTATCAACCAATCGATAATAATCGATATTAAATTTACGAGATGTTTTTTGTCGAATAGCAAAATAAACTATTGAAATTCTAGGGGTGTATCCATGAGTGCTTTCGGAAAGCTGTCATTTCTTAACCACTTAACGAATTCTTGCGAACTTTATATGAGTGTTAAGGAAGGATAGAATTTTTACACGCGCAGAATTCTTTGGTATAGTCGTGGTCATAAAGGTTGTCCGACAGCGAAATTTCGCAAATATAGTATATCGTGCAAGAGATTGTAGCTTTTGCTCACGGATATACACAGTGACGCATTAGAGCAAAGGAATGATATGTAGGGGAAAGTTGCCGAATACGTACTAGTCACCTAATGCGTGTCTCATCAATATTTCATATTATTATTTAACATAAGTACCATTTAGTAATAACAGTATGAAATCAACGAGAACTAAGTATTATAGACAAAAATATTAACATGATACATTTATTTTGTGAATGCTAACAACATTTAAAAAATTCAGGTATAACTGATGTTAATGTTTGATCAATTTACGTAACTGTTATAATGTAACTACGCTATTTTATTATAAATTTTTATTTGTTCATAAAAAGAGGTTTCTTGTAGAATAATAAATACTGTAAAATAATATTTTACATTTTTGCATATACATATTTACAATTATTATAATAACTAAATAAATATGTTTATAAAATCCATCAAGTTTCCTAAATCGCATCACGAGGTTTCCTCTCTCGTACGTCGATACGATTTTATAAGAAATAAACGATATATGTAAGAGTGATACAATTAATATAAATATCAATGTAAATTGCAAAAATAACTTTAAGCAACTTGTATTTTAACGTCCTTTCCATTATCGTTAATGATTATTTTTAAGTTGTTAAATATGTGATTTTTTAGATAAATTATTAATAAAATAAGTATTATGTATATATAGTTAATGCTTTCTTATATCAATCTTGTACTGTCTACTCGACTTTTTATTATTTTTACTCGTAAATTTGACTATTTCAAGGAGGTACGATTTAGGCAACCGGTTTCGTAATTTGTTAATAGGGAAATGTTAAACATACAATAATGGATGCTTGAAACATCAAACTACAATTTCCAAGGGTTGTTTGCGTACAAATTAGTACCAAATGGGATATATAATAAATAATGCTTTAAGTAGTAAACGTTCGGCAACTCTCCCCTATGAATATCTATGCAATGATACTTCCGAAAACTTATTTTAAAACGTCGGACACTCTTTCTGACCATGTTTCCGACTAAATTTCATAATTTTCTGACAAGCGGTGATGATCTATTTATTACACTCTTAAGGTTAAAATGTGTGAAATTTTTCGTAAAAAAAGAATCGAATAATGATGTGAATCGATTCTCGCAACTTTCGAACTGCTTGTAGGAAAATTACTAAATTCGATATAAATTGTTAGTCAACAATTGAAAAGAAAAATAATTACGTCTCAAAGAAAGTTCTACATGTGCTTACATAAAAAATTTCCAATTTTTCGATTTTGAGTCCTGATTAAATGCCTTCAAAGACGTTTACGATTATCATTAGTAGCATAAGATAAAAATTTAAATCCTTCCTTAATACTTTCGTTTAAAGGTCACAAGAATTGGTCAAGTGGTTTAGAAATTATAGCAGCTTTCCAAAAGTACTCACAATTTACCGATACATCCTGTATACACATCTATAAATATGGTATAGGTATAAATCAGTTATATATAAATGAGAAGAAATTCTCTCTCTCTCTCTCTCTCTCTCTTTCTCTCTCTCGTTACCAGATTTCTGAGAATACGTTACTTTTCATCGGGGGAGAGAAAAATCATGACATCTGCACGCGTGGTCATTAATATGTAAATGCAATCGATCAATTTTACATATCGTCTCGCAATATCCTGCTCAATCATTAAATATTACTATCGCTCTGTCGTCATTTAGATGGCCCGTTAAATCTTTATGAAAATATATCGGGATGTATTATCCGATACTACACGAAATCTAATATTGCCGGTGCACGTGTAACTTTTGTTTCGTATATCCGAACGTGATATAACTGTGACCCGTCCATTTATGTTCTCGGTGTACAAAGCGGCACGAACTCTACTGTGAAAAAGCGTACTAACAGTATCGGCTATTTAAATATCCGCGTATGTACGCACGTGTGTCGTTCGGATGCACCGAATACGTAAACGTGATAGGCCTCGGCGTTATTATTCTTTGAAATTTCGCGGTGGCTAATGAAATTATGGCGTGATTCATTTTCGTCTTTACTCCGGCGAACCGCCTGCACTGCGGGCAACTTTAAACGATTTTCTATCGCGTTGCGATACCGTAACTGGCATTAATCTCTAATGTGCAGCGGAACTTGCGCGGTGAAAGCATTGTCTGTTAAATCGAAAACTTTTATTCCGAGATCAAAATAGAGCTTCTTTCACAATTACTTATTTTATTTGAAACGTCGACTTATTAAGAAACGAGATTATTCCAAACGATACTCGTGAAAAACTCTGTCATAATCATTTCTGTCGATTCACCGAACAATTTCATTTTAGATAAAAACGGTATTTTCAATACGATACGCGTTTTCAATTGATCGTTACGTCCAATTGGTAGCACAATACAATAATAATTCTTTCCGTATGATTAATATTTAAGGGAATAATGATTTCATGAGAATCGTTTCTTGACGGCCGTAAAGAATGACGTCTAACTAATTATCGTGCCAACGGTAAGAGATAAATAGAGTTTTTCCTCTTTTGACCCCGTTCGCGAATCATGTTACACAATCACAGAGAAATTAATTTAATTGTTCTCACCGGGAAGCTTCGCTCGGCGTCTCTTTTATTACAACATTATTATCTCGCGCTGGTAATGATTTTGAAATCATTTAAATGCATTTACATAAAATGATTACTCGTCGCAATCTTCGCGGATGAAGATGCATGTATTCTTAATGAAGTACTAGAGAAATATTTTCACAATTCGTTTTTTTCGTAGAACCAGTAAACGCGCGCTTTTTCTTCCTCTCGTTAGAGGAGCGGCTCATGATCATCCTCTAAAATTTATGACACTCTCAACTACTTCGACTGCACAGAGTCTTTGGCATCGTGGGAATAATTTTGTGTTACGCAATCACAGACCCCCGTATAATTTCGTCGTCGCGAAGGAATTATACGGTTTGAACTTTCTGATTCTTGAGTGATTAAATTTAATAAAACAACATTAATTTTTTCAGAATAGAATCAACGCGTAACTATTCAAAATTGTGCTTCCTTTTTACTCCTTTGTCTCATATGTTAATAGACAGAATTGTTACGATACAAAATATTAGGTACACTATTTATATATACAATAAATTTATTCAATAAGATATTTTAACGTTTCACACCAAGCTTGTATATATTTAAATTTTTCTATTTAAAGGCGATGTTATTTAAGGATTAAAAATAGCATATTTCATAAAGCGGAGTTCTGCGTCGTCGAAGGTAGACTGTTATCTAATGTGATAAAATCTCATCTTTACTAAAAATATACCCAAGTTTCCCTCTTATTTCTTATCGCCATACATTACATTATTGAGAATAATTTGCTTGGAGGAAACCAGTGATCTTGAAAAAATCGCGAAGATATAAGAGATAAGCTTCATCGAATATCCATAAATGTGACTATGGTATAATATAATACTTATTACGCAACACTAGGTGTTCTTCCATCTCATTATTGTTCCGCTCAGTCAAATCGATATATTTCCCGAGGCAAATAAAATTTTCTTCTTGCCCGCTTATTATTCGCATCGATTCAAGGAAAGTTAGAGAGTGCCATTAAAATAATGATATTGTGCTATCAGATATAACATTCGCGAGATTGAATGCAACATTTATAGAGGACTTATTTTAATCTTTCCACAAATTATCTTGGAAACTTGCAGAGTTATCGAAGAAAGTATATCGGACCAAAATTATTATCGAAACAAAGGAACTTTGATGTGAAAAAAAACTTTTCCAATAATCATTACTTTCGAGAATAATCACACGGGGGGAATAAAATAGGACACTTTATATGTGCAGACTTGCAATGAAACTGGTAAACTGAAACTGCGAAAACATGACACATATAACAATTCACAAGCTCTGTTATCTTGTTTTCCCGTGTAATCGAGCTCGTAATATAATTTTCCACTTGTTTTCCCTCCAATTTATATAGATAGTAATAATTTCATGGTAATATAATTATGGTCGACTGCAATATACCATAAATAATCGGAGCGGATGCGATGGATATTAATAATTTAGAGTTTCTCTTATTTTTCGTTTATACGCACATAAACTTCATCAGCGGATATCGAATAATTTCTGAAATTATCGCACGCCTTAATAATAACGTCAAGCTCCACTACCGACTGTAACTTTCGCTACCTTTTATCTGGGCGGTCTCATCAATATGACCGAATGCAGTACAGGGACAGGCAGCGCATATACATACGCGTATATGTTGAAAACTTTACGGAATATACCGCGCGATTATTTCGTTATACATGAACTTTCGTATCGGAACTTACCGACGCGGAAAATTGGCGGTTCGTTCGGATATAACGAGCGCCGCAACATATTTCGCCAACAATAAGTGTAAAACCTCGGGCGATAATTTTTGTTTCTGACGTTTCGAAAATTATGCTGTGTATTACTTCCAATTTTCACCACGTCGAAGAACCAAGTGCTGTAACGATTTTTATAATGCCGAACGGCCTAAGAGCATTTTTTATCGTTAATCACGGCGCTGTTTCCTTCGCGTAGGTGGAGGAAAGTCCTCTATTATGCGATAGGATTCTAATGTGAGATAGTAGGTTTTCAACGTACAAATTCAATCGCAAATCTTTTTTCGCCACGATTACACAATCTAACAATGAATTTTCCACTAAACAGAGAGATTTCACTCCAAGGACAATAAATTCATGGTGGAACCAACAGATGATGCCTACTCAGTGAGAAATGATTCGTCGATCGACGTTGAAACGACGTCGAATCGACATCGACACCGTCGAATTGACGTCGATTCGACATCATTTCGACGTCGATCGACGAATCATTTCTCACTGGGATATTAATTTAGCAGAAACTCCGCTGTCTCATATTAGGAGTCTATCTCATGTAGAGGATTTTCCTCTACTCTCTGAAAGTCAATCAGTGGATTATAACTAAAAACAGTGAATACCACTGCAAGTTTTAGTGGTAGACTTATATCTGCAAATCAGTGACTATTCACTGTTTCCAGTGATAATCCGCTGATTGACTTTCAGAGAGTACCTGCGTACACGCTGATAAATTGTCCTTTCGAGGAAAGTTTTTTTAGTTACGTCATATCAGTTTTGAATGCACCTGCAAATTCATCGGTGCATGGTTTACTGTCGCAAGCCAGCAGTGCCACGTAACTTTAGAAATTGTTAGCGCAACGTTACGTACCATCGTTGCTGAATATCGCATATATAACACCCACGTCAGGAATGTGTCCATTTACATTTTCATAGGCAACAAGATACACTGGATGCAAAAACAGAACTGGCAAAATACCGCACTCTCTAGAGAAATTTAGGTATAATTTAGAATGTTTTTGTCGAACAAATCAAATTTTACAGACGAAACTCCGTCCCGAATTCTGAGTTGCGAATTGTCTCTAATAATATACCTACATAAAATTCGATGGTCATGATTTTTACTTGATATGTGACCATGATATGTGTAGACGAAATCGGAAATGTCTTTAATGTCGGCGACATTGGATAATGTTAATATTAGCGTAACTAGAACCTCTCATCTTCGTAAAACTAAAAAGAGACGAAACGAAATTGATAACACTCAAATCATGATGAAAGTTAAATGATATTGGCCGACGTCGGCCGCAAATCAATTCTTTAAACGATTTCGCCAATTATAAAGTAGTTAATATTCGAAATTTTCCACAGTTTTTGTTGATAATCGATCGTGTGAGGCAAAAAGTATATATTGTTCTTTATTAATTCAAGGAGCAAAATTGAGAATAATACTGCCAATACGATGCTGCCATTTATAGTATTATACATTATTAATTGGTTACATTACATTAATTGTCTTAACGATAATGTCCTATCGAACGAAATGTATAAAAAGATAGAACGATATGAACACCTGTGATAGATCGCTAATGCGTCGTTATGTGTTAAATCTTTTGCAAACGTACCGGTTCGAGCGCATATATTGACTTTGCATAGCAATCAGGCCAATTATTTGGGCAAATACAATTCAATACAATAACAGAGCAAGTTCGACTAGTTCCTCAACCACTTTCCGCACATTTGAGGGCGGGTTTCTTAATTTTGTCAGCCGTTCGTTTCTCGTTAATTTGTGTAAATTGCACAAGGGAGGTAATAAAAGAGTTTGATCGAGGTCTATTATATGATATATTAATACTAAAGATATTCTTAATTTCGTTTATAAATATTGACATGATGCTGTACGCGCGGTGGTATCGTTAGCGCAATAACAATATTATTTATTGATATAAAGGAATTTACATATTCGCACGAAGAGAATTGGATCGAGACTTTCAAAGTGTTATTTTAAAGTATTATTAAATTACAAAGTGAAGCCATCGAGTTTGTTGAAAAGATGCAAATTTATTCAAATTGTTGTAAATCTACGGCAAGATTAAATAATCAGTATTGTTACTGCCTCCTGCCACTTTCTAGTCATATATAAAAGTTATTATCATATTGAAAAAGCACATGTCTTTAATTCACCTAATTAATTTCTTCGCTGTTTTTAGAACAAAGTTAATTAATGTTAATTTATCAATGTGTTAGTATTTATTACAATTTTAGAAGAAAATTTATATCCTTTGCCTACTACAATATTACTTAATATTAATAATGTGTAGTTTTTTAAAGCAAATTTGAGGAAAAAATAGTCTAAATACACTAACTATTATACTTCTTTCTTGAAATTTACAAATAAAAATGTCTCTGATATAAACTGAGACACAAAAGCTGAGAAGTCGAGAACCAAATACATATAATGAAAGGGAGATTATTTCAAACTAATGTGATATTACACAGCGCTAGCTACATCTTCCTAACGACAAGTGTAATTCGAAATGCGCTTGTTACTTGTATATGTTCACGCACCGTTTGAATTATTATCGCTATCGTGCATTTCGTTAACGTTTCTCTTTAAAGTCTCTGTTTATCTTGCTACTTTTATTTTGAGCATTCAAGAATGTTCAAGTTTTAACAATATATTTAACTTCACAGGCGTTGCTTTATTTCCGCGTGTATATACACACGGTTTTCCATTTTGTAGCACATTTTAAGTGCTAATAAAATTAGATATATGTCACAGATTGTGGTTAATCTTCTTTTATTTGTTACGCTAAAAGGGAAGTCGGGACAGCTGACCAATGTAAGATATAGAAGCTATAGAAAAATAAGGTCTATTTTTGCATTGTAAATCCACGCTTCACATTTCCGAACAAATAGAGGAAAGTCCCCTGTTATCAGGTAGGATCCTAATATGGGATAGCGGGGGTTTCTATTAAATTAATAGGCATTATCAGTTGATTCCACCATGAATGTATTGCCCTTGGAGCGAAATCTGTTTAGTGGGAAAATCATTGTTAGATCGTGTAATCGTTGCGAAAAAAGATTTGCGAGATTGAATTTGAGTGTTGAAAATCTGCTATCTCATATTAGAAACCTATCTCATAATAGAGGACTTTCCTCTATAACCGTGAGAGAAATACACCTCGACCTCTGTATTACACGCATGAGAATCGAAAGGAAATATTCTTCTACGTACAAGGGTACAAAGGTTTTCTCCGATACTGTTCAAGTTTTTCCCCTCTTGGCATAATAAATAAATAAAACGGTATTGTTGCAATCATCTATGGAGTCTCGAAACACGGCGACTGTTGAATGCAGCAGCAGTGTAACGTGAGCAACCTACACACTATGCTGCAATTGGCTCCGTTTATTACGAGTGCCACTAAATGGTGCCTTAAATGCGATCCGATAAAAAAATGTTGTATTCATAAACATGAATACGTATATAAAATTATATAAAATATACATTAAATATGACCATACGTATTTTTACATTGCATATTTCTATGTAATTTTATACAATTCTACACAGTTCTGTATAATTTTATAAATTTAGACATGCTTTTGTATAAAAAATTGCTTATTTATAATTTTATATAATAATATATATTTATGCATGCTGATGCATGAAAAATTTGTTATCGGGTAGGAAAATCGGAAATGACTCAAAAATAATTACGTGGAAATTGGTAGTCTGGGCCGCGACATATCTTAATGGCAAAAGCAATTGTAAAACTGAGATAAGCACTATATATAATCATTACGGTATCTTACTCTCTGCGGTCGGTATCCACAGTCCGTTCTTGTATCTACTTGTAAGATGATCTTAAGTATACACTGAAAAAAATTTCTGGTTGAATATGGACGAATCAGATAATTCCTTTAGGATTTACCAGAATTCCTTTAGGATTTCTAAAGGATTTCTAAAGGAATTATCTGATTCGTCCATATTCAACCAGAAATTTTTTTCAGTGTAGTCTTACTGTGTTGTACACCATTCGCAGAGACGTAGTATCTTAAGACGTTACTTAAGATGAGCTTGATATAAGAATCGACTATGAATACCGGTCTAAAAGTCAATCAGTGAATTGAAAACAGTGAATACTCACTGATTCTCAGTTTCAAGAATACCACTGATTGTGAGATTTTCAGGCCCGGTTTTTCATTTTCTGGTTAACTAATACGATAAGGAATAGGAAGTCAGTCGACTCTCTATCTTTTTCTATATTATTATTTAAGAAGAGACAGAGAGTCGACTAACCTCCGGTTAGCAGTTAACCAAAAGATGAAAAACCGGGCCTAAGTGGTGAGCCACTGATTGACTTTTAGAGAGTAACGTGCTTTGGAACTTTTTGGATCTCTGAATGCAGACCAAGTAAATAATAGAAATAATGGACAGAATAAATAAAGAAATGAAGAGGAAATTATTTTTCTCTTTCCAAAATTTATTACTAATCTTCGCTAAACATCAAGCATGTAGTTTTTAACAACCCGAGTCGATTCGGAATTAGGTGGCGGCAGGAAAGGCGATATTATCTTCGAAATTCGAGACCGCGACAAGTGTCGGCGGCAATTCTGAGGTGATTAAAAAAGCATTTGTTGGAAGACATTTCAGATCTCCGCTGCGAATGTTTTCCACGACAATTGCGATCACTTTTGATTCGCCACGTGCGTCACCTTTCTTCCTTTGTGCGCTCTCTGTATAACTTTTAACGACACCTTTCTCTACATCTATAATTAAGTACGTAGAGTCAAGCCGAGCGTTATTCTATTGCGCGCGCGGAAAGCGGAGGAAGCGCTTTTTTCCACGGTGCTATTTTGTGACACCAGAAAAAAAAACATTTGACGACATTGTGACAGCTTTTGCCTCGCTCTTTATCTCGTGCCTGGCAAAATTATATGCAAAATCGATTGCCGAATAATTTTCGTTAGACGCCAAAAGCCATTCTGCCCGTTTGCAATAAGTATAATGTGTGGAAATGTAATTTAATAAGTGGTGTGCTTGCCACAAACATTGACCCGTGGAATCAAAATTTACTTTTACTCATGAGAGCGAGAGTCGAGCGGAGGAGAACATTTTATTACAACGTTCGTACGTTGAAATTAAGTCTCGTAGATTTGCAATTTGCCGCACTCGTGTTATCAAGGACTTATTCTTTTTCACAACAGGTGTTCTAATCAGGTGTGCAATAACGAGCCTGTACGGACGAGTTACTGCAATCATTCTGTAATTCATTATTTAAATTTTTTGCTGTGATGGTAATTTGCGTAAAGCATGGTGCGCTACATAAAGGTACGTTGTAAGTTTCAATTAAGACTTTAATGTAAAATTTTAATTAGATTCTTTTAGAGAAAAAATTATTATCGAAGCACAATTGTGCGCCGTTGGCTCGTTCTTTCTCCCCCTCTGCTCTCTAACCTTGCTCTTCCTTTCCTTCGCTGTACGCACCGTCTAACCGTATAATCTAAAAAAATTTTGATTAACTCGCAGAATCCGTTCATAACTTGTTCACACATTGTCTGGAGCGATAAGATAAACTTATCGATCGGGAGCAGCGTGTGTGTTCAGTTGCATCACTTTATCTGCTGTATGCATATGAGACGCCGAGAAGGTAAATGCAAGTAAGAACGTGCGGTTGATTGAATTCAGGCATGGGAAATCAATGGGCTGACTGTGGTTTGATGCGAGACTGCGAATAAATGCACTGTCGCTCGGTTGCGTGACGAGAATCGTAATCGATGGTTAATAAATTGAGAGAGTTTGGCACGTTGGGCATCGCGGGGGTGGGCAGACGTCACTATTTATTTAAGGCCATTGCAAACGCAGTCCGTCCACATCAACGATAGACATCTTATGAAATTCCCGACGATACACGCTAATTAGCGCTGCAGCGAGAATTGTAAAGGATACTTAATAGTCTTAAACTCGAGGAGAAGAACCGGCAGTTGGCGAACTTTCGTACATGTTGCGACGGCTTAGTTCGCAGTGACTCTGTCGGCAAATACCGGGGTATACCCTCGTCATAAGACGCGTTCTCGCGAAAAGCAGCGATTGAACATATTTATGAAGTTCGATTAAACTCGCGCCCCGCATTGTGTTACCCTAATGGATCGCCTAATTCCCGAAACTGTTCCGCAAGTATCGGCTCGCGAGCGAGCTATAGGCATCGCGCAGGACAAATTTTCCCATGTTCTACGCGCTGACATTACAACATTCTGTAGCATAGAAAGGATTTCTAATAACAAGGCAAAACATACTCTTGACATATTTAAGCGTATCACAACGGCTGCGTTCAGCAGCGAACGCTGCAATTGTTGTAAAATTCGTGAATCTGATTGGCGTATTCTCTTGAGTGAATTTAAGAGCACACACCAATCAGATTTACGAATTCTACAACAGTTGCAGAACAGCTTTTTTTCTGCTGATTGCAACCAATGTTACGCAGTAAAAATAATAAAGGATTGAGATGCTATTTTATAATAGATCGAAGTGTAATAGCATTGAAATCGGAAATCTTTTCTGCGGGTGTGTCAGGGTCAAAGGCTCTAATTGAATATCGGTAAATGCGATTATGCGGCTGAATTTTATTCATTCCTCGTCAACTTTCCTTAATTACGTCTTTATGCAGCGCGTATTTACAATGCTAATAACGACGGTAAAATATCTTTCACGGCACGTGCGTATGGATAATTTCAGATCTATTATATATACGCGTTTACCTCGCCGAGGATTACGAATCGCATGATTTGAGATGAATTTCTCTTTAGCGGCGAAGAACAATCGAGGGCTGTGATTAATTGATCGATGGAAATGTGGAAATCGCATAATTAGTCTTTCTAATTATGCGAGTTCAACGACTCGCGAAACAGACGTGCGTAACCGGAGGCTATGAAACTTCAACCGCATCAGAAGCTAGTTCTGCTATAGCTTAATTAAATTTGAAGATCCGCTTACTCGTCGCATAATTTCCGATAACTACGAATTTATAAGATATACTCTATCATTGTGCAATTGCAACGCATTAATAAACACGATGCAATTGTATGAAATGGAAGGAAGTTTGCTATTTTTGCGGTATATCACGATATCGCGAAAAAGACCGAAAAGTCGCCGAGAAAGAAAATACCAACTGAAATGGACTCTTTCGGACGGTCTTATATTTAATTTGTCGTGGATCCAAAAACCTTGATAAAATTTATAGGACTTCTATGAACAGGACGAGAAAAAGAAAGACAAAAGAGAGAGGGACAGAATCGAGCGTCTGAAAATTCTTGATAATGATCTTGATAGATTTCCTTTCTAATATAGAACAGTCATTTTCTAATTTCGTAAAAATCTTTATCTTGCCGCGCGGTATGAAATATATAACACGGTATAAAATGTGCTGGCATATAAAAACACTACTTTTGAAAAAAGAAGCCAAATATACATACGCGCCCATAAAAAAATAAACTATTATATAAACCAACTTTTATTTATGCCGATTAAAGTGTTTGTAATAAATATTTCAATAAATAAATTTATATACTTCAATTTTACACGGAAAAAAATGCTGTTGAATTTAAAAAATTAAGTTGTCACGGGCTACCACAAACATGAATAATTAACTCAATTGTGTTTGCTATGGATTTTAATTTTAAGCATTGAACTAAATATCCAGACTATTAAGACAACTATCCGATCTTTCTTATTCGTTAATACTGATGTTGTTTCAACCTTCTTATTTCAATTGCACTGGTATTGTGGATACATATTTTTTTCGTGTACAAAACTGTTTCTATACATCTAATAAAATTATAAAATAATCACATTGCAACATGAACACGTTGCTGAGTTTGTACAAAAAAAATTGTTTAAGTAAATATAAAATAAATTAATGTTTCATAATTTGGAAAGAAGTTCTTTTTAATGTTGAAATTATAAAATTACGTCAAATAAAAAATCAAAATATAAATTGTGAAATATTTTTTCGACGTCATTAAGTTGTCTTTTACCATAGACACGTACCTACGTCTAAAAGATGTCTTAAAGTTATCTTTATGGCGCCTTTTAGACACGTGTGCTGTCTGAGTAGGGAGGTCCAGGTTCAAATCCTGACTGAGGTAATATTTTTCGCAATAAATTCTCTGTATTATTAAAATTGCCAGGTACGGTCAAGAAAACACGGACGTTGTTAATTACCGCTGGCGACATTGCAAAATTCTTATTAGTCCATAAAAAAAGGTTTCAAGGTACGGACAATCGGCGACATATTCAAACGACAATATAGAAAGAAAAACGAAAAGAATGAAAGAATAAACACTGCCATTCCAGTTTGACGTTATTATACATATAATACAATCGCCGTTATATTTATCGTAAGCTCGACGATCCCGCGATAAGTCCGATATTGCAGTAACGTCTGCAATATGAGATTAACTTCGTGGTCGTTATATCACGTACGTGGTCTAATCCAATCTATTTAAGCCTTGTGTCAGACGATCACGAACGTTGCATTGATAATAAGCCGCACGTGAGTCGGCCTAAGTCTGATATTAGATTAAGTTCAATCGAGCAATCGTGCCGCGGGTCATCGAGACCGCGTCTGTTCGCATCATGCAACCATTCGATGTTTTGCTCCCCGTGTTTGAAACGCAGGAGCAGCGAGGCATCTCGCGTTCAAGCCTATAATAGAATGTTAATCGGCATATTAACAGCGGATACGGTAAACAGCTCCGAGCCCGATCGGCGCGAGAATTGGACCGACTCTTTGCGAGCGTTCGCTCTCGTTCTCCTCGAATTATCTTAAGCGTTCTAATGTCGCGGCATCACGCTGTTCGCTACCGCTCGTGGAGAGGCAAAATGTCAGTGTCGCGCGGCGCGTAACGAAGAACACGCTTCAAAGAGAGTGTAAAGGACAGGGGGCGGTTGGACTTTGAAGGCGGCTAATTTAATGGTCGCGCAGTGCCAACGACGACGACGACGACGACGACGGCGATGTCTCGATCGATCATTAGGAGAGCGGAGCGGTACCACACAGCCTGCCGCAGTGGTACCGCTCGTTTGCGAGGTAACGTTTGCCGTGTACGAGCACCCTGTGTCCCGGGCCAGGTCGACGCCGAGGGCGTGAGCGCGAACAGTTTCAATCGCTCGGAAGTCCTCGGCAGGATTTGCACGCGCCATGCAGAAGTTAGCGAGTAATTAATTTCAAGCGCGAGGTGACTTTTCCGCGCCACGGGCGAGCATTTTGATAATATCTGACGTAGAAACGACGTCTCTCTCCGCGTTTCTCGTTCGAAACCGTGGCACGTGTACGGGAGAAGTTCGTTCGCACGCGTTGACGTATCAGGCTTGACAGCAAACGTAGGCTCGAGATTCGGCCGAACGTATATTTGGAAGAGAGAATTTATGCATGACGTTTCCCTACGTCGTCTTAAATTCATATTTATCAAAAATTGTGCAAAGTTTGTGCGTCCGAAAATTAGTCGTATTTTCAACGGTTTTTAAATTTTCTCGCAAATCTTTAACCCTTTTATGACTACTTGTGCAAAGGAGACAATTAGATGACTCAGCATACATTCGCGAGAAAAACGTTATATCGACGCAAACTGAAAGAGCAAAAGGAATTTGGTTGTGAAGGGGTTAAAATCATGGTTGCAGCATTAATTAAATCGTTATCAGAAATAGCCTGTGGTAACCGACTTGATAGTGTAACTTACCGAGGAATAGAATTTGGGTGTATGAACGTATTATACACCATCGACTAAAGACCGACATAATACGGTCGCCGTAATTACTCGGTTAATAAACGGGACAACGTATATAAACAGTTTCGCTGGGAAACTCGTATAGGTGGGTAGACGAACGCAGTAAGGTAAACGGTACGGTTAATCGACTTGGTACGCTGATCAAATTTGCACCCAAGTCTTATGCACTAATTTTCCATTGCGCCCTGAACCGTCACGTGTCGATGAAAGTAGCGAAAGTAAAAGAGAGTAGACCCTCTCTCAGAAAGGACTTCTGATAACAAGACGAAACACATTCTTTGGGCATATTTAAACTTCACGACCTTATTTGCGATAAAAAGTAAAACAATATTGAGATTAAATCAATAATTCCTATTCTCTCTCGAATTAAATAAGATCGATTTGCTGCAGATTGAGATAAAGGTAATTTCTATAGAGGAAAGTCCTCCATTATGAGACAGGATTCTAACGTGAGATAGTAGGCCTTCAACTTCAATCGCAAATCTTTTTCTCACAACGATCACACGATCCAACAATAAATTTTTCACTAAACAGATTTCACTCCAAGGGCAATAAATTCACGACGAAACCAACAAACGATGCCTATTAATTTAGCAGAAACTCCGCTGTCTCATATTAGTAGCTTATGTCATAATAGGGGACTGTCCTTTAAATTTATATATTCCTGTGTATAGAACAAGTCTTCGCGCGATGTTATACAACGCGTTATTATACAACGCGCGCACCCACGTCATTTTATTCTACGTTCATCAAATGTTCGTCACAGTTAACATTTTTAATCTACTTGACCCCTTTGACTTCAGTATTTTAATTGTTCCAACATGATTTTGTTATGTACTCACCGTTGTCTAACTCAAATCGCAACGACCTGATTTTTATTCATTGCGCTGAAGATGACTCAAAATGGAATCGAAACGTTCACTAATTGTTACTATCAATTTTTTTTTACAAATGTAATCATAATTGAATGCAGTTGATTGTGTGATTCACACAACAATAGCCGCGTTATACTTTCATAGCTCAATTGTTATTTCTGTGTCTACTATCGATAGTTACATTTATTTATTTATTTTCTTAAGATTAACATTCCTTTCTCAGTAAAAATATGATTATCGCTATATGGATCCTATTTTGTAGTTCGAAGTGTAACAGCATTGAATACGGAAATCATTTCTGTACGTGAAACAATTAAAATCGCTACTCGTTTCTGAAGCGCACATTGTAGTTATGTGAAGAAAAATTTTAAAAAAGGTAAAAACAGACGCCATATGTACGCGCCATATGAAAAAATGAACTGTTATTCAAAACTACTTTCATTTACACTGAATAAAGTGTTTCTAAAAAACAAATATTTCAATAAATTGAAGTAAATTTTGCACAAAAATGTTCTAGTATATCCAATAAAAGATATAAAATGATTGTATTACAGTATAAACATGTGACTAATTTTTGTTGGTATTAAAAATTATATTAAAAATTATATGTATTAAACATTTTTAATTAAAAAGTATGGATACGTGTTTACCCAAATTATTCAATTTTAGTTATTACATAATTTAGATTTAACTGGCAATTTTTGATCAGTAACTGAATCAACTTGATTTCGAAAATAATTCACGTTTACGATTATTTCATCAAAACTCGGTAATTTCACGTAATTTTCGATATAATGTAATTTCACGTGATGTTACAAACCCGACGCGACATACACGTATGTATATGTGATCAATTTATGCGTTTTACCGCCAGGCATGCACCGCAATCGTCATCGATACGATATTGAATGCCTCGAGCTGCAGGACACACGTGTTTTATTTGCATCGGAGTGGAGATTATATTTTTCAGCGTGCCGCTGAATAAATTGCGAGGGATTAATATCGGTTGGGGCAGGCGTCGATTATACGCGACTGTGGATGTCCCCCCCCTCTCTCTCTCCCGCGTTGAATGCGCTTTACTTCGTCGAGCTTGTTTAATCAGGTATGCGGTGGTACATTAAATGGAGGATACGCGCAGTTTGTTGAAGCGCGCTTTTATTGACTCTTTTGTCCAAAGCTCATTTTAAAACGAGCGTTTAAGCCGGCGAGCTCGGTGCGCGCGAATGCTTCGAAACTTTTCTCGTATCGTCCCTATAAGCACTAAAATAAGCGACCGTCGCGGACATCTCAGCGAAGTTAAATAAAAATACCGCGAGACAACATCAACTTCAAACTGATCTCGTTTCGCGATTTATAATATCTATGTGCGCGCACGCGCGTGCATGTAAACGTAAAATAATTTTAATTAAAACTAGAGTCATAAATCAAGTTCAAAAATTAAAATGTAAAACGAAGCTGAAGTAAGTGCAGGGCGTCCCAGAACTTGATGGCACGAGCGATGGTGATTCCACGTAAAATAAGTCGAAAATGCAAAGTAACACTTTTTTTTAATAAGAAAGATCCCTGAGAGAAATATTTTGTCGAAAGTACTAAATCGATGAAAAGTAAAATAAAAGTTATTGAAACATTACTGAATGTACCTCAAAATGAATCATAATTTTCCTTACGGAGTTCAATGCAATAGGTACTGTGAAATATAAGAAAAGTTAAAATATAATGTTGAAAAGTAATAATAAAAGTATTATGAAATACTAGATATTATAAAATTTACTGAAATTAACTGCGTTATTTTTTAATAAAAAAATGTTTTAATGATTTGTTATTGAATTTTCACAGAAATATTGATAAAATGATAAGACGGAGAATTGAGGGATATTTTTCAATATTTTTCAGCAACATTTTATTATATTTTTAGTAAAATATTTCTACCAGTGATGCGCATCTGATTTGGTGTTATACGCGCACAATTTAATAAGGATTTAATAGGGATCTTTTTAATCTTGCACGTTTGCGAGAATATGTAAAGAAGATAAGAATATAACCCACCCGAATTTTGGCAAATGAGATAAAGTCAACTTATTTCGAACAACACCTTATTTACATACTCCATCAAAGTGGCCAATATTGACCACTTGCCTCGTCGTATTCCTTCGTCGGGCCAGATTGGACTTACCATTCGTTGCTCCTGGCCATACAATCTGGTCATTTTGACCAGAGATCAGGAAGGAAGAAAACTCCTTCCATAGTCGGTTATCGTCACCGACAAATATTTCGTACGGTTCGAATATACGAATGTCAATCGTATCGCAAAATGCACGACCGCGAGAAGTTAAATAAAGAAGAAAATTAATTAAAAATTTTTTTGAATAAAACTAATCAAATATATTTTTACTTCCGTTATTTATTGGAGAATAGATATAGAATAGATATATTATATGACTGTCTCTACGTGACTCAATCTTTAAATTCAAAATTCAAGTATATAAATATATAGAAAGAAACAATTTACTCCGCGATAAATTTATATTTATAATATCGATGAAATTAAACTATTAATAATTTTTGAAAATTTTTTGAAGAACTAATCGCGAAAACCGACCGCGAAAATACGAAGATGTGTGTAACTACACCCTCAGAAAGGATTTCTGTTACTGAGACAAAAATATTCTTAACGTATTTATATTTCTCACCTCATTTAGTATAAAAATAAGAAAATGTCAAAATAAAATCAATATTTCTTATTCTCCTCTATCGAATATAAAAAGATTGACTTACTATATTGAGACAAGAGTAACTTATACATATAAATGTAAGTTTATATATTCTTACGTTTAGAATAAATTTTCCCTCCATCTTACAACGCACAAAGTTGGCACCACGATATTCAACAAAAGACGATACATACTATCATTTTATTCTATATTTTAGATAAACATGATTGTGTGTTATATTGATCCTATTTTATGACACATTCAAGTGTAATAGCATTGGATCAAGAAATTTTTTCTGTAGGTATATGCATGTATTCATGCGAGACGCATCTTGACAGTGTATCGCGAGATACATATACAGAAAATGATATACAGACAACATATACAGAAATGACGTGAGACCTAGAGAAAAGAGACTTTCCGTACGATAGATAGACGGATAAATGAATATTCTAATTAATCAATAATTTCAAATAATATGTGAAAATAATATAAAGTTTCAGCGTTCTCAACAAAATATTAGTATCTCACGTCATATCGTTTCACTTTATATATAAATTTGTTAATGAAAAATGGATAGACTACAGAGGATTAGCTCGACGAATACATTAATAATATTCGTCATATTTTGCGTGAAAATATGTAATGTGCTGTAACGGGGCACCCAACCCTCCACAGTAAAAATCCCGATCGATAGATAGACGAAATGTATACAAATAAATATGAAATTCTGTTGTACTCTATCCATTTTGGCAACGGATCTACGAGATATACTAATCGATCTACGATCTACATCTACTATCTACGATCTACGAGAAGTAGATTCGTTGCCTTAATAAAAAAGTGTCTGACTCACCACCACACGATGCGCAGCAGCGGAGTTTAACTACGACGAGTCTGTAACATAGAATTAAAAAATTCACATTAGAACAGAGTATTCAAGGAACCCAATCTTCAAGAAGATAATTTTTAAATTATTGAAAATAATGAAAGGAAGATTAGTTTATACGAAATAAAAAATACTTACCCTAAAGTTGCTCCGCCGGCGCCTGATGCCTCTCCCGGGCCTCCTCCTCCTCTCAGATTGTCCACTGGCACACTCGCGAAAACACACAGATCGTTCGCGCGATTTTACACTCCCGTTTGAAAAGTCTTTGGTTCGATTATTTAAACGGCACTCCCGAACGCGACGAAAATGGAAACTTTATGTTATACGCGCACTTTTGTATGTATGATTGTTCGAGAGAGTATTTCCTGGCATGCGATCGACATATTATAATTGTTCGTTATTATTTTTATGGATCGCGACAATGACTCAAACGCGATTGACAAAAGTTAATATCACTCGTACGAGACGATCGAGATTCTCGTAGGAAACGATCTCGTTATGAGAAGCGACGCGAAGACACGCGGAAGGTCCGCCCCGCTCGACTGAACTGCGCTGAATGACAGACCGTTTTCGACCGAGGTGTTCAAGGCCCTACGTCATTTCTTGGAACCGAGTTGTTTACAACACTCGGTCTATAGCGCTACGTCATTTTCTTGGAATCCACGCTCGCTCTACGACGCTCGGAAAAAAAAACGGTCACGTCGTACGCAGGGATCATTCACGTGGCGACTGATCCTGCCATTGAGCAATTGAACGAGTCGGTTATGTCCGCGCCGTTTCGCATATCGTTTTTTCTTGATACGTTATTGTTTCTTATACGTTATTTAATACATTATTCTTTCTTGATACGATACTCGGTTAATCGGCAAGCCAGATATCTCGCGCAATTCACATATGAGATCTATGCATCCAAAAATCAAAACGCTAGCTAACTTGAAATTACTTCTTGCGATAATTACGGACGATAATTGCTTCTTTACACGATGCTCGTGTTCGGACACATCTCGTATCATCGCATTGAGTCTCTCGTCGCTACAAATATAATTGATAATTTCTTCGCCAGTGACGAATTTCGCCTCTTCTTTCGACAGGAGAAAAGCCAGCGGCGATAATATTTTTTTTTCCACTGGATTGCTTGCTTTATCGACACTTTACAATTCAAATGAAGACTTGATATTTTTATTTTCATTGCAAGAAAGTAACTGCAAAGTAACGATTCGTTACTTTTTGAGTAACTGTAACTGTAACGCGTTACTTTTTAGAATTGGTAACTTGTAACTGTAACTAGTTACATTTTTAGCGAAATAACTGTAACTTTTATAAAATAACTTTTCTAAATCTGCAAAAGTGTTCTATTTACGAATGTGTCAAAATAATATTAACCGTTGAAAAATGTGAGAAATTATTTTAATCGAATGTCGAGATGCGAATTTGATTCTCCATTTTCTCAAACTTTCCTAGGGATTAGATTACCGCCAGTAGATTGGAAGTGTATCGAGTGTTTCCTTAAGCGAGGCGACGTAATCGAGCGAAATAATTAAATAAGATGCGGTTGGCACTCGACTTCGTGCGCGATATCTCACTTCAGCAAGTTAAAGGGGAGTTAATTTTGTCCGCAGCGAACGAGCGGAATCCACATTTTTTAATTTCACCCGATCGTACCGCGATATTCGCCGTGCGAGATATACTTTTTCTGTTTCACAAGGACGCCTTACATACTTTATGACGTTAAGATTTCGTTATAGCAGTGTCTGCGTTATAACGAGACGAATTATTAGCCTCATTCTTAAAGAGTTCTAGTTCAACGAAGATTGGATAGAGTCGTGATCTGATCAAATATGCACGGGAATCTTCTTTTTCTGGCTTCTTCGGCCGAAGAAGCAGTTATGGTAGATTAACTAAATCAGTTTACTTAAATTAAAGTACTTGCAATTTCAGTTAATCACAATATCTTAAGATTTGGTGAAATATGAATATCGAGATAAAAAGAAGTTTTCAATTAATGTCTTATTTTGTCTGCTTAATTTTTTTTACTTTACGCACGAAACAAATATCAATGTCCAAAAACTTTTTGTAAGCGCTACACATATTTCCCATCCTTGTCAACCTTTTATTTCAATTTTTATTTACCAAGGAGTGATAATCGGATAGGTTCTTTTTCCTGTAATTCTTACAAATTTCTTATCGTCCAAGTTAAATGAATTTTACAATTAAATAGCGATAAAGTGCTATCTTTAGTGGGTTGTTCTTCCGAATGGGACACCCCTCCGATTGGGATAAATTTTTACGGATGATTTTGTTACGATATCTAAAAAGTATTTATCAAAGTTCTATCTTCCGGTTATCTATATTTTTCTAGATCCTAGCCCACGACGGGTAAACTTCACACAGAAATTGAACTAACTAAACTAATTAAATTAAGCTGAACTAAGCTAAAGTAATTGTTAATCGGAGCAGTTTTTTTTATAATAATTGTCGGTATCATTATTTACTTTTAATCCCTTTCTAAAAAAGATATGTTACCGGCGTGAATATTATTAATATCGAACAGTTGAAGCCTTTTTACAGTTAAAATTCAACATCTAATTGAGAGAGTAAAGAAGAATGACACTGAGAAAGTAAAATTTAATGAAGAAATGAGAGACAGTTCGAAAAAATAATCAGAATGCATTGCAATGATATCTACCAATTTAGTAAGAATAGATGAAAGTAAAAGATAATATAAAACAATAATTATAATGTATTAATTATGTATTCAAAATAATAATTTAACTATTACTAATTTATAATAATAATAATTATTATAAACGACATTTCGTGCTGAAAGCAAGAGCTCGTGTGGACCAGACCTCTCTTTGCCTGGAAAGTTGAAGATTGTTATTCGATTTAGCTTTCTTACCTACAAAATTGATGAAATTAGGCTCATTCGACGCGTTTTCACCCAAAACAAAAGAATCTAGCAGAAAACAATGTCGCTCTACCCCGCGAAGCAAGATATACGACACGAGTATGCTCTGTGGCCACATGCGCATGTGGTTACTTGTCGTTGGTGAAGAACTCGAAATTTAAATTCAATAATATATCTTTTTAATAAAACTGTATATTAGTGTCTATCTATTAAATCTTTGTTTCACTATAATAAATAAATGAGTCTACTATACTAAATTAGATACTGAAAAGATTAGACAGATTCCTACGCAAGGTGGGGTGCTGCTTTAAATCTTCGCCTTACTAAAAAAAATGAGTATCGTATATTAAAAATGGTGAAATACTGAACGGTGAAGAGTTAATAGATACTAATATACAGTTTTACCACGGTTAAAACACATGATAGGCGGGGGAAGTTGTGTTGACGAAAATGCGTTGAATGAGCCCAATTTCATCGATTTTGTATGTGATGCAGCAAAACTTATTTTACCCGATTATCAGGCTAGAATCTAAAACTATAAATATCCCAAAGACAGGACCGCGACAAATAATCTTTAGATATCGTAACTTAACCATCTGCAAGGGTTTATCCCAATCGGAGAGTTGTCCCATTCGGAAGTACAGCCTCCGGCTGTTTCTTAATAGTCTAATAACAATATCTTCGTGTCTGGTCTGCCTTGAAACACAATTTTCCGTTAAAACGGAAAATTCATATTTAAATCGATAATCGATTTTACTTTTAATGCTAATAAGCATTCTTTTTAAATCACTGTAGACAATTTCTTGTGAAAAATATCGTCTTTTCTCAAATTGAATTAAATTTGAATTTTAAATTAAAATAAATTAGAATCACCTGTTACTCATGAATGTGATACGCTGCGGCCGAATTAAATTACGTTGAACTGTGAAACACGAGTACACCAAATTAAAGTAACGATCTAAATAAATAGCACTTTATAAAATTGTTGTATAAAATAATTATAAATGAATAATTCTGTTAGTAACATAAGTAAAACGACAAATTAACTTCGTTCCGTGATTTTTCCGCTGTCATTCCACATCTCCGTCTTTTCTTAGACCTTCTTTCAGTTCCATCGTTGTAAACATCTCACAACACAACGTTTACGAAATTAACGTTAATTACAATTGTGGTACTTCGAACGGCTTTCTGAACGTGTACTTTAATCAGTTGCAATGAAGACTAACACGATAAAGTAATATAATCACAGTAATCGTATGGATAAAGTGGCTACTAGTATTTGTCGCGATTACATCTCGAAGAATAACAATGCGACGACGAATCTATCAAAAGAATTAATATCTAAATTAAGTTACTATTGTAGATAACTTTGTGCAAAACTTTAAGGGGGGCCAAAGGAACAAAATGGCGTTTTAATGTAATACATCGAGAAAATAATATTAAATAATTGGGAAAAATGTATTTTTCTTTTGCTTTATGGGCAACGGGCGATTTATCAAAATCAAAATTTATTGTTTTGTTACTGCAAGATATTTAACACGTTAGAAAATAATTCGCGGGATTTAATCAATTACGAATTGATAGTGGCTATTTGTTCGTAAAGAATGGCATTTCGGCGAAGCGATGCAATGAAATGTGGAGTGATTTCCTTATTATCTGGGATCTCCCCGAGAATAGAAGTGAAGCGGTAGACGTGGGCGCATATTGTATGTTCGAATACGAAAAAAAAAATGATTGTCATATCGAACGCGGTGTAGTACAAACCAATTCGTCGCCGTAACAAAATGTTTAACATGATATAAAATAAATCGCGGGAGTTAAGCCAACGGCACTATTTTGCCTACTGGATTGCTTACGGGAGCCAATCAGATTGGCTCTCATAAAAAATGCAGTAGGAAAAATAGTGTCGTGTGCCGTTGCACTGAAAAAAAATTTTCGCTACCGTAGCTAATCATGGTTTGCTAAAAATATTTTGCTGTCGCACCTAATACAATGGACACAGTAGTAAAATATTTAGCTATTACAACTAAATATTAGCTGTCCATATTTTACAACTGAAATTGAATTGCCACATGCAGTTTTTAGCTACGGCAGCTATACATTCTTCTTTCTGCGTGGCTTTAAACGTTCAGATTAATAATAGTGATCCGTTTGTAAAAGGCACAAACGCGCATTTGGAAGCTCTTGGTCGTTTCGAGAGATAATAACGCTTCAATATACAGTAACATCGTGCAGTAGGTCGGCCCTTTACTTGCCGCCTCGAGGCATGTCTGTCTTCCACCTGCCGCTATTTCGCAACTAGAGCGATAGTATGTACATCTAGCCTTGTATAAGCGCAGTGACTTTGTGTAGATACAAATGTACACTAATATACACGGTATACAATAGCATGCCGAGTTCTGTAATGTCAATTGATTGCCAATCACCGCTGCGCCGCCACGAGACGTTCAGCCGTAGAGCTAAGTAATTTGTTATTTGCATTTTAAGTTAATCATTTTAATTTCACTATGATATTAATTCAATCTAACATATTTGATAAAAAAAAGATCTTAAATTCTCACCGAAATATCAAAAGAATGTGTAAATTAAATTATTATTATAGATCATTGTACGGAGACTTTTCCTTTAAAAATTATATCCTGAAAAACATGTAATCGTAGAACAACGTGGCGTTTTGAAGAACTTTATAAGAGTTTTCTCAAATTTTACCATATATTTTACTATTTTATAAAACTTATATAATCAGTATGTTTTAAAATTGGGAATATGAAAACTATAAATAGAATCTATTTAGGTATTTCTGATTACACTACCTTGCGAACTAACATCGTTATAATGTATACTCGTATAGTATATTGTGAAGACGTAATGTAATGAAGTTAGAAAATGTCATCAAGATGGATAATGAATGTAACCTATGATACGTAATTTGGTAAGCCATTTACAACGCGCACGGTGCACGTATATTTCATTCAATAGCCGAGCAAAGAGCTAATAAATGTTGCCAGATTCAACCGAAACTTCCGGCTTCGTTTATGTGACTACAGGATGATTCGTCACCGCTCGCTACGCAACGTTCCTTCATTTAAGACCAATTGGCATCACAACGAGACCGTAATGTCTTCAATAGGAGCAAATGTTTTTTGCAAACTAAAAATGTGGAGGCTTCTAAGAATACATGTGTATGTGTCTATTACGTTGAAATTAAATCTTACGAGGAGACTCATATTTCGCGATTTTATTTTCACTGCATTTTGGTAGCAAGTTCTTGATTGCACGCTTGTTTGTTTGAGTACATTTCTGTAAAATTTTTCCTCTTTTCAAAAATGCACGCAATTTTAAATATAAAAATCATGCGCGATAATAAAGGTCATGTGAAACGCGTTATTTTGAATCTGCCCAGTAGTTTCTATGTAATTTTCTCTTTTTTTTTTAGTACCGCATGAAAAATTACAAAGCTCTATTGCAACTAAGTGTTTTACTTGTAACGTTTACAATTTTATTTTCTCAACTTATTTTTTCAGCGCATTTGTTCGTGCCAATTCCTTCCTACATTTCCGGGAGCGAAAAAAATTTATTTTTCGACCATTTGATCCTTTGAGGAAAGTACTTTTATTTGCGCGCCGCACTGTTATATTATAATATTATTGCGTGATGCATGTTCTTGAAACTTCTGAGCTCGACGCAGCATTGTTGCTCCCAGCGACCGGAAGTTGTAACAACAAGCTTTGCAAGGGCTTCGTGTTCCTGTCAGTGCAACTGTCTTCATCGTTATCGCGAAAGTTTTTAAGGTATTTTAATATCTGACGTTCCGTTAGCTTTTCATTACATAATTATTATACGAGATGTATGAAAAGCGCTTTCGTGCTTCCCGAAAGTTAACATACCTGCATGTGATAGAACGCTTTTTCTGGCACCGAGCCACATATCCGCATCAAGCGCAGGATATGGCGTCTCGAAATCTCCAGAGAATCCTTCGTAATATCACACTCTTATGAGAAAATTAGGACCTACGCAGTCCTTGGAGAACAGACATTTTTTTTTACGCGGCGTGAAAATGAAGTTTCAAAGATTACCTGGCGACATTGGTGCACCCCGTATAATAAGAACTATTTGCAATAAAAGTCTCGAGCTTAAAAATTTTAACGTTCGATAAAAGAACGTCGGAACAATGTTAATGATGTGGTATGTTGATTCATATTTTAGATAGTATCGCGTTTCAATCTAAAGTTCTCGGAGTTAGGAACGCGAAGAGGGAAGTTTCACAACTGGGTTTTCCTTTGTGCAATGTTTAATCGGGATTGCTGTGTGTTTTCTATTTGCGAATTGTTTTACAAGAATTACGATACATCGAGATGCGTAACTTGATGTAAAGCGTATCGCGTGACGTAAGTACTTTACAATCTTTTTATTGAAGTCTCCGTTTCTTTGCAAACTACTCGAGCGTTTGAGTGGGCGGAAAAGCGCAAGGATACTTGCCACTTTTCTTCTTATAGAAGGCGACGTTAATTTAGACACTCGCTTCTTTTTTTTTTAATTAAAGCGCCTACAACAAACAGAGCCCTTTTTCCGGCTAAGCTGTTTGCAATCGATCAATATACGGCGGTAATTTATTATCTTTGAAAACAGCCGGAACAGAAATTCTGTCGGTATTCCCTCTTATTCGGTAAAAAGCGCTCGTTATTACGAGAATTCGTGAAATTTTGTACTCGCGTACTGTCAATGTAACTCGACCTAATTTCTGAATTACGTTTTTACAAAATGCAGCGACATACTCTTCATTCCTGCAAAATTTGTGCACCACGAAATTCCCTGTCGGCAGTATTTAAGAGTACAAATCAAAAAGTAAAGTCATTTCTGTGAGTGAAGTAACGTTAAATTTCGGATTCCCGTATTAATCGAGCGTAATGAATACTGAAGTAATCGGTTTATCGTGTTTGACTAACGAAAGTTATTCAACCAAACGCAATTTTAATGGTCCGACTTCCAAGTGCCTATCGATTAACTTTAATATAATTTAATCGAGTTTCTCTTTCTCTCTTTAAATCGTAACATTGACTACGATCGTACAGACAGAAAATTAATATTCGTTTAAGCATCGATTAGCATTAGCTGTAATTGTCGAAACTATAACGCGTAATCATGATCGACTGAAGGGAGTATGACTTTACCTATTACAGCACATGCCCGGTAAAAATGTTTCATGCATATAACCATGAATAAATATACAGAATTATGTAAAAATATACATAAAATATGTCCACACATATTTTTACATTGTATATTTCTATATAATTTTATACAATTCTACACAGTTCTATAATATAATTTTATAGATTTATACATGCTTTTATATAAAACATTGCTCATTTCGAATTATATCTAATTGTATTTAGTTGTACAAAGTGATATACAGGGTGTTATTTAATACTTGCCTCGCCTCTTATTTACGGATAGAGCAGACTAAACAGAGTCGAAAAGTCCTGTACTATTTTGCAATTTTCGTAATCGTTCACGAGTTATTAATTATTAAACACGCTGTCTTAGCCCGGCCTACTGCCCAATTAAGGGCCTGAGCAGAGTGGCTGTCTTATATTCTTAAGACAGCCTTAAGACAATGTTTTATGTTTTAAGCCTTTGCCTTACGCCCGGTCTACAATGAGTTGTTAGTCAGAAGTCGGAACTATATGTCGGTCCTTTTTCTTCCACCCAGAAAGGAAAAGGATCAACATATAGTTGCGACTTCTGACTAACGACTAACGACTCATTGTAGACCGGGCCTTAAGGTAACGCACAATAACTGTCTTATGTCTTAAGAGTATAAGACAGCCATTCTGCTCAGGCCCTAAAGCTCGCGGCGAGATGCGGCCGTCTCGCGATCGACGTTGGTAGGTGCGCGGGGAATTGTTTATGATACACGGCGCAAAGGATACGCATAATAAACAACTCTTAGTATTTTATTATTAATATTAATATTATTATTTCCTTTATTTCTTCCGATAAAATTGTGTGCTCGATTGTTTGGATATAACATTTTAATATCAAAAATAATTAAGTGTCTAGTTTGTATAAACATTCCTCTCGGTGCCGTTTGATGATATCGTTACTTTTGTAGAGAAGATACTTTTGTAAAGAAGAAAAAAAATTTTATTTCCTTGACTCTCATGGCCTTGACTCACTGTGATTAAAAAATTTTAAATACAATCGCATAAATTATTTATGTAAGTCACCGTCTATAACCTGACAATTGAAGTTATCAGAAGAGAAATGTATGCCGTACGATTCAAATTGACTTTCGAAAACCTCTTTCGAACCACAATAAATTTCTGTCTCGCTAATAATTGCTAGCAATTTCCAGTACACCGAGCACCGATAACGGATTTCGGTTGCATCTCTCAGTTTCTGCTTTTTTTTTATTATCTGACACATAAAAATGTTACAGACCGCCGCTCGTGGTCGAATTCCACCGTAAAGTTCTCTCATTAATCGCGGGCAATCGTGCATATGCGATTCGTTAGCACCTCGACGAAAATATAAAGCGAACGTCACGAGGGTTGCTCGGTGCAATTTATCCGATAGAAAAATGCGTTCCGTTCGCGCGTTTGATCGGTACGTGGAAACAGCATCGACACGGTCGAATAATTGATGGCTGATTTCGATTTCGATACGCACGTAACGTATCGACGAGGAGAAGGATGTTTCCATATGAAGGCGTACGCACTTGCTTAAATTTAATTAGGGGCAGCTCTCGTTGAGTCTCGCTACAAATATTGAATTTTCATTAATCGTTATTGACCGCGTGGTAACATTTAGGGAAAAAAAACCGGCGCACGATATCGCCACGAGCCACGTTTTCTCTTTTAAACTTAAAATTAGAAGTCTCGAGAGACCATTGAGTTTAATCTAATTAAAGCGAGCTAACGTGGTGAAAAAGTGATTATTAACAACCAGGGAATGAACTTTGCGAAAAAAGCCCTCACGCGTCGTATGGATTTTCTCTAATAATTCCGCACTCACAACACTTAGGATTAAACGAACAGTTCTAAGCGCATCTGTTATCACGATATGAGAATGACAAGAGTGATATACGTGGCAGGATACAGAGAGCGTGATTTAATTAAACATTAAAAGCTGCCCGCGATACAAGTAGGCCATTCATTATGCCATGCCACTCTCCGATTCAATGGAGGAGTGCTCGCGCCTTGTCATTGTTGCGTAAATATCTTCAATCTTTCTCTCACGTGCTAGTAAGTGTATTTTTCAAAAGTTACAATGAGAAAAATTTCTTTAAAAAAATACTTCAGTGTTGATGAAACGATAATTGCGTAAAATGTCTAAGGGTTACCATCTTGTTTATCGTACGGCAAAGTTTTCAAGCGTACTGCAGGATAGAAAAATTTCTCGAGAAATTTTCTATTTTGTACCCAATTAATAAATTGGGCTAGAACTACATGTGGTAGCTAAATTTCAGTCGTAATATATGGATAGCTAACATTTTGATTGTCATAGCTAAATATTATCTGTGCTAGCCAAATGTTTTGCTACTTAACCTATGTATTAGGTGCGACAGCAAACCGTTTTGTTGTGGTTTAGAAATTTACGGCAGCAAAACAATTTTAGCAAACCATAATTAGCTATGGTAGCAAAAAATTTATTTTTCGCGTTATATTTTAAAAAGCCGAAATTAATAAGAACATGAGAGTACACGGAAAAAAAGGATGTTGTATCGAGAAGATCAGTGTAATTGAAATAAAGTCGTTGAAACAACGTCAGTATTAATAAAATGAAAATAAATTAAAAACACCAGACAGTTGTCTCAATAATCTGAACGTTTAGTTCAATACTTAAAATTAAAATTCCTAGCAAATACAAAATTGAATTATTTATGTTTGCGGCAGCCCATGGCGTTAACGTTTTATTTCAAGCAACTACATTTTTTATTAATTCAACAGCATTTTCCTTCTCGTGTAGAACACGGCTGTTGAAATTATTTGGATTTAATCATTACAGACTTCGGTCGTATAATCTCGTTAACCAATAGCTTTGGTTAATCTCAAAGTGTTCATCACCGAACGGGAGAAAACGTGAGAAACTTAATTTGTTACGGTAACTTAATTTAGTTTACACTAAAACGAAGCCGAAACGTCCGTCTATTCTATTGCGTTAATTATTATAAAACTAAATTAAACATATAGAAAAGTCCCCTATTTTAAGATAGACTATTAATATGAGATAGCGGGGGTTTCTGTTAAATTAATAGACATCATCTGTTGATTCCACCATAAATTTATTGCCGTTGGAGCGAAATCTGTTTAGTGGAAAATTCATTGTTAGATTGTACAATCGTGGCGAAAAAAGATTTGTGATTAAATTTGGGTGTTGAAAACCTGCTATCTCATATTAGAAACCTATCATATAATTGAGGACTTTTCTCTATCAATAATATTTTAACACAAAAATCGTGTTGTACTCTCACGCTCTTATTAATTTCGGTATTCTAAATATGGCCCTTATTATTTATTTCATAATTGAATAAACACATGTTTTCTACCGTAATGTACTACACATGACGTTTTTATCGCGTTTCTGATCATTTTCTATCAGCTCGTTGTCTCTGGAGAAACGTTATAATTTAAATGCGGATTTACATCCCGTTATAGCTCCGTTTTATCCCTCGAATTTGCCTTCCCGAGATTTGTAAGACGAATCTACGCGAAGTGAAATCCGCGGCGCTTCTACCCATTTTTTTTCGCTGACGCGACGTATATATTTCGCATTTATCGTATAATCCGACAATACCGGAAAGATTGAATATTTGCGAATATTTTTCGCAAAAAGATCAGTGATTGGATGAAACTGCTGTCTGCGACATCATTTGTAACGAAATTAACACGGTCGACACGCATCTCGAAATGCAACTGACGCTACAGAAAAAGCGAAGAATAGTGACAGTGACAAAGAGACTTTGAAATCTCGCGAACTCTGTGTTATTAATATAAAAATGGCATGGTAGCTTTAACGGATTCAATTTCATGGGAGAAAATGTAAGCCGGAGAAATGCAAATTGAATAGTTGCGCAATTTTCTTAAAATTTTGCATCGAGGACAAAAAAGTTTAAAAAAAGAATACAATAAAGAAGAAATTATTATAAAAGATAGATATATAAAAAGAAATTAATTTCATAACGCAAGTAACCATTTAAATTAGGGTTACAGACTCAAGAGAGTCAAAAGATTCGAGGATAAACCATTCAAATTATATTTTAATCTTATTCCCGAGATTAAGTTTATTCCCGAATCTCCTGATTCGAAATAAATCTTCATTAATATTTGCGATAAACAGTGACACACAATACATCTTTACAATGCGAAACGCTAATAATATTATATCATCTCTTCGATTCTGCTTGTGAAATGGGTAAACCCGACAAACATGAGAAATTATTCAAAAACGATCATAAAAGTCGTGCTTTTTAACCCTTTGAAGCACGGTGTAACATATATGTATGATATATCTCCTGAAATTAAAAAACCAACACTTCTTTTACTCCGATGTCTTTACTACTTCATATCTAGAAGGTTTATGGTTTGTTAATTCTGAATCGAAATTCTGAAATTATCGACAATTGTCTCAATATAGCAGCTCAAAGTTAAAGTTTCATTTTTAAATTTTGTTTTCTACAAGATATTCTGTAGTAAAAAAATTATTCCTATAAACAACATTTCGAAACTAGGTACCTGGGTTTTTTTTGAGATCACTGACTTCTAATCCGAAAAATTCGAAAATTTAAGATGACGGATCCAATATAAATAGTCAAAATTTGCACAAAACTGCAATCGATTTATCTGGAACTCGGTACTCGGAAGTTTTTCAGATTGTTGATTACACATATGAGGTCAGACTCACAAAATTCATAATGGCGGATCCAACATAGCGCCTGAAACTCTACATGTGAATTTTGTAATTTTGACGCCAGAATCGTAATCAGCGACCCAGAAAACCCGTAAGTATTAAGTTTCAGAAAAATCGGCTGAAAGGAAAAATGTATTTTTCAAAATGATTTCTACATTTCATGTATCGCCGGGCGATCTTTAAACGCAACGACCGCCACCTGGAGAAGTCATAGCCACCACTTTTGTGCGTGGACGTGAGGGTCCGCTGTAACATTATCAGGTGGAAAGTGCGAAGTGGGTACGTCAACATTTCGCGACAAGTTTCAAGAGGAGCGCACGATTCCTCGTTATAGAGTTCAAATGAGAGGCCGGAGGAAAAGCGAGCAGCGCAGTCATAAATAGAGAAAATTGCGCTTCACGCGACACCGCGCGAATAAGTAATCCGCTCCTGCGATTATCCCCACGGGCTAGGTGGAATATCAATCGCAGACGCTCACAGGCAAATGTCCACTCTTTATTTAGGATTCGAGCTGAAATGCCTCAATATCTGGACCTGTGAGACAAAACGTACCGCCGTAAACACACGGGACGCTTCTAAAGAAGAATAAGAAATAAACAAGAATAATGCGCGAATCTAGGATGCGATATGTTATACAGGAGAAATGTAAATCGAAAATAAAAATTCCTGCAATATATTCGTCTTTGGAAAATTTTATAAAATACGGCTGGTATTTTCTGAGAAGATTAATAGCACGATTCGACAGATCTCCATTCCAAGAAAAACGTGCCTCTCTGCGGTTTCGAAAGGGGCAGGAGACAAATGGCAGATACATGGCTATGATCATCATAGTTTCCAGCGAGTGCAGCTCGTAAGGACTCCTACGACTTTCTTGACACTTTCTACCTCAAACTTCGCTTCTTCATTATTTTTCCTTCACTTCATTACTTTCAGAAATAACAGCTCAAAAAAATCTCGCTAAAGTCCTGCACTTTAGCACACGATTCTTCAAGTCTGAACGTTTACTTTGGGTATTATAGTAAAACAAACGTAAAAGATGCGTCAGAAATTTTACTTCGACCTGTGCGTTGACAACCAATTAGAATATTTGTTCACACAGAAGGTTACATGTGTGCCAAATAGAAATCCTTGAAAAATTTTAGCATGTTTTTTTGTTAAGAAACAATATCTTTTTCAAACTGCCTTCTCGAGAAAAGTTTTCTGATAACAGACGAAACATATTCTTGATATATTTGAACTTATCACAACCTCAGGAAAAATATGAAACGATATTAAGATTTAATCAATAATTCCTATTCTTTTCTCTCGAATTGTATAAGATTAGCTTACTATATTGAAAGAAAGACAGCATATATATTTAAGATTATATATTCTTACGTTTAGAATAAATCTTCTCTCGATGTGTAACGCACGCACCAACATTACTTTATTCTAGGTTTAAGAGTGATTCAAGATTAAAATATTCCTTTCACAATACACCCACAGAAAAAATTCCGGATCAAATGCTATTACTTCAATGTACAATATTACAAAATAGGATCGATATAGTGCCAATCATATTTATTATAGAGAAAGGAATATTTTAATCTTAAATGAAAAATTCTAAAATGTAGAATAAAATGATAGTATCGTCGTATCGTCTTTTGTCGAATATCGTGGTGCCAATTTCATGCATTGTAAGATGGAAGGAAAATTTATTCTAAACGTAAGAATATATAAACTTATAATACATTTATATAAGTTACTCATGTCTCAATATAGTAAGTCGATCTTTTTTAATTCGATAGAGGAGAAGAAGAATTATTGACTTTATTTTGATATTGTCTTATTTTTATACTAAATGAGGTTGTGAGAAATATAAATGCGTCAAGAATATTTTTGTCTCGGTAACAGAAATCCTTTCTGAGAGTGTAATAAATATGATTGCTATATCGATCATATTTTACTAATAAATAAAAGTAGATAAGTGTAACAGCATTGGATCCGAAAACTCTTTCCGCGGGCGTGTATAATACATCTTATAAATAATGCTTTTTCACTTCTCTCTCTGTATATGACTAGCAGCGAATTCGGTTACTTGCACCAGTGCGCTCCGAGTGCAAAGCTAAGACTCCGTAAACGCGTTGAACTGCGGCAACGTGTGCGGCAACGAATCAAAAGATTTCAATTCCAACGCAGGAAGCTTGCGTCAAGCTTCTGATTGGTCCACTCGCATTACCGCACACGTTGCCGCAGCTCAACGCATCTATGGCCGCGTTCAGCAGACACAACTGTTGAGTGAGCGCTCAGTATGATTGGCTAATACTTTTAGATCCAGCCAATCATGTTAAGAAATCATTGAGCGCTCACTCAACAGTTGTGTCTGCTGAACGCGGCCAATGTCAATTCTTATATTTAAGGACGTCTTGAATACGTGCCCAAAAACTATCTAATAATTCCATTACATAATAATAAACGGATATATCCAATTAAACTGTATATTCGATGAAAATTGTGATCGGTTTTTCAATCAAATTTCATCGGTAACTGCGTTTCATCGGAAAAATTAACCATTGAAAACACTATTTAATTGGTTTATCCGATGGAAATTTTTCTCAGTGCACGGATGCTGTATAGATCACCAGTGAGAAACGATTCGTCGATCGACGAGCCATTTCTCGCTGGGTCATTTACTGGTTAATAAATATTTCAAGAGGTATTTAAGATGATTCTGAAATATAAGAATTGATTGTAAACCGTTTTAATGCGTACTCAGTGCGTACTAACGCAGACAACCAAATTCGCTATAAAGAGGTACTTTTAAAGCTTTTAGTACTGCCGATTGTATAACCGTTGTTATCCGTTATAATTGACATTAGAGCACGTTAACGAGCGCAGATAACGGGGCTGCGGTGATAATGATAGCATTTTCGTCCTCACCGCGCAAGCGCACGCTTATGGGACACAATGGTCCTTGCACCATAACGCCACAGAGATCTTTGCGCGCCAGGATATCATTCATAGGCAGCATGCAGCATACATTACAGACAATGCAATGCCGTCGAAACGTCGCGATCGATAAATCACAGCGGAAAACGAGTAACACAAAGTTCAGAATAAAAACAGAGAGTGAAAGTCAGCGATCAATCAACATCGCTTTTAATTAAATTGCATTCAACGTATGTATGAGTGTATGTAGACAAGCGCCCATATAAATGCCGTAAATTTCCTATCGAATTTTAATTATCCGATAATGAACGTACAGTCGCCCGGCGCATATCGTTACATACAGCCCGCCCGCCAAATTGTTGATTTAATTAACCACCAGAATTAACTATTAAGCCGTGAACAATATTACACGGAGCATCGATGCTTCGGCCACTTGTGCTGCGTCAGCGTCGTTAACCAAGAGCCCGATTATAAGATAAATGCCGAGAGTAACGGATTTACGTCAAAATCAATCTCAATGAGAATATTATTGGCAAGTTTGCAATACGGAAATAATCTTTTTGCGATAATGTTCTGATAATTATCAAATACTGTTGCTCCACACTTGCAAGCATCTAAAAATCAATATCTTCTTAGAAAGAGTTCAATTGCACGTAATTTCTTATAAGGTAAAAGTTCCAATGCCCGAACATGCGTCTAGAGGAAAGTCCTTTATTATGAGATAGGATTCTAATACGAGATAGTATGTTCCCAACTTCCGTCAATCACATATTTTTTTCGCAACGATTACATGATCTAACAATGAATTTTCCATTAAACAGACTTTACTGCAAGGACAATAAATTCATGGTGGAACCTACAGATGATTCCTATTAATTTAGCGGAAACTCCGCTGTCTCATATTAGTATCTCATAATAGAGGATTTTCCCCTACATCTGACCGTTTGTATTTTTCTCGGTCTTTAAATGCGGATATTTAAACTGAGCCATGTGTGAACATATGTATATACGTTTAATATACATTCCATATTAAAAGTTTAGATATCCGTATTTAAAGGCCAAAAAAATACGAATGTCCAGATATAGCTGCATGTCCGGGCATTGGTACTTTTACCTTAATGATTCTCTGCGCTTATACGCCCGTAATAAGAATTTCATTTGCATTAATTACCGCTACAGCTTGCATCTCGGCTATCATCGCAACTGTTTGCAAATCGTTTTTACTGGTAAGTTTCTTGTATTAACGCAGAGACGTCGACGATCGTAAATGAGATTTTAAGGATTTCAATTATTCAGAAAGATACTTAAAAGCAAGAGACAAATTTTGTCTGGTCGCGTAGAAAGCTAAATAAAATTGCTTTCACGATTGCACGAGTATTCGCGTCCGCTGTTCGTGCAAATATTCAGATAAAGTAACACAATTTTGTGAAAATTATAAACGTTAGATACATCAGATAAATTATTTCAATTAGCGAATTGAGCAAATGGCAATATAATGATTGATTATTTCGTGTAATCAGATTAGTATAATCGAATACAACGTCATTAAAATGGAAAACATAAATTATTTCAAAACAAACCATATGTAATTTGCGATAGTAATTAATCACTTCGTGAATCATTTAAAGTGAATTATCATGTATGATTTATGTCGTAAATATGGAATTAATATCGATGATAACGAACAGCAGTAAAAGTTTGTCATTAGTGTATCATTAGTTAAACGGTGCATTATTATTTATTTATTACTTGAAGTGAACGGACTAGCATCATTTTTACATTAATTTTTCCTGATTTATTGTATCGACTAACAGTAGATTTATGAAACGCAAAATCTGAAGTTTAATAAAATGCATTTTAATTTTATGCATTTTAATAAAACGAATTTAATAAAATTAATTAAAATAAATTTTAATAAAATTTTAATATTATAATTTCAATAAAGTCATTTCGCCAGCAGTCCGTTAATGTCCAAACTTGCCTTGTTCAAGTAACATCTTCGCTAAATCCCTAGATGTAATGTTGTGCAAATTTTTCAGTAAACATGATATTCAGCAAAATTAACATATTAAACAACTTAGCGGCTCTATGCGCGCGCGCGTTGTGAAAATCCAATTAGCTTATTAGAGAGACGCATCTCCTTTAAAAGAAAATCGGGGTCATTTATCGAGACACAGTCGACAATTATCGAGTGCCTTTATATAGACGGATCCAAAAATAAAGAAAGGAGGAACTGTGTAAAGCGACGCGCGCCGCTTATACATCGTGATGCGCTTGTGCACTTGCGATTAGTTAGATAACTCGAATTACCAATGTTCTGTCGTAAAGGACGAAACGTGCGTTAATACACGTTGGGATTGCGCTACGAGGGAAGAGATATTCTCTTAAACTCAAGGGAAGAGATTATTACATAAAGACTGACGTCGCCTGGGAAACAGTACAGTCGTTTCAGTTAGGGAGGAGAGTGCGAGAAAGCTCTTTTAAAACCTTAATCGTTTCTCGCAATCTCCGTCGTAAGAGTATCGGTTTTTATTCAACCAATTAATCTGTGTAATTAATTACACAGCTGAAATTACCACGCGCACGTTCCGTCGTTAAACAGAAAATTATGAGAATAACCGTGCTCTCTCTCTCTCTCTCTCTCTCTCTCTCTCTCTCTCTCTCTCGTTAATCAATTATTACATAATTTGGGATTAATAATTACTCATGAATGTCACTGCAATATTTTAAAATTATTTATGTCATTCTCAAATATTTCAAGATGTAATGAAAAATAAATGTTATAATTAAGCAGAAAATTTGTTAAAAATGGATAAATTTACAAGTCAAGATGGAATATCTGAAGAGCAATGAAAGAGGATAAAATTTTGGTAAAAGATTGTATATGTAACACGTTAAATCATTGCATTTTCATAATGACCTCGCGAATATTAGGTCGAACTGTGCGCAAAGTGGTCTGATACGCACACATACACCTGCAAGCGAGACACGATTACTTTTTACTCTCGAGATAAAAGAAGGGTCGGTCGCTCGAGACAATCGACCCTGATCGTCACTCGATCGCGAACGAATATTAACACTACGCACACATCTAACGCCCCTTTCTCTCTTCTTAACTTCGTAGGGTCCAAAGATGCCGTTATCGGAGTTCCGCAAGAAAAAACTACTCTTCGTCTTCAACGCTTTCTTCGGTAAGTACACTACTACCGCGGACAATTGCGCGATATTAATTTGCATTAGCCGCAATATATTCTGTTATTAATGACGATCGCGTAAATAAAAAGGCTAAGCTAGCTGAATCAATTTCACTGAAAACAAATAAAATTTCTCCGTGGTATTTATAATGAAAAAATCAGAAGCCTATCGATCGCTGTGAAAGCTGGATATTAAATGAAGGCAAATAATAACAGCGACAAAGCTGTCTCAAGCATAGTATAAGGGTGGTATTTTTAGCTCGTCAAGCCCGACTTTACGCCATTCATCCATACGAGGCTTCAGACATTCCTTTCTCACGATTGTTTATATTTTGTGTAACAATAAAATGCATAAAAATTCTTTCAAACATAATCTATAATATTATAAATTGCTCTGCTTTTACAAAGTTCTTTTTATTCGCGATACAAAAAGCCATTGACGAGCTTGTGTAATTCTGTGCATCCCGTCATTTTTCCCGAACGCATCTCTGACTGAACGGAATCCCGATGTAATCATTTTGTCTTTATTTTCAAGTTTCGTCACTTGTTGGACAATAAACATTAAATTTGAATATTTTCTCAACTTGGTTTCATTTTCCCTAAGAATTTACTTCTTTTTGTGAATATCCAAATATCAAAGTTGGGAAGTAACTCTTTACTTGTAACGAAGTTGCAGTTACAGTTTCTTTTTTTTTGGTAACTCTAACTTAACTTTGTTACTTTCTCTCCATCTGTAACTGTAACTTAACTCAGTTACATTTTTTCGATAACTGGTAGCTAATTTAATAATTACATTAATAGTTACTTCATAATATATTTTAAACCTCTGCAGATCGCAGGCCTTGCATTTGCGCCTGTGAAACGCCTTTATCAACACTTTACAATTGAAATGCAGATTTGATATTTTTATTTTTACTGCAAGAAAGTAACTGCAAAGTAACGACTCGTTACTTTCCGAGTAACTGTAGCTAGTTACATTTTTAGCGAAAAAACTGTAACTGTAACTAGATACTTATATAAAGTAACTTTCCCAACCCTGCTAATTTAATAATTACATGAATAGTAACTTTATATATATATGTGTGTATTTTAAGCCTCCACAAATCGCATTAGGCCTTGCATTAGCGCATAAACGCCTTTATCAACGATTTACAATTAAAATGCGGATTTGACTATTTTATTTTCATTGCAAGAAAGTAACTGCAAAGTAACGATTCGTTACTTTTCGAGTAACTGTAACTAGATACTTTTATAAAGTAACTTTTCCAACCCTGCCAAATATATGTATATCATAGTTCATACCTATAAGTGCGTATTATTCTTTTTATATAATAATAAGACTGAAGTGGTAAATAAAAAATACATAATGTTTTGAGGAAACCTAACAGCTCTTTGAGATTTAACGTCAAATTTTTAAACGTGCGTATAAGAAAGTTATTTGCAATTACTTAGATGAAATTATTTGTAATCAGATGAAAAGAAAATCGTATGATATCAAATGAAATCATGTAATCGTTAGAACAACATTTTAGCTAGTGGTTACCCCCCTGGCTATACTATTCAGTAGACCTGAGAAGCAGTTGATGCGAAGATTATTGCGTTCAGTTTCGTCAATTTTATTTCAACTCGTAGCACTTTCGGTAGTACGATTTTTCTTTACCGCGCGATTTGGTCCACGGTACTGGACCAAAAACGAGCGCTCGACAACGACGGCGAACGGTTTCCCCGACGTCTCGAGATAACATTTACCGCCCCCGCAGCGCTCGTTGGGCGAAAATCTCTCCCGTCGCCCGTCGTTCCGTACATCTCGACGAAACAAATCCTCATCGAGCGCTAACGTAACGAACGAGGTGTCGCTTCTTCCTTGATGGCCTTCCCTCCCTATCCCCTTCGCAACCCCGCTCGCGTTTTCGCCGAGGATTCTCTTGATTCTCCCTCTTAACGGCCCTATTTCACTCGCCCTCCCTTTCTCGCGAAAAGCCGCGCGAGCCGTATCGTTCCGACGCGAATGAAATACGGAGTGCGCTCGCCCTCGGATGCTCGCCCTCGCGGTCTCTTCCACGACTCTCTCCGGGGGGATGAATCCGGGGTTGCGCGCGCGAGCCCATACCCTCCATGTGGCACCTATGTGCCGGCCCATCCGGGTAAGAGCGAGGATGTGTACGCGCCTATTTACGAACTGCGAAGAAGATAAACAGTGGACGGCGTCGGGTCCAGTTAAAGGGTCGTTTTGCCACATATGACGTGTGCACGTGTTCCAATTCCCCCGGGGGTGCGTGCGTGGAAGTGAGAGCTTCTCTCTAGAGCGGAGAGTCACTTTAAGAGGACCCAGGGCTACTTTTCCCCTCTTGCGAGGATCACCGTATCGCGTCCCGTGTCGGATGTAACGGAGCAGCGTTACGTTTGACATTAAATAAAATAAAGCGGAATCACGTTAAATAGAATTTCCATTTATCTCGCCATAAAGTTGTGGCAAAAAAAAAAGAGAGAAAATCGCTCAACCACCAAAGTGACGCGTTTCGTTCGCGCGATTTTGAATTGGAAATGACGAAGGATAAAAAAGTTATAATATGTATTTTTAGTTTTTGCGCCAAAGCGAAGCATTTTACGATCGCCAGTTTCGCGACTACGTTGAAAAATTTGTCGACTGCGAAAATATCCGCAGATATAATACCGTGTTTAATCGAATCTTTATTAATGTTACGTTCTTTTTTTTTAGCATTTGGCAAAGTCATTGCGCTTTTTTTTAACAAGTCGCCGGAAGATTGCGATGCTTTTCTTGAAATATTCGCGAGCTCCATGCATTCTACTTAAGCTGCTTAATGGACGAAACGGCTCTGCCTCGTGGAGCCGCGTTTCAATGTGTGTGCTCGTGTTTTTTTATGAAGACACATAATGTAAAAATGCCGCGTACAAAGCAGAGGCACGTAGGGGGCGGAACACCGCGGGTGTGCGTGTACTCATGAGCGACACGGTGCACCGCACGTAGCGCGGATCACGGAGGTCGCAGGCGTGCATACGCCTGGCAGCCCTCATTAACCCCTCGTTTTCTTCTCCTCTTTCATCACCGCCGATTGGCCGCTAAACATATCCCGAACGCGAACGCTTCTGCGGGACCGACGGATTATTTTATCGTCGGTTAGAGGCGCGATGGGGTAGAGTCGCCGTGTATTTTCGGTCAACGGTTGCCCCGCAGTTCTTCAATTCGCGGAATTACGTCACCTTCGTTTAACAAACGCTTGTCGAGTGTATTTTTTGATCGGAAGTAGTCGTTTAACAAATAACATTCTTTTGTTGGTATAAAATTGTCAATATTTATTTGCTAATAATATCCCTAGTAGCACAATATATTGGCGCAATATTGGGAAATAATGTAAATCTGGTATTCCCAATATAATTAGTTCAATATTATACGATGGACATCTCCTCTTATTTAGCCAATATGTCTATTCAATAATATTGGTCTAATATTGCATCAATATTAGACCAATATTGTCATTACATTGTTAAATATTGGCCAATGCACTTTAAATATAAGTCTAATATTATATAATTATTATCGTGTAATATTTACATTTATTCCATGGCCAATATTGGCTTTACGTTGGACACGATCGGCTAATGCATTTCTAATATAACCAACATTGGACCAATGTTTAGCCAACGTATAGCCAATGCAGTGTGCTACTAGGGATCTCGACTAGCTCGAGCTCTTTAGATGCGAAGTGAAGAAGACGGGGCAGGAGAAAAAGCTCTAGTCCAGTATTTCCCAAACTTTTCTGGATCGCTACCCACTTGGACAAAACGTAACTTAGCGGTTCTTCCCGTAACTTACATTTAAAGATAAATCATATTTTACCGCCAGAAACAAACCTATTCTCACTGAATTACTCAGTGCTACACTTATCACTGTTTTCAGTGATAACGCACTGATTGATTTTCAGAGAGGACAAATGCCGTATCAAAATTGTATTGTAAAATTGTGGGCTATGCATTCATTATCAGCCCTGAATTGGTTCTAACTGGAAACAAATTAAATTCAACAACAAATGGAAGTTGAGATTTATCGTGAATAACGATTTCACGCGCGGGCCACCAATGGGCCGCGAACCGCTGTTTGGAAAACGCTGCTCTTGGTAAACGTTATCAACACTTTACAATTCAAATACAGATTTGATACGTTTATTTTCATCGCGTGGAAGTAACTGCAAAGTAACGATTCGTTACTTTTTGAGTAACTATATTTTTAATTTGTAACGCGTTACTTTTCAGAATTGGTAACTTGTAAATTGGTAACTGTAACTACTTACATTTTTAACGAAAAAACTGTAACTGTAATTAGATACTGTTGTAAAGTAACTTTGCCAACCCTGCCTAATTATTACCCGAACAGTGCTATTTATTAAATAAATGCACCGTGCTGTATATAGTTAGGTAAACATGGATATAAATTAAATAAAGAATAAAACAAGAATAAAATAACTCTAGATAAAGATCTAATCTCGAAATCTCATTTGTATCAGTGCCGTGATAGAAGTATTTCGCTAAGAATATTGAAATCGATGAAAAGTGAAACAAATGTTATTAAAAATTGTATACCGAATGTACCTAAAAATAAATCATATTTTCCTTGAAATTCAATATAATATTGTAAAATTTAAGAGAAGTCGAAGTGTATTGTTGAAAGGTAATAAAAAAATTACGAAGTATTATTATAGATATTGCAGAATATACTGAATTTAACTAATTGTGAGAACAGTTATTTTTTAACGAGAAACTGAAATGGTGAAATGATACTGAAACGGGATCAATTTGAGGGGAGAGGGATTTTCAAATACGTTTCAGTACAAATTAATTTCATTTTTAGTAAAATATTTCCGGGATATTGTTATTACAACGCTAATTGGCATCCCGTAAAGACCTGTGTCCACGATACTAGGACTCGGTCCAAGTTCTAGTTCCGAGAAATGTATAGCCAATCAACTTGCAGCTATTCCATAAAAGCTGCAAATTGATTGGCTACACATTTGCAGTGCATGTAGACTGGCTACCGTTACATATAGATTCTGAGACTATTTGAAGGATATTTCAAATATTGGGATGTCCCAGGCATATTGGAATATTCTTAGTACATCCTGTAGAAGTACGGATTTATTCGAATGATATCATTGCTGTTAGGGGATTTGACAGTAACTGACAATTTATCTCTGATAACATCGCTACACTTCGGAGTATTCATTCGCGTAAAAGGAGCAGATCCGTTATCCACATCCATTATATACCACCACCCTGTTGCTAACCAGAGCGGGGTCCTATATACGGGAATCCGATTAATCGATTTTTAATCTGTCCGCGAGTTCAGAGTTTTTGCAACAAGTTATACCATTAAAGACACCGGCTGCACGCCCGGACGTTGGTATTAATTATTTCATCGTGACCTCGGTTTGTCAACCGCTCGACGGAATACCGGGGGAGACAATAAATTCTACCTCGTTGAATCGTAATCGACGCTTAACAGGATTCCGACTACGACAGTCGGGCAAGGGTGAAACGGAGGGTAGCTACCTATTCTACAGTGAAACGGAATTAATAAACGACATGCCGCGGGCGGAAACCGCGCGAAAACGAATAAACCGCGCGGTGGAAGTGGGTCATCTTCAGAAAACTAACGATATCCGATCGTAGCCAAGCGGGACCAAAATCGAGCGGCATGATCGTTCATCTTGTCCCTTAAGTGAGAAAATGTACGATGTATCTCGAGAATGTTAGTGACAGCTGGAGTAGCATTTTATTCGAAATAACAAATAGCCCCGCGAAGGAATTCGGCCAACGAAAACTACGCGAAATAATTGAATTTTCAATCAAATCATCAATTTAAATAGACGAACGCCTTGACGATTAGATAACGTTTTTCTTTTTTCAGACGTTAATCAAAGTGGCACCATCGACATAAAGGACTTTGATCTTGCCGTGCAAGTAAGTATACTGCGTTAAACTGTTTCCTCTCCCGCTGCATACTTAATTTTTATTACTAATACAGATACCGGATCTGTGAATAGAAATAAAATGTAACAAATCTGACAATGTCTTAGAATCCAGGTTGAAACATGATCGATTAGCTCTTTTACGTCGGTACCGATCGCGCTCATCAATCAAAAGGGTTCGAGAATTTTAGGTAACGCGCGCTTATTTCTTTTCTTTTTCGTCACAGCGAATCTGCAACTCCAGGCATTGGAAACCGGACGATGCCACATCACAACAGATCAAAGACACTTTAACTAAAGTTTGGGAGGGTCTGAAACAACGGGCCGACGCCGATCAAGACGGACAGGTATGATTTTTAAGTCATTCCCGGCCATTTTAATGACAAAACCGTATTACGAGTTATCGGGCTTTAAAGCATTTCTCTCGCATATTTTATATTCTCTGATATATAACGTTCTGAATTTTTAGCATACCTGCGCTCCACTTTCTCACATTTATCGATTTTCAAAACGGTTTTCCGTTCACAGTTTTAAAAATAACCCCGCGGCTATTTGCTTGTATATTTGTATTTCGCTCCTAAAGGAATATTTCGTCACGTATACCTTCGCGACCTACGGTTGAAATATAAAAATCTTGCATGGAAAGCAGTGACGCAGCTCGCCGATGAAAAGCGGATAGTGCCATGTTTAACAGTCGCATATCTTTCAGATCAGTCGAGACGAGTGGTACTCGATGTGGGAAGAGTACGCGAAAGACCCGGCGCACGCACTCGAGTGGCAACAAACGTACATGAACTTCATGTTCGATCTGGAGGATTCTTCCGGTAAGTCTCGGAAGCACGTGCTTGTACCTCGGTAAATGCATTTACATCCTATGGATGCGTGACGGTAATTTATTATGCATTTGCGTGGAGATTCCAGAAATACTAATGTAAACATAATTACGAACGGAGAGTAACTGGGGGAAGCGCATGTATCATTAATTCTGTCCCCTTACGGAGTTTCGCAAATTACAGTAAACTCGGTGCATCAGTTCTCCCCAGGCTGCACCATTCCGTCAACCTCGTTTCACCTCGTCTTTTCAATGAACGGCGTTGGCGCATCAGAGGAAATCCGTAGTACGAGTGTAAATTACGCAATTCGCGCACCTTTCTCTCTTTTTCAATGCGCGCGCAAAGCGAGAGTAACATTTCTGTCATTACACGTCTAATCTTACGCGTCTGGGAAAATTTAGTCCTTACGCACAAATGAGGCAATATTAGTAATAGGAATAAATATGAAATATTAGAAGAGAGAGAAAGTAGGAGAAATTAAACGCACGCTGAAAAAGAATAAAATATAAGACATAAATATAAGGATATATATTGTGTCGTACAGTTATAATCCTAAATATTTATGTCCCAGCTTATGAATTTAAACATATGGATTTAACATTTATTCGTATTCCTCTATTTTGCGCAAGCCCTTGGACTTTCAGTTTATATTATGTCAGTCTGTTTCCTGTCGCTTCGATTAAATGCACGGTGTATTTTTGGAACGCGGTGAAAATTGATGAACCGATCGCGGGCTAAAAATGAATGATGGTTTCGGTCGGGGGTTAACAAGTTTATAAATATCAATTAACCGTCCCTTCCGCTCATTATCCCGCGCCCATTCAAACTAGTTTCTCGCAGTTGCTCCGCCCGACAAAAGTTCCTCAGCTATTTATCATCAGTTTCCTATCTTCAGTTTCTTATAAGAACTAGCTTAAGTACATGAAACGTGGGTAGCGTCAAATTCGTGTACGGTCTCTGTCGTCAGGTGATGGATCGATCGACGAGACTGAATTCAGCAAGGTGTGCGGCAGTCACGGCGTCGAGGAGGCCGAGGCACGTGAGGCGTTCAAGAAATTGGGGGTGGTGAGTATCAATCAGGCGGGGGAAAAAAGATAACGATAAGGGAAAAAAAAGGAGCGAGAGATAAAAAAAGAAACGCGACGACGTTACAGCGGCGGTGTCGACTCACAAAACTGTTTACTCTCTCCGCAGGGCACGGAGGTGACTCGTGAGAAATTCGCCGATTTGTGGAAGCAATATTTCTGCTCCGACGACCCGGGCGTACCTGGAAACTTTATATTCGGAAAGACTTCCTTCTAACTCCGCCACCCTGCGAGACCGAAGACGCGCATATACATATTTTACGACGGATTAACGTTTTACGCAAACACGCGACTCGTTAATGAGATAGTCGCGATCCTGTAATCTAATAGTCAAAATTCTATTTCGTTTATCACTCCTCGCTGTGTGATTATATCAAGATGGTGAGTATAATTAAACGATTGAGAGAACTTTGCCTTGTACCTTCTGCTCTTTATTACGGCTCTCTTGCACACAGTTGCAGCGTGTTTAAATTGCGTTTACTACGGTAAAATAATTTCAGCCGAATAGCAAAATTTCGTCACACTAGATCATTTAGAGTTTGCAATTTTATTTATCGCGTTACACCGGACATTTTTATCGCGTCCATTAAAGATTGGCACGCAACAAGGGAAAGTTAACGAAATAAAATAAACTTAATCGGCAGCTCTTTCTTTCGTTGCTACCCCGCGTTATTTCTTTGACGACTACTTTAATCTTTCTGCCCGATTCCAAAATTTTCTGGAGCTTTGCTTTCGATGTTCGACACGGCCGAAGTACTACGAAAACTCTACAAATAAATCTAAAGATGCATTGGTTTCTTTGATTACAAAGCTTTCTATGCTAAATATTTTATAAGTGCGTGCTAGGATTAAGTATCTATCTTTATAGCGCATATCGATCCATTATCACCGAGGAGCTAATTATGCTTCATAGTTTGTAAATAAATGCCCTTCAAATTAATCATAAAAGTGATTACGCTATTACGATACGCGAAACGACAGGCGGGTGGCGATCGAGATGTTTTTCATTGCATTGTATTCGGAACGCGTCCATTAGGATTGAGAGATCAATCAATGAAATCCGTAAAAGTTTACTTTTCTTGTACCGCCGATCTCATTTTGAGTATACATACGTCGAATTGAACGATACTCGTTTCGACAATTTGCTGAATCAATTAACATTTAGCGCCAAAATGAGAGACGGAGACAAAAAGAGAAAAGACAGTGAGGCTCCCGACCTGCGAAAGATATTTCGAGAATCGAAAAGAGTGCACTGAAAAAAATTTCGCTACCGTAGCTAATCATGATTTGCTAAAAATATTTTGCTGCCATGACTATAAATTTTTAAAGGCACAGCAAACGGGTTTGCAATCGTACCTAATACAATACAGTAGCAAAATATTAGCTATCACAACTAAATACTAGCTGTGCATATTCTACAACTAAAATTTGGTTACTGCATGCAGTTTTTAGCTACGGCAGCTACATTCTTTTCCGTGTACCAAACCCAAGCGAAACAAGAAGTCATGATGAAGTCAACATCACATCAAAATGACATAATGATGTAAAAGCCATATTTTGATCATGACAAAAAATTGATAAAATTATGATCTTGAAATGTGGAGATGCCGTTTTATTGATGGTTCGCCATAATTTGAACTTATTGCCAGGTTATTTCTGGCACTCAACATTGTATGTTAATAAATATGTATGCAAAATGTTTTTTTAACAGTACTGATACTATTATGATAAGAAATATGATTTGTAAGTATGATAAAATATTGATTGAGCTTTTATTTTGTATCTTGTGAATGGAAAATCAAGATATCATCGTTTCAAAAATGAACTATTTTCACAAATTCGTTAAGTATAATATTTGTGAGATTTTAATTATTCCTTGCGCATAAGTGATTCGTGTTCTTTCAGTAAAAGCCACCGAAAAATCAAAATATGGTCATAAATACGTCAAGTTAAGTTTCATTAAAAGTATTAAATGACATTATCTTGCGATATCTTTTCAGAAATGATTACTTTTTGTTTCCTGACTTTTAAATGACTTTTTGTTCTGTTTTGAAACAAGCTCACCTCTTGCAATATTTTTTTAAAGGTACGGTAGTATTCACTTTACCAATAGTTATCCTTTGCCAATCCTTTGTACAGAGCGAGGCTTTTTTATTAATTTGAATCCCTTTTACTCTCTCTTGTTTTGTTAGTATATATCGTAGTAGTTTGTATCTGTTTCCGAGCCACGCTTTTTTGCCGAAGAGAGGAATTTAATCGTCAGGTACGGAAACCTCGTGTGCGAGCGATTTACGAAAAAAGAAGAAAGCGCGAAGCAGATTGATAATAAACATGTTACTTGATTAACGACTGTTTCATCATGCAATGACGTGTGTTATATCACATTGTAAAGCAAATATTGTAAAGCGTACATTGTTACGTTGTACGAAAATTGAATTTTATATAGACAGTCGTTCGATCAATTGGCGATTAACTGGCGCCATATTGTCGCTTTACTGTCAATTACTATCTCATTGTGTTACAAATGTGACGGAAATTGCGTTGTGTAACAGAGATCGTTGTTGTGTCACTGTATCTTATATAAGTATATAAATGCATTCAAATGCATTGTGAAATTAGGTGTTTTTCGGAAATTAACGGTTGTGTTGTAACAATGGGTGTGTATCCTACTGTATGAAGAGCAAATTGAATTGCTTGGAACGATAGTAATCTAATTTGCGTATCTCAATGTTGATTTCCGTTAAACGGTAAACATTTTTGCGACTGACGACGCTTGAAAAATTGTATTCCTTAGATTCGTTTTAATTATCAATCACTGCCGCCGTAGAGAGACAAACATAACGTACGTATTATATCAAAACAGCAGTATGTTCGATTCCAGCGAGTGTAAATAATGTTAAATCATCATACGAATATTTTCTGTACCTATTAGAGAAAGTGGATGTATCGATAATAACCGCAGAATTCTCGTCCGCCATAAGTCACGTAACAATCATTCAACAGACATACGATAATGCGGCTATAAACTAGAAAGAAATATGTATATGAGTGTGATGAAACATACGCTGTCAATTGAAAACATCCCGATACGGATTAAGCAGCACCGTTTAATTTTAACAAAACAATTCACAACGCGTGCACTTTCGTTCGTAATTTTATGCACGGAAAAAAGTGGTGTTGTGTCAACAATATCAGTGTAATTGAAATGAAGTCGTTGAAACAACATCAGTATTAATAAATGAAAAATATCTGATAGTTGTCTTAATAATCTGTATATTTAGTTCAATGCTTAAACTGAAAATCCATAGCAAATACAAGTGAGTGAATTATTTATGTTGGCAGTGACGTTAACGTTTAATTCAAGCAACTTTATTTTGTCTTCAACAGCATTTTTTCTTCCGTGTAGTTATTGCTAAATAACTGATAAAAATTGCTTTTTAACATCGGATATACATGAAAATATTTTATGTATATCCAATGTATTAAATATTTTATGTGTATGTTAACACTATTTTTTTTCAATATAAATTAAAGCCCGCGGCTGCCTGGGTTTTATATTCCAATCTTAATCCAATAATTTTATTAACCATCTAGCAATTCTTTGAATTACGATCCCAATGAATACTATTTGAAGCGAATTATAATTTATTCATTCTGAAGAAAATTTAAGATATCTTAAGCTGTGCTTGTGGTAATGTACATGATTTTTTTCAAAGAAATATGCCGTGTTAACTTGTAATAAATATGTATACGTAATATATTACTGTTCCTACACAAGAAATACATATATAATTATGTTATATAAATATCACAGTATGTCTCTATATATGTAAAACATCGACGAAAAATATAAAACATATATATAAATATATTTATATTTATATATATTTATTTAATGTGTAAAAATTAAGATTGCATGTCACTCTTTCAATAAAGATATCCCCAGATATTCCCTTATTTTCATATATATTTATAGTAGATAAATCCACATTGTATTAGCATTGTATATTAAATATGTTTCTTACCCTTTAATATTTTGTTAATTAACATCTAAATGTTTTCTCTTTTAAAAGTTATTTAGGAATAACGGTTTATTGGATTAATTGGAATTAATCCCGAAACATTAAAACGAGAATCAGCTGCATTAACTTGCCGTAGAATTGAAGAAAAGCATACGTACAATACGTTAGTTAAAACAATTAATTCTACGTTTCTAGAATGTCAATCCAAGATAAGATATGGTGTACGACAACACATAATATTATAGAACAGATTTTGTTGAAGCAATTTTATAGATATAAATATATGTATATATAGAGTGAGATTTTTAGAGTTATAAAACTTATATCTTGGAAACAAAGTATTTTAGCGACAAATGTTTCGTACGAAAGTTTTTACAATGGATGATGTATATGTACGGATAAAGAACCAACTGATCTACCCTTTCAGAATTACGCGAGGGTTGAAGCAGGGAGACGGACTGGGCCCAATGCTACTCAGCAATAATTTCTTGATTTGAGAACATTGTAATTTGTAGTACTATTTCGTAGATATTTTTACAAAAAAATTAATGTTTTAACGAATATATAAACTTTTCTACGGAGAATTAATATATGTATATAATAATATATTAATATAGAACGGTCTATGGAGAATTAATATAATCAGAAGCTCTATCAACTGTATAAGAACCTCCCACTGATAAATCTTATGAGGCTATAGTGGCTGCGAGGCGCGGGTCGTGTAGATAGGATGGATGAGCAGAGAACCCCAAAAAGGGTCCTCAAGGAAAAGCTGGAAGATAGAAAACCGGTGGGGAGATCCAGAAGAAGGTGGCAGAAGGAGAATAAAAGGGACATTAAGGAGCTATTGAGGTTGAGCACTTGGAAGCGAGCGGTTAGGGACAGGAATCCATAGAGGTACAGTGCATTGGCTAAATTGGTCCAATGTTTGTTATATTAGAAATGCATTGACCGATATTAACCAACGTAAAGCCAATATTGGTCATGGAATAAATGTAAATATTTCACGATAATAATTATATAACATTAGATTTATATTGGAAGTGCATTGGTCACTATTTAACAATGTAATAAGAATATTGGTCTAATACCCCCAGAAATGTTTCGTCGATCGACGTCGAAACTTGTTTCTTTATCACCAAAAGAAACATCGGCTTTGCTATCCTTTATTTTAAGTTTTCTTACGATTGCCGCGTTTTCACCAAATCCTGTTAGTAAACTTATAGCGAATTGGGTTGCTCGCACTAGTACGCACCGAGTGCGCACTGTGGCTTGTTTACAGTCAATTCTCGTATCTAAAGATTGTTTTAAACACCTCTTGATGTACTTCGCAGCCGGTAAAATAATCTATATTGCATCCGTACGGATCATTTTTTCGACGAAATAGTTTTCACTATGTATTTAAGATTATCATACATACAAGAACTGACTCTGAACAAGCCTTAGTGTATATTCAGTGCTCACAAGTGCGAGTAATCGACTTCTCTATAACACTACTGGATATAATCTTGACAGTTTGTATATTATTGCTTGTATTGTATTCTAGCATTACATTTGGAAAAGTTACTTTATCATTTTAGTATTATACTCCAACTGACGAACAATTGCCACCGCTTATAATACACCGATGTATTATAACTAATCTTAAAAATTTTCTTGGAGCTTATTGTGACTGGTTGTTTTTGTGACGAACAATTACTTAATTGGATTGAAATCTTGTTGATAGTAAATCTTGATACTTATATCAAAGGAAAAGGTAAAATATTGTTTCTAATAGCATAATCTAACCGGTCTAAACTAATAGGTGCAGTATAGACTATAGAGGATATCAGTAGGAGAAAGTTTTTGTTTTAATTTCACTATCTCACCTATTTTTTGTCAATGTGTGTGAGCGTGTGTGCGTGTGTGTGCGTGTGTCGGTGTGTGTAGATGTTATGTGAAGAAAACTTCTTTAAAAACATGTACTGGAAATTACATACAACATTTAACGTAATTTCTTTATACTTCCTTTAATTTCCCCAAATCATTTTACATAATGCATTCATATGCGTTTCATATGCGTAGAAATTAAATTTGTGAACAACTTACACAAATTTTTTTTAAGATATTGACCGACGCACGCTTTAAATTTGCCCTCGAAAGCCTGAAGAAATGTATATTGATGGAGCCGAAACAAAACATATTCTTCAGCCCGCATCTCATATACCATGATCTACTCATGGTGTACTTCGGAGCTAGCGACGATATCGAGAATTCTCTTAGAAAAGTCCTTTACATTCCCGATAATATTTCCAAAGCTATCCTACAACAAGACTATGTTTCTGCAGAAGGCAATCAGTATATATAAACTTTTCTACGGAGAATTAATATATGTATATAATAATATATTAATATAGAACGGTCTATGGAGAATTAATATAATCAGAAGCTCTATCAACTGTATAAGAACCTCCCACTGATAAATCTTATGAGGCTATAGTGGCTGCGAGGCGCGGGTCGTGTAGATAGGATGGATGAGCAGAGAACCCCAAAAAGGGTCCTCAAGGAAAAGCTGGAAGATAGAAAACCGGTGGGGAGATCCAGAAGAAGGTGGCAGAAGGAGAATAAAAGGGACATTAAGGAGCTATTGAGGTTGAGCACTTGGAAGCGAGCGGTTAGGGACAGGAATCCATAGAGGTACAGTGCATTGGCTAAATTGGTCCAATGTTTGTTATATTAGAAATGCATTGACCGATATTAACCAACGTAAAGCCAATATTCTGTTACATTGTAAGTAATTTCCTTCGATATGTGTGGTATCATCGTACAAAGTCCGCACAAGAGTATACGATTTATCGCTAATTTTCCAGATACTTAAATTTAAAAGATTCTTAATAAAAGAAATTCGACACGATGGTACTTATACACATGTATTATATACACATAAGAACATGTGTCAGAAAAGCAATCAGAGATACAGAATATTATAATCTCATTGTTTTTTGCTTCAGATGAAGGGACCCCCAGGCTCCTTCGAGTGTCGAATTTCGAGTAAACTTTGGCTAAGTAACTCTAAATCACTGAAGCATGAAACATCGAGTTTATTTTCGTCTGCCCATCAGACTATGAAAAGTAGCGATTTCAAGTCTCTTCCCAACTTAACGAGGCGTTTCATCAATCATAATATTAGCAATGTAACGGAACGCAAAATACCGGATCTGCTAACACCGGACAATATTGACTGCAACACTAATATAGTTCTGTCCAGCGTGATCTACTTGAAAGGCTCATTACTTAGTAGTTTAGAATATTTTAAATTATATGCTCCTGACAGCTTCTCAGCTACTTATGATAGAACACTTAGTTGTGACGACAAACCTGGCACCAGTGGTGGCAGAAACACGAAGAATGACAGAAAGTCCACGTTCAAGAGTTTAAATGGTGATCATTAATCTTTTTAATTTAATTTTATTCATTCACATTCATAGCAACACTTTTATCACTTGTCACGTCGCAGTGTCTGAGCGCGCGAAATCTCAGGCCTATCATTGGTAGAATATACTCGCTTATTATTTAAAAACTCTTATAGCCTCGACATTTTTGTATTAGAATTTTTGTCTTGAAATTTCCTAAAGAATCTGCGATTAAAAGGATATCCAGTGGTTTTAGTACACCTTGTATACAGGGTGAGTCTTTCCATAT
>NW_011967188.1:1340520-1346088 GCF_000949405.1 Vollenhovia emeryi
CCGACAAAATTTTTGAGAAGGTAGAACGGATCGAGATGAATGGAAAAGTCCTGTACCATTTTGAAATTTTCGTAATAGTTAACGAGTAATTAATTATTAAAAATCGTTGTCTTAGGCCGGCATACCGCCCAATTCGAGCGCGTGGCGAGATGTGCGCATAGCAATATCGATCGCCGTGCGGTCACATCTCGCCACGCGCTCGAATTGGACAGTGGGCAGGGCAAAGACGACGATTTTTGATAATTAATTACTCGTTAACTATTGCGAAAATTGCAAATGGTTCAGGACTTTTCTGTTCATCTCGATCCGTTCTACCTTCTCACGAGTTCTGGCAGAAATGTTGTGACTCACCCTGTATAATTCTTTATATTTGTTCACGTTGATGCATGAAAAATTTTTTAACGGGTACACATGTGTCAAATCAATGCTAAATTGCAATATAAATACATAGTGGGTTTTACGATGTCAATTTTATCAATTTACATATAAATACAGAAAAATTCTTATGTAACAGATAACATGCCTTTCGTTACACATTTCAAAGATATAACATTTGGTAATTCTATAAGTTACTTTATTATCATTGTTTCATGTTAATGGAATATTGTGAATACTTGTATAGCCAAAGGGGACAAAATGTCAACCAGTAGGTACTCGACATGGCCATTTATCAATTCATGAATGTTGAATTGACATGAATTTGACTTATCCTCTCTGGATTACTTTAGCTGATATAGAAATAATATCTTTTTTATAATAGAAAAAACCTCCCTGTTTCAAAGTGTAACATTTAAATTTTCAAGCATAATAAAAACAAACAAATTATATCTGTGACTTACTTGTATATAAATTTTTTCATTTTTCGCTATTTTATTAACAATGTGTTTGAAGAAACATAGTAAAATAGAACAGTTATAGGTGAAAGTTGGACAAAATGAAGTACCGTGAATTTGATGGCTTGTAATGAATCACGTATATGTTTAAATCTTTTACCACAGATATTTTTAATAATTATCACTTTACAGTCTACAATAATTATAATCTCTTAATTGAAAATAGTTTTACGGGAATAATAATGTTTGTGGAATGATGCAAATCACTCTGTTTTGTTCAATCGGTAGAATACTCATTTTAATCGTTGGGAATTATCGGTTTCTTGCTTTTGATGATAGGAATCTATGCATACTGGATCTATTCGCACAGGAAAATATTGAATCTATCCTTCGTTTAATGCGGCTTTTGAGCTCAATTGATACTAACTTGCGCAAAATTTCATAATTTTCCGACAAGCAGTTCAAAAGTTATAATGATTTAATAAGTCGGTTTACCTAATTATTTAATCCCTTTTTGTATGAGAAATTTTACACATTCGTTACCAGAAAATTGTTTTTCGCTCTACAGTACTCTCCCCAGTATAGGTTAAGAAAATACAAACGATACTTTAGTGCAGGTTATAAATAAATAAAATTAGTTTGCAATATTTTGCAAATATAACAACCTCTTTTTCTCTTTATTTAGAAGAAACAAAAAGTATACATGTTAATTTTTTGTACTAACTGTCGCAGTGAATGAATTTGAAATCGAAGTAAGTAGACGTAAAATATTTTTATGAATCAACATTTCAAAGTTTTTCACTGCGACAGTTAATATTGTATTGTAGTATCTAATAAGTATTTAACGGTGATATTTTAAAAATGAGATAAAATCAAGATAACTGAATACGTTGGTGAAACAAAGATTATTATATTTTTAAAGTAGACGTTTTATTTCTGTATAACCACCAAAATATCGTTTGCAGATAAATTGATATTGGGAATTTCTGTATTATTAAAAATGCCAGGTATGATCAAGACAACACTGACATTGATATTGGGAATCCTTACAGAAATGAAACAACTGGGAATGTCAAAAGCACTGAACAATTACTAGAGTTCAGTAATTGAATCATTAAAAATTACTGATGTACAGTAATTTTCTAGTAATTATTTCGCTTACATTTCTATAAGGGAAGGGTACTGGAAAAAAGAAAACATGTTCTTTTGGTTAAAAATGTGTAATAATTTTGTCAAAAAATGAATTGGATAATAAGATAAAGCGACAAGTCAAATTATCATAACTTTTAAAACGTTTGTCAGAAAATTATAAAAGTTGACACAAAGTAGTATCAATTAAAGATTAAAAATGGCATACATAAGAAAAGTTTGCGCATGCTCATATAAAAAATTTTAATTTTTTTCGATTTAACAACGCTCACGGTTATGATCAGTGGCGCCAAATAAAAATTTTATCTACTTTCATCCGAAGTTTAGAAGAATCGGTCAAATGGTTCAGGACTTTTCTGTTCATCTCGATCCGTTCTACCTTCTCACGAGCTCTGGCACAAATGTTGTGACTCACCCTGTACATATGTATAACCAATGATGTTATACAATAAAGTGCAATCTGCCTTTTACCTGCAATGTAAATTGCGAGTTATCTTAAATGTGACGTAACATACGCAATAACATATTTCAAGATCGGGTCAAGGTGAACTAACCCGCTATGTAATCCAGACATCGTTTTAAATCAGCTCTTCCCACAGAGCGAAAAACATCACACTTTCTGCAGAAAGAGATCTGAATTTTTTTACTTATTAAAAGAAATTGGAGAAGGCACCATTTTTATGAAATAAACAGCTTTACAGTATAATATGATAAATATTTAGATTAGGTCAGCCACCGCAAATGACCTTGACCTTGACATATTTTGTCAAGGTTTCCACCTCAGCTTTATAACCTTCCCTTCATAATCAATAGATCAAACTTTTCCCAAACCGTGTAAAGTGTGGAGTGGATCTCGCTTCACGTGGAAAGTCGAAACCCAAGTGGAACAGTACAACGGTGGAAGTACATGTGTGGAGACAGTACGAGTATGTTCCTCCTCCGCCCCTCCGGGGGACCCCACTTCGTTACCCAGACAGCACATGATATTATACGAATATTCTATACTCATACCAGGCCTGGGCAATTTTCACTGCCCGCGGGCGCCCGTTTGCCCGCGGGCAATAGCTGTGCGTGTCGGGCAAGAGTGGGGAGACAGTTTCGGCAAGAGTGGGGAGACAGTTTCGGCAAGAGTGGGGAGACAGTTTCGGCAAGTGGGAAAAAACGTCGCGCTTTAGAAGTATAGTTCCGAATATGATTGAGACGTGGTGGGGCGATGATTGGAGTGGGGGCATGCCCGCGGGCATGCCCGCGGGCAGCATTTTGCCCACCCCTGCTCATACTATGAATGTACGTACTGTACATAATATACTGAGAATATCTCTATAATATCTCCTGTAGTATATCAGTTTTCGTATATTTTTAGGATGTTTTCAGAATATCTTTTACAGTATGTTATTTCTCGTATATATATCATATATTATCAGAATATATTGTTACGTATATTATAAAACAATACTGTAAAACGTACTGTATTTAACATACTGAGATCATCCCTATAACATGTTTAGTAGTATATTATTTTTCGCATATTCTCGTATATTTTCAGAACATGTAGTACTAGTAACCACTCACTGCTGCGATGTGGCGACCGCGCGTTAGCGTTTCTCGTAAATAAAAATCATTCTGTATTAGTATAAGAGGCGAGCCGATATGATCTGACAGCTGGTTGTCTGGATCATGGATAAACTTCAATGACCTGAATATACTTTTGATGATTACATAATTTATAACACATTTTGAACATTATTTATTTTTAAGGTTAAAAAATTAAATATTTTTAATAGGATGCCTACTGATGCCCTCCCACACAGCACATGTAGATACTGAAAAAGTTCTGAGAATATCTCAACAGTACATTACGTATATTCTCATAGCTTTCGAATATGTTCTATGATGTACTGAGTACGTACTGAGAATGCACTAATGTCCGCTTTTTCTCATACATAGTATGTGCTGAAAATATACCAATGGTATATACTGAGGATATTCTGTTGATATACCAGAATATCAACAGAATGTTATTTGTAATATGTATCGTATATCGTAGGTATATACCAGAGTAGAAATTTTAGTAGGATCCTGATAGGGGCCTAATAAAGATGCCTTAATGCCTGGTCAGGCACTCATCAGGCAGCCCTGACAGGGCCCTGACAGTAAATGTAACGTCGAGAATTAAAATTGCCTGATCAGGTTTTCTTTATCAAGACCTCATGACTTGCCCTTTGTTGCGCCTTACAGTTTCTAATAGGGAGTGGGACATCAATAGGCTTCCTATTAAAAAATTCAATTTGTTAAACTAACTGTTAAATTGTGTTAAATTACATAGTCATTAAAAGTATATTTAGGTTATTGAGATTTAGCCATGATCCAGACAACTCGCTCTCGCAACGTATCGGCTCGCCTTTTATACTAATACGGGACGATTTTTACTTACGAGCCTTACGAGAAAGACTAACGCGCGGTCGCCACGTCGCGGTAGTATGTGGTACTAGTGCTATCTATTCAGGAGGGAATCAGGCGTACCGGATCAGGCACATGTCTATATTCCGCGTATATCCCATGCACATACGAGAAATAACGTACTACTAAGATATTATTCGTATGTTCTTAGTTTATCCTGTATTATCACAGAACATTCAGTATGAGTACAGAATATTCGAATGATATCATGTGCTGTGTGGGCTACTACCCTCCTATTAGAAATTATAAAGCATAACAAGGGGCAAGTCATGCACGCAAAAAAAAGATTAGCCAAAGGAGCTAAAATTTAGCAGTGACAGCTAAAATGTGTCTTTGAAATAGGGACAGCTAATGTTGTTGCTGCCACACCTCAATTTATTAGCTCTTTGAATTTAGATACTGCAGCAAAAAATATTAGCTGTTAGAAACAAGTAATATTTAGCTGTAACTAAATTCAAAGCAGCTACTGCAATTCAGCTGATATTCCTAAGTCATTTTTTTGCGTGTGAGGTCTTGATAAGGAAAATCTGACCAGGCCATTGATTATGCAATCAAAATATTTTATTAATATATCTACTTATGATATGCTAAGAAATATTCTCAGTATATACTGAGTAGGCTTCTAGGGCAGACATAGAAACATCCTCCGTACATTCTCAAAATATCGTGGTACGTATTTCAAATATTAATGGAATATACACAATCTACGTTTGCGATATACTGCGTATACAGGGTGTGTCCTAATACCCGTATGTCCCGTAGATGGCAGATAGACCGGGACAAACTGAATAGAAAAGTCCTATACTATTTTGCAAAATTCGCAGTAGTTATCGAGAAAAAAATTATCGAAAATCGTCGTCTTTGCCCTGCCCACTGTCCAATTCGAGCGCGTAGCGAGATGTGACCGCCCGGCGATCGATATTGCCTGGCGAGGGGGGGAGGGGGGGACAGCGCGCAGTTGCCGGCAGTGAACTCTATACATACTGGAATGAGTGATCTATTGTTCTGGCTGTTGCCGAGAGAGAGGTGCGTTTGGGTGAATCCTTGTCTCCTTCTAGTACTACCTGATTGGATAGTCGCACATAAATGACGAGAAGGATGGCGTCTTTTATATGCGATTATCCAA
>NW_011967189.1:0-37373 GCF_000949405.1 Vollenhovia emeryi
AGTTTTTATGTCGATAGAGTGTCATTCGTGACGACGCTGCAGCGCGACTTTAAGAAGGTGCGTAAGAAATATAAGTTCCGAAACGTAAAAATTCCAAGTTTAAACGCGATATCCTATGCCCACGTATTTATTCTGACGACGCCTTGTAGTTTTTATGTCGATAGAGTGTCATTCGTGACGACGCTGCAGCGCGACTTTAGGTAGGCGCGTATGAATTATAAGTTCCGAAACGTAAAAATTCCGAGTTTAAACGCGATATCCTATGCGATATCCGACGCGATGAGTTTCGCCGCCGCCATCTATCGTCGCTCTGGAGGTTTTAAGTTACCATCCGCAATAGGTAACTGTCGCGTCGTCGGTATGGTAACAAGGAGCACTTACCTAGCGACGGCGGATCCCTCGATGTCCGATCGGTGATAGTAATGGCGTCGGCAGTATCACATACCTCCATCATGTGGTCATAGACATCATGTGGTCCCTCGTTGGATCGGATGTTGAGTTGCTCCCGCGAAGTAATCCCATTGTATTGAATTGGTCACAACTCACACAACACTTCACAACAAGAATATGCACTATCACATATATCGCACTGTATACGATATTTCGCAGTATAAGCCGCATCGGCGACTTAACACTCGCCACTCGCGACGGATGAAATTCATTCTCGCTCCCGACACTCCCGACACTTCCGACACTCGCGACACTCCCGTTCGCGTTGCACTCTCGACGTTTTCGGCGGTTTAAGGCACGCGAGACGCAAGAACTGCTCTTGTGAATAGCCGCGAAGCCGCCGATTCGCCACTAGGGCTCACTCCCGACGATCGAGATTTCCCGGCACGTTACTCCCGGCGGCTGCTTGAACGCCACGAACGAGCTTGCGATCGCGCTACTTACTCACGGCACCCCGGACACGGGGCTCGCCCTTACGGCGAGCCGAAATCGACGGAAACACGAAACGGATTATCGCGCCCGACAGACTTTCCTCTCCGCGTAGCCATAACTGTCCGTTGACTAGACTTGAAACGGTTGCACTGTTCAAAATTGAGAGCAGCGGCCAATCAGGCTGCGAGCTTTCAATCATCGATAATGCAATGACAAGATCATGCAGCGAGCCTATCTCGTGTAACCATAGGTCTGTTCGTATTGCATGAATGCGCGTAATATATGGGGTGTGTTCGGTTTCACGCGTGATGCGCATGATGTTAAGTACAAGAACATCACACAAAAATTATACATATTAACATCGACAGCGTATAATTAACGCAACTGAGTTAATAGTTAATCGAGATGCAATTGTCTGAAAAGAATTAAAAATTCAATGTTTCAAGTCAATATATTTTCACTTATAAATTCCATAAAAAGTATATAAACTAGTGGAATTAATAAATCACCGATAAATGCTAATTAAAGCACTCGATTCAATATTTCGCGTATCATTTTCGCGATGGATTAATTTTAATAACCGATGAAGATTTTAAATCACGGCGTGAGAGAGATTCATTCCGAGTCGAATGTTAAGAAAGGCATCGCCCGTGAATTGTCAAAATTTAAATAATTTTGATAATTAGTTTATCACATTTCTACTTCAAATTACGCGTAATATTCTTCTCGACAAATTATCGCAGTCCGACAAGACAGGTCGCGACAATAACTTATGCGCTATAAATGGTGATATCTCTCGTAGGAGACGATCGCGGTGCGTAGCAAATTGCCGAAATTCTTGTGGGAATTAATCGTGTTACGAGGAGCGACGCGAAAACACGTGGAACATTCGCCTAGCTCGACTAATTCGATTAGACTGTTTTCGACCGAGTTGTGTACAGACTACAGCTTTCCGTCCATAGCACTACGTCATTTCTTGGAAACCGGTTCTCGGCTTTCGACCGAGTTGTTTACAACGTTCGATCTAGGCCCGGTTTCACCAACGCGAGTTAATCTAATCGGTCGGTTAACTTAACAGGGTGCCAACATAAAACTTCTTTATTAACCTATTTTCTTGGTTAATAAAGAAGTTTTATGTTGGCACCCTGGCAAGTTAACCGACCGATTAGATTAACTCGCGTTGGTGAAACCGGGCCCTATTGCATCAAAATAAGATTGCGTTCGAAAACTTTACCCAGGTGCAGCATGTATCATTTTATTCTTGTTTAACATTCGATGAACAACAAGGATTTAATGATACATAGGTGCATCCGGGTGAAGTTTCCAAACGCAACCTAAGGCTGGATTCAGACTGAACGCGATGAGCGATGAGCGACGCGCGATATCCAATTGGCCAATCTGGACTTAGTCCCAGTCTACAATAGAGATTTAAGCCCTAAGCCTTAGTCCCAGTCTACAATAGATGATTTAAGCTCTAAGCTTTAAGAAATTGGCCAATCCCGGTCAAGTATGAGTAGAATGCGCGACTGTGATTAGTCAATTTCTTAAGGCTTAGGGCTTAAATCTCTATTGTAGACTGGGACTGATTGGCCAATTTCTTAAAGCTTAGGGCTTAAATCATCTATTGTAGACTGGGACTTAAAGGCCTTCACACATAAAATTCCGTAAGGACGTAAAACGTAAGCATAAGAAAATCGACCAATCACAGTCGAGAACGTAAGGCAATGACGCAAGCAGTAGCAAATCCAACCTGTTGATTTTCTTACGCTTACGTTTTACGTCCTTACGGAATTTTATGTGTGAAGGCCTTAAGAACGGACTATGGTCTAGTTTACACCGTTAAATCGGTTGGTGCGCACATCAAGTTGGTACGGACTAAACATTTGATACATCCCTGTTTACACCATTTCGTCTCAAAACAGGTTAGGTTAGATTTTTAATCTGGATAACGTAAAATCAAACTTCTACCACAATATGCTAAACTGAACCATGGTTCTAACCTCAATCTAGCAGGAATGCCGGGTATAATACGACCCAAATCGAATCAAGTGTTTACAGCGCCCTAAGATATTTTGATACGCGCACCAACTTGGTCTGATACTAGCGATTCAGGAGTATCAGACCAGAGCGCACTAAAGTAATCCGCGAGCGTTTACATCGAGCGAATCAAGCGATTTGATACCGATATAGTATTTGGTACGCGTACCAAACGATCGGTGTAAACTAGCTCTATGAATACCGTCCTATGGAGGAGCAGGTGCAGGTGTAGAAGAGTGCAGAACGAGATCGCTACAGCTGCTCCTGGCGCGGCGGACTGCGGCGGACTTCGGTACTACGGGGTGCGCGGAACCATAACCTCCACGGTGGACCTCTGCGGCTGAGTTGCCGCACGATCGATCTCCTCCTTGATCCTCAACGACCGGCGAACGCGGGCGAGGAGCTTCATTGTAATCGCGCGATCCCGTCCCGAGCATGCGGAGCATCGTATCGACGAACGGGACGGCGCGCTGACTGCGAAACGCGCGCTCGTGCACCACCGGTGCACTGACGACGACGAGGGCACGCCGAGGAATGGCCTCCCCGCAGCGCGGAGTGCGATGAATCAGTTATTATGTTGCCCTCGACCGGCTACTTTAAGACGATAAATTGTCCGTTTTATGACGGCGGTTCGTGCGACCGGCCCTATTGTCACTTCAAGCACGCCAAGCGAGGTGAGAGCGCGCGACGACCGCGCCGATCCTCGCCTAGGCGCGGGGATCTTGTGATCGTTCACGCGGGATCTCGATACTTTGTTCGCTTCCTTTGTCCGAGGAGAACAAAGAACTTTGGAAGAGAATAATACGTTTCCCTTCCGCCACGCTGACTGTTGTAATTTAATCTTAGAACAATTTGGTCCCTGATATGTATTCTTATTAATCGTTTCATTCACTTCTATGTTTGAGCATTGAATTTTGTATCTGAGATATCAACTGTCGTTACTGATATTTCGCCAATGTAAACGCAAGAATCGACGTCAACTTGCATTTCTTTATATCTTTGTAATATTCTAAAAGAGTTTGACAGTACTTAAAAAAAACATAATAAATGGAGCGTTTGAGTTGAAAACCTCAGAGTCGATAATTTTGTAGACGCGGTTTACCACTCGGGGTACAGGAAGTTTAAAAAGAGAACTTTTCGAACGGGCTTGTAAAGTTACGGATTTAAACATCCCGAGAGATCATCGACAAGTTAATTGCGTACGGACGAAAGATGACGTGTATATTTTACAGAGGATGCGGGGAGTGCAGCAGGAGTGGCAGGCGTGGCGGAGGCCCAGACAGCGGGGCAGGCGCAGGAGGACAAGCCCGCCGACATGCTGCAGCACCTGGTGACGGAGGCAGTGAAGAAGGTGCTCGCTGATCAGGAAGTCACCGATACCGAGAAAGTGTCGCAGGACATCGTCTCCCAGGTGGTGGAGGAGCTTAAGCCGACCCTGTCCTCCGGTTCTGTCGCGGCTGTACACACCGCGCCGAGCATAGGGAAGCACATCACGATCCCCACGCCCATCACCAAACCGGTCGCTTGCGTGTACAATCCGACGCCGATAGCGGAGCTGAGGAAACGGCACATACCCGTGGCCTCGTATATGCCGACCAGGGAGACCCGGGTGGCTGTGAGGCGTAAATTCTTACCGGACGGGGTCAAGCCGTGGTCGAGCGTCGTTCAGGAGTCGAGCGGCTCTCAGGTCACGACCGAAGTTACGTATAAGCCCACCGCAATAGTGAGCACGACCGTTCAGGATGAACAGAGTTACGTGCCGACGATTAGATCGGACGCGTCCTCGTCGAATTCGTACGACGACGGTAACTCGAACGATTATCAGTCTAAATTCAAAGAGGGATATTATCCAAAGTCCAAGAAGAGAAGGGAGGAGTACGTCCCTAAGAAGATCAAGGCACCGTTAAAGACGGTCCAGCAGCTGAGCGACGCCACATTTAATCAGTACGAGCCCGAGTTCGATATGATGGACGTGATTATCACTTCGAATCACGCCACTTCTATAGCGCTCGACCATGCAAAAGCATCGGCCAGCGAGGATTCTCAAGATTATTCCTTGGACGTTGAACCTAGGTTCTCCGATGACGAGCCTATGGAAGATGCGTCTACGGACGAGCGCGGCGCGAAGAGGTCTGAACAAAAGGAGAACGCAAACGAGAAGGAGAAGGAGAACCTCCAACGCGTGGGACTCGACACTGCGGACAAACAAACGAGCAATAAAGATAATAAAATACACAGCAATCACTACGATGTTAAAAGTGATATAAAAAGTAGCGACAGGTCTAAACCGCACAAGGCGAGTGATTCGAGAACATTGTCGAAGAGACGAGAGGACGCTGCGAGGCAAGACGCGGATAAGGAGCAGGAGAAGCGCAAGGATCGGGACAGGAGCAAGGAGAGAGACAGGAGGGATCGCCGCAGCTCTGAGAAGAGGGACAGGGAGCGATCCAGGCACAAATCGGACTCCAGAGATAAGCACCGTTCCTCCTCCAGCAGAGACAAGGACAGGAGAAGAAGCAGCCGTGCCAGCAAAGACTCGTCGCATGGGAGTAGAGAGCACTCGCAGCGGCATAGACATACTTCGCCGAAGAAAGAGCGGGACGATCATCGCAAGTCCAGCCGGCGCGACAAGCAGAAGTCAAGCTCGAATTCGTCCAAGTCGAATAGACATACGTCGAGCAGAAGCGATAGGAAGCATAGCTCGGAGTCGAGTCGGAGATCCAGCGACTCTTCCCGAAAATCTGGCAAGCACAAAGAGAGCAGCAGCGAGAGGAATTCATTCGATAGATCTGACAATTCTGTAGATAGTATCCGTTCTTTCGTTGACGACGAGATTTTGGAATTGTCAGATTCTGATCATGATGTACAAGAAGAGTGCCTAAAAATCTTTCAGGTGAAGCATCTTTGTAAAGCGACAGTAAATATTTTTCTGAAGAAATATATTTACTTATTCTGGAGAAAAATATATTCTTTGAGAAAAATAATTTTCTGGAGAAGTCTGTGCCACGTTCAGTTTATATTTACCGTTTGCTACCATCTGCGCCACTTAATTCTTGCATTTTGATTGAAATATGAATGTCAATTAGTGGCACTTGCACTTCCCTGACTTGTCTGATAAGAAGCGAAACTTTATTAGCGAAAGTACCAATTTTTAACGCACTTGTTTAACGTAAAGTCAGTTTATGTTGTATACATTTGTTTATTTCGCAGGAATACGAAGCCTCGGATTATCCGAAATTAGTGTCAGTGAAGAAATCATTGAAGGAGGAAACTGAAAATGTTGAAGAAGTCGGTAGAAAGAGAGTCGCGCATCCGTCGGCGGCCACAAGTGTCACTAGACAGTTAGGTCCTAGTCAGCCACCAAAAAAGCTTATAACTCCGCAACAAAAGATGTACGAGCGATGGCGTTTGATGAGGCAAGCGGCGGCTGAGAAGGCCGCAGAGAAGGCAGCTGAGAAAGCGGCAGCCGACGCGAAGATTCAAGTTACAGTCACGTCAGCAGATCAGTCTTCGAGTAATATCGCGCAACGTGTGTCAATCCACAGAGAACACGAGTCTGCTTCAACGATAAGTAACAGTGATGCGCTGCTGAACGTGAATGGCAAGTTGAATGCATAAAAATTGATATATCTTGATCGAATATTTGAATCTGACCGATCAAACTTCGCGATTCGTAATTCGTCATTCATGTAACATAATTCTACAATTAAAATGTACACTCTCGGCTTTTGTGACTCGCTTACAATCTTCAATCGTACACGCACCGGCATAAATGCTGTCCCTATCCTTGTGAGGTGCACGCACACAACTACAGGGACTCTAGTTGTGTGCGTGCACCTCACAAGGATAGGGACAGCATTTATGCCGGTGCGTGTACAATTAATTTTATAAAACCATATACCTATGTTAGGTGTCAGGTGAGAGTCGGGATTGAAGATGGAAGATGGAACCATAGGCTTGTTTTCTATTCCTACACTGGTGAACTAGTGCAATAAATTAGAGCGAGACAAGCAAATTTTTTCTCATTCTAGCTTACGGCACTAGTTCACCGGTGCAGGAACAGGAAACAAACCTCATGTGTCACCTCAGTGTTCATAGTGTTCATACCAGTGATGGACAGAATGGTCGCAATACTTTATTTGTAAGTGAGTTTAGAAACGCGCGTTTAGATTCGGGTTTACGTTCCAAAACACTTTCTCCGAGGAAAATTTTACTTGAGAAGTAGATTGAAAATGGTTTTGGACTCGAGTAAGATATTCCTCGGAGAAGATTTTGGAACGCTATCTAAATCTAAAAAAAAAATGTCGCAACCATTCTGTCAATCAATGCACATATACAAATGTACTGATTTGTAGTGATTCGACTGACTCGCGTCTTTAATGTTATAAGATGTTTTGCTTGACGGTTATTTGTTTGAAAATTAGAATGCTTTAATATTGATCGATTTCAAGGATCTTCGTATATCGGTCGTAAATAAGAGCTGCTGCTCTCCCATTGAAGGTCAAAAATCAAAGCAGGCGAAAGACATTTGTTCCTTAGATAATGACCTAGTTTACATCGTGCACTTGATACGCGTATCAAATAGTAACAAATAGTAAATAACTAGTAAATTCGTTTGGTCATTGGCTGATCAGTTCAAATACACTATTTGATACGCGTATCAAGTGTACGATGTAAACTAGGCCATTGAACATTTGTATCTAACGGCTTCACACCAAGTAACTTGAACTATACCGCCATCACTACAAATGAAGGATGACGAATCCAACGAATCTGTCCATCCACACTATTTGCAGAATTTCACGGCGAATCGTTTGGTGATAATTTAACATGTTACAGGTCGTATTCGAATCGCTCACGTTCCGTACGCAAAATCCCTCGCGATGGAAAAGAAAAAGGTGGTAGAAACAGCGGGGAAAAGTGGGGATGCTAAGGGAGTAGATAACAAAACAATTGCGCAGACCATGAAGGGCGGTGTACGCGTCGCTCATATACCGCAAGTGGTAAGTTCTAATTGTAAAGTTTATAAAATGTACCGTGACTTAATCGCATCCTTTTCCTGCCGAGCCTGGGTAGATCAGGGTGTTGAATAAAATTCTATTTACACAGGTGCCTCAACTCGTGCGTCCAGAACCGCTACAAGTCGCTACCCAGAAGTTCCCCTTGAACGTCCGTCAGTATTATATTAATGTAATGCACGATATATGCGTGCAGATTTATACGAATGGTGACGATGCGGCGCAACGAGCCGTTAAAGAAGAACTCGCGTGTCACGAGAGATGCAAGGCGCTCGCGGTGTACAAGAACTCGTGCATGTTAGCGGCTCATAGATTAAGGAAGGAAGTGGATCAGAGCAAATCGAACGAGAAGATCGCTGGTTCGAGCTGCGGTATGGTGTCCCACGAGGCTGTTCTCGTTGGCAAGTCGAAAGGTTCTTGGAGTGTTGTCAAGATCAAGAGGAACGTGACAGATTTTAAGGGACCAGCGCTCTACAACATGCTCAAAAAGTGGATCATGTCGGAGCAGCAGCTTAGGGACAACGGGTTTCCACGTAAACACCCTGATGGTACAAAGGTAAGAAAACCAGATAGTAAAATATATAAATGCAGAAATTACTATCTATTTCTATGGATTATTAGAAGGAATAGGATTAAGGAAGGAGTAAGATAAGATAATATTCAATACAAAATCGATGAGACACTTGTCCTTCGATCGAGGTGTCGCAGCATTCTATCCTCAACAAAGTACATCTTACATCTTGCAGGGACAAGCAAAGGTGTATGTTATAAATTCACGAAACCAAACCGTTTTGTCAAAAGTGCCTAATGAAAGAATGTGCAGCCGATGTGGCCAATCGTATATGATAGATAAACAGGGATTTGCTGTGAGGCAACAGAATTGTATATATCATTGGGGCAGAAAGTTTACAATTAGAGGAGAAGGCAAGTACAGTTGTTGCCAGCAATACGGCTCCGCTACCGGTTGCTGCGACGCAAAGACGCACGTATGGGACTACACGGACTATGAAAATCTTCGTGGTTACGTTAAAACCTTATCGAAAGGTATTTTCAGATTTTTACGCTGCTCCCACATGCATTCAATTGTATTATGTTAATTTGTTTTTCTATGTGCAAAGATGTTCCTATTGACGAGCAAGGTGTTTACGCACTTGACTGTGAAATGTGCTATACTACACAAGGCTTAGAACTAACCAGAGTGACGATTATTGACGAAGATTGTAAGGTGATATACGAAACGTTAGTTAAGCCGCAAAATTCAATAATTGATTACAACACAAGGTATGTGGTGATAAGGAATCTAAAACTGATTAGATGCATATTTATACGTCATTTGGAATACAGACTGATGAAATATTGATTTATGATATTCCTATGCGATAATAGGTTTTCAGGGATCACAGAAGAAGACATGATGGATGTGACGACGACTATTTTAGATGTACAAGCTACGCTCCTCACAATGTTCTCGGATAAAACGATCTTAGTGGGTCACAGTCTTGAAAGTGATTTTAAAGCGTTAAAGCTGCTCCACGATACCGTCGTGGATACCAGCGTCATGTTTCCGCATAAGAATGGATATCCGCAAAAAAGGGCGTTGAAAAATCTCAGTTCCGAATATCTCAGAAAGCTCATACAAAATGACGGTGAGTTTAATTTTTTTAAATTATTTTATAACTTTAATAACTTTAATTATTATTTAATAATGATTAAAATAATATAAATTGTAATAATAATAATTTGTGTCCTAGTTGGTGGTCATGACAGTAAAGAAGATGCTGTTGCTTGTATGGAGTTAATTCGTTGGAAAGTCAAGGAAGAAGCAAAATTACAGTAAAACTCTGCTCGCAGTTTGTTAGCAACAAATATTGTCACTATTGTTGTATGATAATTACAACGACACGTTTTTCGCTTTTGCGATACTATTGACGAGATATTGTTAAAGATAGCCAGCCCTGAGTAAATCGATTAGTTTCGTGATTGAGTGGTCCACCGGGAATGATTACAGAGTATAAACATTATTAATAACATTAATAACATTATTTGTTCGTTTAATATAAATATTTGAACGATTAGCCCATGCAGTATACAGTATTTAGTTCATGACTTATTATTTTTCATAAATGAGCGATATTTTTCATATATTTACCATATATTTGTGCAAAACCATTTCATAACTTTAATTACGTTTTTTTCTTGTTCGATGATTACCTTCAAAGTTAAATGACAATTGAAAGCCATCGCATTGTAGATGCATACATATCTATGGAATATATTTAGTTAAATCAGGAAATAATAAATTATTAACGTACTGTTGGCTAATTGTTCAAATTTTGGCAATCATCAAAACTTTCATAAATCGGTATTTAATAATACCTTGTCGGTAGAGACGCGCTGGCCAGTAATGTTGCGCATACCTTACTGTCTGCATACTGCGCGTATTTTATATACTGTATTATATCTTGTATATAAATATGTAATATACATTCATTGCCCTCGACTTAGGATTTTCTTTCAGACTAAATTTGATATCTAGCTAATAGAATTATATTCGCGATATAAATTCTCGACTAGAACGTAAAATATATGATAAAAAAGAGAATCGGTGCAGAAAAATATGTTAATTTGAACATACATCACATTTTGATTAATATTTTTGTACTCTCTGTTATATTATTACTTATTTATATTTTAGCATTAAAAAGACGAGATTACTCCTATTTATTTACTGATCTAACTTTATAGCTTAGATACATTTCAAGGAACAATAATAAATTGAAAACTTAATAATAATATTGTACGTTTATATATAAGTCGAGTAATAGATAAATATATTTATTTTTTATACTGTAATTGAATTTATATGCATTACCGAACGATGCATTTATCCCTTGAAGTATTTGAAAATAAGTATGGATTATACACATGTATTATTATAATATGTATATGTGTATACGTATATGTATACATATGTATATAATGGAGATATTTTAAAGAATTATTTGAATAAAATATTTAGTTCAAAATTGTTACGTGCGCGCGTGTATGTGTGTACATATACATAAATATGTATATAATTTGAAATAATGCAATATTTGTAAAAATTCATTTTTCTTTAGTAGAGGTTTTTCCAACCTCTTCGTAAGCTAACTAATAGTTAAATTATATGTCTATCTTCGTCTGAGTTAAAAGAAAAACAAAGACATACATATGATTTAACTATTAGTTAACTTGTCTCAGCAAAAGTTTGATTACACGTCTTCTGAAATCTTCGAGAAATGATTAGGAAAACATACTTTGAGAAGAAGTTGAAAAAGTAGCACAAATCTCTTAATTTGCTGCACTATAGTTAATTCACTAGTGCAGCTATAGAAAACAAGTTTCTTTGTCTTTTAGTAATCTCGAAAAGTCGTAAAAGTTATTAGGGAACTATACCTAGGACTAGAGGGAAGCTTCTCTCTACCATGACCAGAAGTTATAAGAGGTGATTCAATTCCAAATAAAAATGAACGATTTATCTTAAATATTATGAAGGAGAAGTAAAGTTTTATCCAAGAATAATGAAACGTATAACTTTAATATACATCCCGGTGAACACCGAGCATCATTTACATTGTATTTATGTTACAATTTCAACAAACACATGTTATATTACATTTACATTGAGTGAGAAATTGTAACATAAATGCAATGTAACTGATGCTTAGTGTTTGCTGGTATATACATATGTATATGAATGTATATACAATTTTTTATTTTTGCACTAACGGAGATAAGATAAACCCTGTGCCAGTTCGATCATTATCACGTCGTACATAATTTCTGTGTCTATTTCTAGAACTTTTTTATGCGTGTTACTACATTTCATACTTGTACGTTGAAGAAGAATTAATAAGCAAATATCTAGTAATAAGCTGAGATATCTGTAATGATTTAAATTCCTTTTTAGTAGTGAAGACATATGCAAAAATAAAAGCTATTAGAAATAGAGGACTAACCTGAATTTGCAATCTAAATTCTTTTAACAATATGTATAATGAAATTTTGTTTAAATGCATTTCATGAAAATCTTTCTCAATTGACCCTATTTCTATATCATATTTAGCCAATTTCAGTAAACATTTAATAAAAAATAATTTTCGTTAAAAAGTAACACAGTTTTTAGTTATATTCAATAAATTTCTTAAAAAATATTTCATTATATAAGTTTTAATTACTTTTCAACAGTATACTTTAAATTTCCTTATATTTCACGGTATATCACATTGAATCTCATCAAGGAAATTATGATTCCTTTTGAGATACATTCAGCAATTTTTCACTTTTCATCAGTTTCACAGTACTTCTAGCAAAATAGTTTCAACAGAGATGTAAGGTATGTATGTACATTTTTACTACTTATTGATATAATTCTCAGTTTATGCTGCCTCAGCAATTTGATTAAGGACACGTTTGACGTGTTTGTCGGCATACTTATTTACGTATGCAACTATCTATAATTGTAATTGATATGCACGCTACGTATGATATATTTATCGTTATATAATTTTATCTACATATGCAGACGTGATTAATTATGAAAAAATTACGCATAAGCATGCACATGTGCATATTAAATCGAAGCACATAAATTTATCCTAATACAAGTTATAAATTTCTTTGTGTGTGTGTGCGTGCGTGCGTGCGTGCGTGCGTGCGTGCGCGCGTGCGTGCGTGTGTGTGTGTGTGTGTGTACGTACGTAATTTAATTCAATAAAAGTAGTAACAGCATAGAAAGAGGATTTCATGGATCACAGACATGTTGCGACATATTGCAGAATAATTGTATTGAAAGATTGAAATGTTGCAAATATTATATTTTTCTCTGCATTAGGATAGAACAGCATCGTTATTCATATGAGTTTCTTACATTTGATGTTCTTCTACACGCACAGAAAACTACTAACCCGTCAATAGCAAAAGATTAATCGTTATGTAACAATGTTACCTGCTGTTTGAATAATTATAACAGTAAATAGGTTGTAGTATATGCGTACAAAGCCATCTCACGATTAACGTGAATGTCGATCCGATCAACCTACGGAAATACAGCGCAATACGAGCGAATGATTTAAACGCAAGATGAAACAATAGAAAATCTATTGTTTCATTGTTAATTCACTTCAATACTGTTTTAAATTTATTGACTTTGACCAGACGTTGATTCATTTCGATACTTGACTTTGATCTGATGTTGATTCACTTTGATACTTCACTTTACATATGCACCGTCAAAATGAAAAGTATGCAAGGTCGGTAGTATGGTGGCCAAATATTGACAAGCAATTAGAGAACAAAGCAAAATATTGTAAATATTGTATCGCAGTCGAAGCCCAAGAAGAGTAAAACTTTCACCGTGGCCATACCCTAATCAACCTTGGCATATCGAGTTCATGCAGATTTCGCAGGACCATATTTAGGACAAACATATTTACTGTTAATCGATGCCTACTCTAAATGGCCCGAAATATACATAGTTAAAAACATGTCGGCGGAATACACAATAGAAATATTCAAAGAAGTTTTTGTAAAACACGGATTGCCTTTCCATATAGTTACCGATTCGGGAACCCAATTTAAAAGCGAAGAATGCAGCAAATATTTTGAAAAGTTAGGAATAAAACACACGTACACAGCACCGAAACATCCAGCGACAAACGGTGCTGCAGAAGGGTTCGTTAAAACATTCAAAAGAAAGATAAAAGCAATAGTACAAAGTCAAAATGTAAATGTACAAAACGCAATACATAAGTTTTTGTTTACGTATAGAACATCGAAACACATAACTACAGGCGAACCACCCGCAAAATTATTGTACAATCGCGAATTACGGACACTTTTGCAATTACTACGCCCAGACAGTAAGAAAATAATCGAATTTAAACAAGAAAACCAAATCCAAAATTTTAAAGGTAATAGGGATGAAGAATTCAAAACTGGAGATTTAGTAATGGCGAAGGATTTCCGTAAACAGCACGCGAAAATGTCAAAAGCATAGTACGTGAAGTCTCTCCGAGAAGTTTTATCATACAATTCGAGGTCGGAGGAGAACATAAGAGACATTACGATCAGATAACTCACTGACGCGAGTTAAACGAAAGCGATATAAACCCGACGACTGTGCGTAATACAGTAAACGACACTGAAAACTTTGTAAAACAACACGAACAAAACAAAACCCAGACTAAAGTTCTACGAAGGTCGACCAGATTTAAGAAACCCGTTCAGAGTTACGAAGGTGCGAGATAATTTTCTAAATTGAGTAAATAGTTAAGTAACTAGCGTTCATATAATTGTATTGTATTATGTATTAAAAAAAAATCTCACGATTAATGTGAATGTCGATCCGATCAACCTACGGAAATACAGTCGCTCCTGAACCGCACACGAGATTAGTCATTCTTGAATAAACCTCTCCTTCACGTATACGGCATAGGTATAAAAGACAATAATGGTAAAGACTGGCATTAGTATTCGCCCGTGTGCGGCAAGAGACGTACCTACGTCCTGAGAGAAGATCTTATGTATTTTGGTGTCAAACTGTTTCCAAAAGGAATATTTTCTTGGGTCAAAAGTAGCGAATTAAAAGTATTAATTTTCTTTCGATTCTATTCCCTGTAGTAAACACTTTGTAGCGTTAACATAACATAGAAGTAACAATTAACATAACAATAGTTACATTTAGAAAAACATTAATGTAACATAACTTGTTATTTTAATGTAATACCTGTACATTACAGAGAGTTACATTGAGAAATACGTATATGTTAAGTTAGCAAGTTACTTTATTATAACATTGCTTGTTTGTAATATTTCATATAACATTCAAGTTATATTACAATGTTACGTTAATGGATTATTATGTTATATGTTATATTATCGTTACATTACATATTACATATTCACGAGTGAGAAATAAGGACTAACATATATGTTACGTTATGTAACGCTATGTAACGTTTCTGCAAATATTACACGTTTAACTTTGATCACATAACATTAACATAACTGTTACTTAACTATGTTTACTAGGTGCCTCAGTGAGAAATAACTCGTCGATTGATATCAAATTATTTCTCACCGGGGCGTATGCGGAAAATGTCGAATTGACATCGTTTCGACAAATTATTTCTTATTGGGATACATTATAATAAATATTCTTGGATGAAAGTTCACTTATCGTTCCAAATATGTTTCCCAAGATATTTCAAAAGGAGCAGTCCAACTATTCTTCACTGAAATTAAAATCGAATTCTTTTCTATTCCCACATGTCCTATTCATCGCTGGATAAAAATGCACAAAGTTCATCTAGACAACAAATTATTCTACGTCACTAATCGGCTTTTCTTGAAATACAACAGTCGTTTAGTAAAATAAGCAATTAAGTAATAATGTGAATATGAGATGATAATAAATGTCATTACATGTTATCTTGAAATAAACATCCTTCTCTAACGAGGTTTATCTAATGCATGTGTATAAATGTGTGTGTGTGTGTGCATGTGTAAAAGATGTCTATTGATATGATGAATAATTGTCCTCGGAAAGTCAGTTCACAGTTGTCTGCAGAACCTGTTAGTAGTTAGTCCTCCATTTTTTAATTTAACATATTTTGACTGTTGTGCTGAATTGTGCTAGACTTTTGCTAAATCGTACTCGAATATTAAAACTATATTTTTATCGTAATTTCTTTCGTTATTGTTTCTTTTAAACTTTGCTTTAGCACAATATGTTAGCACAACTTGGCACAACCGAGTACAATGAAAAAATGGAAAAAAAGCGAAAAGTGATGGGCTGATATAAAAAAACGTTTTTCCCCTATTTTCTCGCGTTTGTCACATTACAGCTTTAATATTTGAGCACAAACCTAGTACAATTCAGTGCAACAGTCAAAATATATTAATTTAAAAAATGGGGGACTAACTTGAACAAAGAGCAACTAAAGATCATGCTGAAACTACTTGTGATTCTACTTGGCTTCGGCTTTGCCGTTCATGCGAGTACAAATGAAGCCGCTCCAAGGGTCAAAACACCTAAGGGCGCGATAAAGGGTTATTACAAGATCTCGCAACATGGTAGGAAGTACGAAGCGTATGAAGGAATTCCTTACGCGTTGCCACCTGTTGGAAAACTACGATTTAAGGTACGCAGTTGGAACTTTGTTGTAACGTTGATGTAAATATCTTTAAGACTTCTACATATATTTCTCAAAGTTACACTTCTTACATAATGAAACTGAAGGAGACTTTTACAATAGATGCCAATTAATAGCTTTCTGAAATTTTAAGTTAAAGCTGTTCCGCTAATTACATTCCAAAGTATATTTTTATAAAGTTTTTCTCACGTAAAAATATTCGCAAAAATATTTCAGTTAAGAATACTTTCTCATTTTTTTAATGCAGCCTCCTCGACCGTTACCGACATGGATTGGCGAGCTATCGGCCACGAAGTTTGGTTCCATATGTCTTCAATACGATCAAGTGCCAGACATGCCTCCAGAGAGAGTTGTGGGTGCCGAAGATTGTCTGTATTTAAACATTTACGTACCAGTACGGGAAAATTGGAGTGATAAAACCGCATTGCCGGTAGTATTTTGGATCCACGGCGGTGCGTTCCAATTTGGTAGCGGGATGTACTACAGCCCCAGATATCTAATGGACCATGATGTTATATTTGTTACAATTAACTATCGGTTGGGGCCAATGGGTATGTAACATTTGTTGTGTGCTTATACAATAAGATTATTGAAAATAATAATTTCAATGTTAAAGTTTATCTAGTAAAGTGTTTTAATACAGACAAAACATGATCTAGTTAATGTATAAATTTCTTTTGGTCATCTCATATCTTCCATTTCTTTAAAAACAACTTCTTAAAAATATCAGGTTTTCTCAGCACGGAAGATGAAGTACTTCCTGGCAACATGGGTCTGAAGGATCAAAGTCTGGCACTTCGCTGGGTATCGGAGAACATCGAATGGTTCGGTGGCGATCCACAGAAAGTGACCTTGGTCGGTTTGAGCGCCGGCGGGGCAAGCGTGCATTATCATTACTTATCGCAAATGAGCGCGGGTCTCTTTCGAGGTATTTTTGCGAGAAGATGCAAAATCAACGCAAAGATTTTTGTCCGTATTACGTTACACTGTTATATACCAATTTTTAATAACATAGGTGGCATATCGTTCAGCGGTACAGCGCTTGATTGTTGGCCGCAAACTGAGAACTCCTTGGAAAAGGCCAAGAAATTGAGTGCTTTGATGGGATGCCCTACAGCCAATACCAGAGATATGATACGTTGCTTAAGATACCGTCCCGCTCGCGAGATCGTTCAGGCTACAAGTGAATTTATGGTGAGGTTTCTTTATTGATTGACTCGAAAACAACGAACGCGAGTGTAAAAGAAGAAATCTAAGTGATCTTGCAATTTCAGACGTTCTTCTTTAATCCCTTCTCTCCGTTCGGTCCGGTAGTTGAGAAATTTGGTGACGCACCTTTCATCGATAAAACGCCCGTTGAAATCATCAATAACGGAGAAGTTCAGGACGTACCCTGGATTACGGGAGTAACGAGCGAAGAAGGCCTCTATCCCGTAGCTGGTAAGATGTGCCTGATAATAGGAACTGCACATCCTCTCAATAATATGCAGACATAAACCATACTATAACTTATCGTAGAATTTATCGCCGATGATCAGAATCTTCGCCAATTGAACGACAATTGGGATATTCTCGCACCGGACTACCTTGATTTCAATTATACCATCCCCAGAGAGAAACATGTCGAGATTGCCCGTCTCGTCAAGAAACATTATTTCGGTACAAAACCAATCGATCGACAGACCACGAAGGAACTAATACAGATGTCGGGTGATCGCTTCTTCGTGGTCGACAGCGAGAAGGCTGCGCGAATGCAAGCCACAGTAAATCGTAGCCCAGTCTGGTACTACTACTTTAGTTATAGAGGAGCGCATAGCTGGAGCGATTATTTCACCGGTGCCACTGAGAACTATGGTAGGTCTATGAGAGATATCGTCGTTCGTATTGAATTTACAAATGTTAAAATACGCATATACGCATATTGTAAACAGTTAATTAAAAATTTATTCTTTTTCATATTATTAGGAGTTTCCCATGCCGACGATGTATTTTACGTGATATGTTATCCCTGGGTAAACTCAACAACAACGCAAAGTGACCGTGATATGCAGAAACATTTACTTAACTTTTGGATATCGTTTGCCACGGAAGGGTAAGTATAAAATATCGGTATACCGCACATTAAATTGAATGTAAAGTCTTATAACACGAAAATACTAATTTTTCAAATTTTTTCAGAATCCCAAAGATAGCCAATGTCGAATGGCCAAACTTGGATAGTACGAAGAAAGAATTTCATTATTTACATATTGCTAGCCCTCATAAAATTAATATGATTAGCAATGCTAATCTTGGAGAAAAAGAATTCTGGAACTCGATTAATTTCCAAGAGAATATATTACGTAGCACATCTGGAATCAAGAAAGAAGAGCTTTAAATGCTATCGGAACAAAAAATGAACGTTTTTTTAATTAAATTTAACTTGACGCTTCAATTTAATATTACGCAGTTTTATGTATACGTGCAATGTAGGGTTGGGAAGTAACTCTAACTTAACTTCGTTACTTTCTCTCCATCTGTAATTGTAACTTAATTCAGTTACATTCTTTTGATAACCAGTAACTAATTTAATAGTTTTCCTACCTACCCGCATTTCAACTTTTTGTTAATAAACCTACAAGTTTTTCGTTAAAACCGCGACGCAATTTATAAGAGGTCCGATTTGGGGTTATACGAAAGCGATTTATTATATTAATAGGGATTTAACAGAGGGGCCTTTTTAATCTTGCACATATGCGAGAATATGTAAAGAAGATAATTAAGAATATAACCCACCCGAATTTTGGCAAATAAGAAGAAATCAACTTATTTCGTACAACACCTTACATATAATACTCCATCAAAGTGGCCAATATTGACCACTTACCTCGTCATATTCCTTCATCGGGCCAGATTAGACCTACCATTCGTTGCTTCGGGCCATACAGTCTGGTCATTTTGACCAGAGATCAGGAAGGAAGATTAGAAATTTTACCTTAATAGTTGATGCATACAAATGTATATTACTAAATTACAAATCTTCATTTAGTATGAGCAAAAATTATCGAATTATTGACTTTAATAGTAATATAAATTGGCATTAAATACATTATTGGAAATAGCATTGGGCGCGCTATTTGGTTTTAATTTCTATTTATAAATCTTTCAGGAAAAATATATTTAAAAGTCTGGGACAATTTAAAATTCCTCAGAATATACCAAATAAATTATGCTGTGTGGGATATTTGAGACATTTTTCTATTGGGGACTGTTTCCTAATGTAGAGAAAAATATTTGCAACCTTGCAATACAATTATTCTGCAATATATCGCAACATTTCTGTGACGCATGGAATCCTCTTTCTATGCTTTCACTCATTTTTCTATACTTTTACGTGATTACATTGTTGACTTGTGCTTTTACATTAATTATAAAAATGTAGTAAATATCATGAATAAAAATACTTTAGTTTGTTTACATTAAAAAATCTATAGCTTTTTTTTTATTTGAAAAGAAATATCTGTATTAACGAAATCGTAAAAATTGTGTAAGGGAAAGTCAGGGGGAATGTTTTTTTTACGTACATTTTATTATACATATTTTACAAAATTATATCTCGGTGAGATCTACGTCAAAATATCTCTCGACTACTATACTGCTCGACTACTGCGTGTTTAACAATTAATGACTTCAGCTGGACGTCGGGCAATTGTCGCGCGATTATCACTGCGTTACGCTCTCCTCCTCGTCGTAGAATTCGTGATTAATACCGCGTACTTGACTACAGACACCGCCAGATATAATTTGTGACGTGGATCGGTAGCGACGCAGAGAGTGCTTATGTCTTCCGTTTTCTTTTTTTCTTTTTTAACATTTTAGAACGTAGACTTAACGTAGACAGGAACATTGTTTCCGAGATACGCCGCTCGACCCCTCGATTGAAGTATTATTCAGCTATATTGTTCGCAAGGTGTCGTATATAAAATATTTCCTTTCTCCTTCTGCCGCTTGTACGATTATTGTCTTGTACGCTCTACTTGCAGAATAAATGCTGTTTCGGGCTACAAACAAAGGTTTACACGATCACACTGTCTCTAGTTGCCGTCACGTCGAGACGAGGGTTTGCGATCTGGCCATCGAGAGAGCGGCAGCATTCGTTCTCCTCCGCGATATCTTCTCCTTTAAAAACTTCACGAACAGCGAGAGTAAAGTTTAAAATATATATCGTCGTTTTTGTCAGTTTTATTTGCAAAAGTCGGCTTTGTACAGAGGGATCTTATAAATTCTCCTCAACTTTTTACACATACAAAATACTTTATACATCCGTCCTCAGATTGCATATTTATTGTCTGCATATTTATAGCACGTTTCTTCATGATACGATCATTGTGCTCGTCAGAATTAACAAATATATATATAAATAAAGAGAAATACATATATACTGCTCTTTATATAAAATAAAGCGAATAACGAATCACTATATGATGCTACGAGTAACAAAAGTTTGTAAAGTACTCGACTGCATGACAAGACGCATATTCGCTCCGAGAATATCGCTTTGAGAATTCGCGTTCGCGCAGAAATTCACAAGAGCGCATTTCTCTCTCCTCCCTTTTACACCTGACTTAATTTCGTTTCTACCGCGTCGATGAAACTCATAAAGCGACTAACCGCGAGGTGAAGACGATTCGACAATAAACTTCAGATGAATTCGTGCACCGTTAAATCGCGCAACCGTATCGTGATCCCTTTCTTCCTCTTCCCATTTTTTTCTTTATTCGTGTGAGTGCACTGTGCCATTTAATAGTGAATTTAGTTGCTTGGACTAGCGCGCATTGAATGCACACTAATAACGAATTCGGTCGCTCGCACTAGTGTGCACTGAGTGCACACCAAGGCTTATTTGTAGTCAATTGTTATATTTCAATTCGTCTTAAATACATGTTCAAAAGGTATTTAGCCAAAAAATGATCCATACAGACGCTGTATAGATTATTTTACTGGCTAAAGGCCTGTATCCACGATGCTAGAGCTTGGTCCGAGTTCTAGTGGTCAATTCTGTATCTAAAGGCCTGCGTCCACGATGCTAGGACTTGGACCAAGTTAGAAAATATTTCAAGAGATATTTAAGACGACTTTTTAATATAAGAATCGATTGCAAACAAGCTTAACAAGCACTCGGTGCGCACTAGTGCAAGCAACCGAATTCGTTATAAGGTTTGTTCAGAGTCAGTTCTTATATTTATGATAATCTTAAATACACGTTCAAAAACTCATCTGGCCAAAAAGCGATTCGTACGGATGCTGTGCGGATCATTTTACTAGCCAAGAAGCCGTTCAAGAGGTACTAAAAATAATTCTTAAACATAAGAATGAACTGTAAACGAGCCCGAGTGTGCACTAGCGCAAGCAACCGAATTCTTGATCGGATCGTCCCGAACGCAGTTTGCGAGAGGACACACTCGTGCCGAAGAAGCGGGATGTTCTGTCGGCGAAATTGGAATATCGCCCGCCGTGTCTCGGCGGCTCCCGGCAACGTCGTAAAAGCGATAATACTGAACATGTGTGGGCCGAAAGGCGATGTCGACTTGGACGTGAAACCCTCTCCCCTGTCGCGAAGACTAAATATTAGTCCCCGACTTCGGCGGCGCCTAGTAATACACGTAACGCGGGTAAAAGACGCGCGTTACACGGTTAATATGTACACGGAGATATAACACGACGCCACCTCGTTCCTCTCCTTCCCCCCCTTTCTTCGCGAAATATCCTAATTTACAATACTATACAGCGTATCGTCCGCATTGAGCTGCGACAGACGCGCCGAGGGAAATTAAATTATCGACCCGAGTATCGCTTCAAATCTCTCTGAACACAAAAGCGCGTTGTACTACGTGTTGCAATCGCGTTGAGGTGCGAGTTAAATCGTTCGCACGACGTCAGAGGTGATCGTCAACGGGACGTTAACACCTAAATGCAATCGGTTTTCAAACCGCCGCTCATCGCGCTCTCCCCTCGAAGCGACGCTATTCGTGCGCAATTTCGCCAAGGCTCATCCTTCTTGCGCCCCTTCGCGCGGACTTTCCAATCGACTAACGACACCTCGATACTATCGATCGAGTCGAATTCGTGGATTAATTTTCTTAATAACTGCGCACTCGTCTCTATGTCAGCTTCAGACGCTGGGCTTCCAACCATCGCGTTCGTATTCCGATTTTTCCCCGGAAAATCTCCAGAATCCGCTCGAGTCTTCGATAAATACATTCGTTAAATAATCGCGCTAGTGAATCGCTTGTCGCGCGGGGCTTCGCTGGCTCTCGTATTCGCGATGACTCGCGTCATCGGTTCAACTTTTAGCCCGATGTAATGCATATTCTATCTCTTTCAGGCGATTTCTCTAGATCCGAAAGACGTTCCGCATACTATTGATGAATAATTCAGAAGATTGAAAAATCTTGGAACTAGTTATTCGCGTAAGGAAGACCAAATTCCGATTAAACGCGCCGCAAGAGCTAAAACGTGGAACTTGATGCGGCGAGCGTGTCAAGCTCGAATAAATCTCCGAGAGCTTCTCCAAAGCTTCCAAAAATAGGTCGTGTGGCAGCTTCTAAATACCTATCTAAATTTCATCGTATACGAAGGCAACTATTCGAAGACACATACGCGTTGGTATTACTACACGTGCTTTCTTTACTTACGCCGTGTTCCGTGGAAGAACCAGAATTCTCGCCGAGCCCGAGGAACAAATGAATTACAGCGACCTGGCGTTAAATTGCAATCCTCGCGATTGTAACTCAATACGCAACTTCGTAAGTTATTTCCGACCGCTCTTAGAAAATACGGCGCACAATATCCGTTCTCCAAGTTTTCGCTCGTAATACACCGAAGAATTGTGTGCTCTAGGTTCTTGAAATCCTCGAGTTCCGAAGCTTGCGAATCTTAGGCTTTGTGTTACGCGCTCGATATTTCATCAGATACATATTGCCGGAGATTTCGCAAAATTATCGCCGTTGCTCGATACTTGCTTAATCTTGAGGAAATTAACACTCGAACTTTAGGCTTGAATTCCGGAGTTAGGTTTGTTCGGAGGGATGTTTTAAAATACAATCGTAATTCCTAGACAGTCGACGAATTAATTTGCCACGTGCTACCGACTTCGTATTATCTTCTGATATATTAGTAGCTAATTAAAACCTGAGTACGCGCCCGCTCGACTTGACAAGGTATTAACGATCGGTCACTTTGTAACTTGCATTCGCAAAAACCTTTCTGAATTATTTATGCATCGAGATATTCGCGTCGACAACGGTAATAAAACTCGACCGGTTTTCGCAAAAATACGAACGGCACTCTCGATCGGCCTTTATAAATTAATTCTTGGCGAGCGCACAGGATACAAGTGATGAATTATTAATGCTTTGTCAAGTAATACCATTGCGACCATCCGTCCGTGGGACTCGTCGGCGGACTGGCAGATCGACGATTTGGATTTGGTGGAATATACTTTCAGACGACCACAGCCTCGTAGGAATGCCCTTTCGGTCCGACAGTTCTAACTTGCGCGTCCCGCCCGCCGGAGAACGCTATAATGTGCGACTTCCTGTAAAAAAGACACTCTTGTTCGAGCTTTCGTAAGTTGTCCGATCGGTCGCGCGATAAGTCGACATTTCAAACATTACGACTGTTCAAAGAAACTTAACTTCGTTAGTTTCTTTCTTTTCGACAACTAGTAACTAATTTAATAGTTACATTAAGAGTTACTTTATATTTTAAACCTCCACAGATTGCATTAGGCCTTGCATTTGCACATGTAAGAAAGTAACTGCAAAGTAACGATTCGTTATTTTTTTTTAGTTACTGTAACGCATTACTTTTCAGAATTGGTAACTTGTAACTGTAACTAGTTACATTTTTAGCAACAAAAAGAAACTGTAACTGTAACTAGATACTTTTGTAAGATAACTTTCCCAACTCTGTCGAAATGATGACGATTGACGTCAGTCGCGCCTGTGGTCACGCAGAAATTAATCTTACTACGGTCAGGGCGCGTCGAACTCTTGATCTCCGACCAGGTACAGAAATTGGAAGGCAATCGCCAGCAGGCTGATCCCTAGCAAGTCACCCATCGCGGTCAGATACGGGATCGCCGAGTTGTCGGGATCAATTTTTCGCTTCCACATCCAGTGGATCATTATGAAGGCGATGTAGAGGAGCGCCGCGACCTGCAGCATCGCCGCGCAGAGATAAACGAAGACGAAGAGCGGCGTCATCGACGTGTTGCCGTCCTTCATGTAATTGATCAGGTAAATGAAGATGATGTGGCCAGGTATCACCATCGTCATCAGGACTCTCGTGGTTCTGGCGTGTATACCTGAGGAGACGAGGCAGTGAAAAGTCCCGGTGATCAAGGAGAACGTCGATAATTTATTGGAAATAATTTCACGAAAGAGGATACCTTTCCCGAAGAAATTGGCAATTGGGGTGATGAAGATGACGGGGTGCGTGTGGCCCGGTGGGATTAGAAGCGTGCCAAGTTCGGCTTGTTTGTGAAGCGCCGTCGATATCCTGCTAGCTTGAACGGCCACCAGGTTCCCGCCGACGCCGTTGATGACCGGCTGGAACACCGTCAGGTTCTCGAAGCGCGACACCATAAACTCCAGTATGAGACCGCCACAGCTGTGAAAAATGTCGCACTTGTAGATTCTTCTTTATCTCGAGCTGTACTCGAAATGTACAAGATAAAGTTCTAATAATAAGTCTTTGATCGGCAATTCTTTACTGTCAGGCTTCGAGTTGACTTGAGGAAACGCTCTCTCTTTACCTGCTGATCAGCATGGCCACCATGACTGGCGTCCAGCCGAAGTAGAGCACGTCGTTGGTGTACTTGTTCTTCTTGGCGATCCACACCCAGAGCGGCGTCACGAGGACGTAGCAGGCTATGACGAGGGGTGCCACCCAGTCCTGCTTGTCTATGCTTTCGTAGAGTATGGTGGCGATCCACGAGAGGAGTGCCAGCGACGTGATGTCGCCGAGGCTGGCGGCTATCGGCGTGGCCACGTTGTCCGGATTGATATGGCAATGACGGGAGAAGACGATGACGCCCGCGGTAATAAGGCCCAGAACGAAAGAGGCGAGGGACGCGGTGACCAGGCTGCTGGCGCACAGTAGATAGGCATGGTCCAGGGAGACCGTGCCGTTGCGGAAGGCACCCATCACGATCGCCACCACGGAACCCAGAAAGCCCACCACTATCGCTTGACACTGCGCACGATTAGGGTGACTTTTTAATCCCGATAACAGCTCGATGGCTCAAGAGAAGTTACATTTCTTCTTCAATTTTCTTAACAGCTGCGATTGTTGAAACACATTGTATAAAAAAATCAGGAGTCTCCCTCGGTATAGAAAACCCAGTTCTTCGGTAAAGTTCAATTTAACCGTGCGTATAAATATTTAATTCTATAAACATTTCGCAAAATATTTTTTATTTTGGGAAAAATGCAAAGAACAACCAGTCATGAGTTGAAGAATTCCGGTAGAAGAATAGTGGAATTAGGATTTTAGCAATTCTGGGAATTTTGTCGTCTACGTTGCATTAGAATGATCGATTGATTCGATTAATTTTCACACACTCGGTAGAAACCTTTTTCTAAATTTTATTCGGCAACTTCGTTCTAAAATATGTTTTATAATTCGCACTGCAAACTCACGCTGAGTACAACCGTTTGATCACGGCGATTCTTTGGGGTCTTTAATTCTTATCGAAAATTTCAAACGTCTGCTGATCCTATACAGATACCGATTCGTTGAAGTATACGTATCGTTTATCGCGTGGCGTGTCTCGTGAGGTAACCAGCTCGTGCTCGCACATGAGGGATCACATGGCAAACAGTCGGCTTTCCGAAGGCCGCCGTCTATCGTCGTCGCCGTCAGCGTTGAACACATAATAAAATAAAATCGTGGCGCCACTGATAAGACGGGCGGTAGCTCAATTCGCTAAATTCAGCGGCGAGGAGAAAAGTCGCTCGCTTTCCCGTGCCGTTCGTTTCGCAATTAACTGCTAACCACAGGTCAAATTGCCCGCGTCATTTCGCGGTATTCTCTGTCAATTGACGATTTCCGGGATGTATCGACAATGGCATTGGCAGGTAGCGCGGGGATTTGTCGAGATTTGCGGATTACGGCATCGCGGAAAAACCTCGTCGCCGGAAACTCGCGGGGCTGAACTTGAACCTTGAACCCGAAAAACATCTAAGTCCGCAGATATATTTACGCTAGATGATAAGGATGCTAGGTGATAAGGAGCCGGGTGATTAACAGCGTAGAACTTTTCCGCGCGTTGCAAAGTTGTTGAACGAGACGTGGCGAACGCGCGCACCTCAGAGGAGCCGAGAAGTCGGGTGGGCCGACCGAGAGGAGAGATTCCAGGAGGAAAAATACACGGCGCCGAAGCGAGCCAATACGCGTTTCGCAATGTATTCGACGGAATTAAGTTAGGAGTCCTTCGTATGACAAACGGCAAATATCGGTGGTTTAATTGTGGAACATCTAGTTAGAACCAGTTTCGCGAAAGTAAACTCCCGCGGCTGAACCGCGAGAGGAGGGTCCGAGGCAGCGCACGCGGTTTGCTCTTAGAGACTTTATGCGCGCCAGAAGTTATTCCGACAACCATTATCGACGACCCCTGCGTTGATTTCGTACCGCGTGCTCTCAAGGCCCGCGAAATAGCTGACGAAATTATCGCACCTGTGTCGAATATCGCGGGAGTCAGTCGTCTCGCTCCTGGAAAAATCGGTGCAATTCAGCCCGAGCGAATCAGCGATGCTTACTTGTATTAAGACGAGATTCCCGATGATCATGTGCCACTGCTCCTTCGGCAAGTCCATGTGTCCGAGATTCGCTTGAGTAGAGAGACGCGACGCCAGAGTCATTTCTAGATTACCCTTCAGCCCCAGAAGCGCCGGTACAAGAATCATAAGCTCGTTGACTTTCTCGAAGACCACCCAGTGCTGAAAGAGGACACGAAAATTCATCGCTCAATTAAAATTAATGCCACCAAGATCACGTTAATTTCAAGTCAACGTGTTAGAAGATAAATGGATCTAAAGATCGAGTTCTATAATTAAACCCTAAGCACGAATTCTTCATATTTTTACATCCTCAAACATTTCAATCGCTTCTATTAAAAATATTCGACGCTACGAATGAAAAGAAATCAACAACAATTTCATCGATGTTAATAGTATACGAGTTGGACGTTCGATTTGAGAATAAAATCGTGCGTCGAATTGATTTCCTACATTTCTACATTTCGTAAGAAGATTCGTTCGCGACAAGAGTAAATTCCGTTCGTACTTGGACGAGATCGAGGACTAATCCGGCGCCCACCATGCCGAGACCGGCGATGAGGAAGGGTATGAAGACCTGGATGGTGATCGCCAAGTACGACTCGAGCGGCTCGTCCTCGTCGGTCACGCCATAGAGCTTGCTCTCGGCGACGACGTCCGGCAACCGGCCGCCGTCGACGCCCTCGTCGAAGATGGTCACCTCGAGGCAGTCCTCGGCGGTGGAGTTCGCCGTTGCCGCCTGTCCATTCGTGGCGGTGCTGGCGGTAGTGGTGGCGGTGGTCGTGGTGTCCTTCGACTCGGAGGTGGTCCGCGAGCGGCCGTCGGTCGGTGTCATCCTGTGGGAGTGCAGCTTCTCCGGAAGCAGGGGCTCCTTACATTGCTCACTGCCGACAGAAAGGTCTCCGCTGGTTAAGCTACTTCTTTCTCGGCACCGAGTGCCGGAGAATCTCATTAACCCTTTGGCTACGGCCGTCAATGGGCGATAAACTCGAACCGTTACGGTTTATCAGTATCTTGGAACGAAATTGCCGAGATTGCCGTTCTGCGGTAACGAAATGGTAAAACCGAGGGGGAAACCGCTGAGAGCCTTGTGGTGTACAGATTTGCGGCATTACTAGGCAGCTTTTGGACATTAGGCCTTGCTGGGGCATTATAAAAATAAAATAAGATAATAAGATAAAGTAATGCCAACTGGGCATTAGTGGGCATTGGTGTACAAGATTTTGCTCAGCGGTTTCCCCCTCGGGTAAAACGTTACCATTCCGCGTTCGTGGAATCGTCTTTTCAACTTCACGAACTCCAGAGTAAGAATTGATTAATATTGATATTATAATATTTGATTCAATTCAATCTTGGAACAATACTTGATAACAACTGTTCTAACACTTATACGTAATTTAGTAATATTCTATTGATAAGAAATAGATTGTATTTTATTTCTAGAAATCTTTATACGCTGTTCGATCATTAAATATCATTTGAAAGCTGATATAGTTAGAGAATTAACGTTAAGAAAAATCCACTCCTCTTTTACGGCGTAAAATTAAAAATGAAAACGGAGACGCTTGAATTGAGCGATGCGAAATGAATCGATGCCGGATGAATGGGCGCGTGACGCGATCGATCGTCGTAAATCGCGCACGTGCGTAAATCCACGATTAATTCCGCCACACGATTCTTTATTCGCGGTCCTATGCCGAGCACTGTCACTCGCCCACCGCATCTTAGCGCAGACGCTCGTTGATTCGTGTTTTCCAACTCGACATTTTGGCCGTGGTACCTCTTTTTTTTTCACAATCGAGAGACCGAGAACTTTTCGCACATTACTTTTCAACGTACTTTTCGAACTTGACGCCGGTATTGGCAGTCTGGAGCGACTGTGGCTTGTCGGGCGGCACTCGTACCGGATGTTGATGCACCTGGCCCTCTATCATCTTTCTACTGAGGGCTGCGTGATACTCGCTGCCGCGAATATACAGCCATTCTCCTTTGAGAATGATAAGACTCGCGCCGCCGACAACGACGACGACGGCGATGACGACGACGGTTGTATTTCAGGACACAAATAACGTAAATTACGTAATTATGCCGCGGGACAGCCGCTATCTTTCTCTTCTCCCTTTCTCTCTCTCCCGCTGATTAGATTCGTTCAGGAACTGCTGTTAATCACGGCGAGAACCAAAATGTGAATCATCCAGCGACGTGCCTGGGTCGAAGAAAGGTGAGCAGCCTCTCCCCTGCCTGAGGACCACTGCCAAACAATCGTCATGTTAATTCAGAGATTAACAGAGCACGTGGGGTACGGACTAATCGGAATTTCTTAGAGTCGCTATTGGGAAAAAAACGCTAAAGCTTGCTCGTAATTTTCTACTTCGAGAAAGCTGACATCTCTAAAGCACGATCGCTTTCGCAGAGTCGATTATATATTTTTCAAACAATTTCCCGGAGAGATTTACGCAAACTTTACGTCGCTCCGAAGATTCCGAGTACTTTCTAACCAACGTAGATGGAATTTAAATTACTCGATCCTGCAATATTGATCCTACTCTTAGATAATTGCCGAGTCTGCGAAACGATATCGTGAAAGTGGTATCGTACACGGAGATAATTTTCTCATAAAATTTAGCCTCAGAATCATGTCATCGTGGGACAACATGGTGTTTTGAAGAATTTTATGAGTTTCTTTGAAAGTTTACCATACATTTTACTAATAAAATGTATAATTATTAGTAGTTGTTCAAAATGCCGTGTTGCCCCACGATCTCACAATTTTCAGGATAAATTTTCAGGGTAAATTTTAACAGAAAATTCTCTCCGTGCATCGTCACATACGCATATAAGACTACACGATTCCGTGATTGTGCGCCACGTTTACGAGGACTCATCACGTGTGTCATGCAAATATAGTATCGCGAATAGACGCAGTTTCATACACATCGCGCGTGTCTCTAATTAACATGTAACACATTCAATTCCCCTCCCTCCCCCGCTTGAGCTCCGCCTCGGGAGGAATCGCGATGATTTGTTTCGCGGTAATCCCGCTAACGCACGTGTGTGCCCCATTATGCAATTAAAATAACTTGCACGGAGGACGTTAACAAGTTATCCGCGGCGCCGCGATCCACTTCATTTTCCTTTAATCCCAATCGAACCGGCCGATCGAATTCGGACTGACTTTCGATGCGAGATCTTCGGTTATCGGTATCTGGAATTCACGCTTCGATTTCGTCGCTGCTGAGTACGCCAAGGGCGATAACGATGTTCAATCGTGCGGCGACCTTACGCGTGGAAATTGAAACCGCGAGGGCAGTTTGATCGAGGCCAAATCGCACGGCCGTTCGATCGAGTAGCGTTGCCTTCGTAATCTTAACTGTAACGTCGATATTACGTCAGAGCTCGAAAAAGAAACGAAGAAATCCCCTACGCTCAAGTATCGCGACTGAAGGAACGAGCGGATGGCAATTTTAGTCATTTGGAAATTAAATATTTAATTTTCCAGCTTGGAAAATTATTTTAAAATAATTTCTCTCCGTTTTTCGTGCAGTCGCTGTCTCTATTCGTTATCCTACGTGATCCGAAGATTAGAAGCGCCCAGCTTCTCAGGCTCCTCGATTCTCAGCGATTCCGTTCGATCGGCGTACTTTTCTTTTGCAGAGGTGGCACATTTGGTTTTCTCCCGTCGTCAAACGAAGAGCACGAGAGCAGGCTTAATCGCGTCAATCGAGATACAACTAGGCCGCCGGCCCGATCGATAAGGATCAATGTCGAGTCACCCGCGCGATCGTGTATTCATTGTCCGATTAGCTGCACCTTGCGTCACGCGTCGACCGACCGGCGGGTCTGGAAGGCACGTTGTGCATCGCACGAGTTCTCCCGACCTTAACCTACGCACAATCAAGCCTCTCCTCGTCGGGGAGCCTCGACGGAGCGCTCGGATGCTATCTGCATCTCGCGTCCTTCGTCCGTCGCGGTTCCCCGTGTCGGCGGCAAACAGGTAGCGGTCTACACGCGGCGGGAAAAACGCGTTCTCCAAGACCTTCGTCCCGGCGCGACGCCTCCGCGACCGGTTCTCCCTCTTTCCCGCGTTTCCGACTCCAGAAGGGTTCTTCGCTAGGACGAAACTTATTAGCGGCTACCTACGAAATAACGAACATGTGCCGCGCCTCGTCGAATTGGACTCGGCATCGCGCCGCGTGTACGAGGTGACGCCCCGAAGAGAGCGGATCGCGAGGTCCGCTGGACATCCAAGGCTCTGATTTGATAGCGATTTAACTCGCTTCTTTGATACAGGACGAAAATCAATTGGAGTTTATCTTTTCAATATCTAACCGTCTAAGGTCCGGCTTCACCAACGTCGCTTAACTTTAAGCTTAGCTTAATTCGTTCCTTGTCTCTTTCCAACTGTTACTTTAGAAAGAGACGGGCGTGAATTGAACCAAGATTAAAGTTAAACGACGTTTGGTGAAATCGGGCCTAAGGGCCAATTTCACAAACATCGGTTAACTGTTAGCGAGAGTTCGGTCAACTTTTTTCCACCTATAGTTATCTAAGGAAAGACAGAGAATGAATTAACTTTCGGTTAGCAGTTAACAGACATTTGTGAAACTGGTCCTTAAATGTTTCTTTTATTCTTAACAAGTGGATTGTCACGGAACCGAACTCTCCATTTCTCCTCTGTCGCTTCGATTCCCCCAAGTCTCGGTCGCGCGAGACTTCATTAGTACTCGCGTCAGCTGTTACGACTCTTGACTGAAAATTTTTAGCAACGCGCGGGAATCCACCTGAACCGGCCGGATATTAGTCTCCGGGAACTATTTCGCGGAACGAGATGCGATTCGTAAGATCCGTCCCTAAAATAAAACGTGTTTCCTCGCCAAGGCGCCCCGCTGGGTCAGACGAAATTCCGGCCTCTCCGAATGGCCGCTCCGTCCCTTCGCTCGTACCTGAATCCCCATCAGGCGTGGTCCCAGACGGACCCCTGACGTTCCCACGAGACCCACCGTCGGGTCCCCTCCCCCCTTCCGTCCAGGTCGCTGATCGCCGGCTTCGTGGCCCGGTGATCGGTTCTTCGGCGCGAGATCAGCCCACATCCAGCATCTGACGGTGGTCACCCGGTGGCCTGGTGCGAGGCCGTTTCACGCTGCGGTTACATCGCGACTGATCGCGGTCGCGCATCGTGCTCGCGTGCATGCATGCCTTCTTAAAACTAGTTTGGAGACACACGCTCCTCTTGTCTGTGTGTGTCGGCGGCGCGCCGGAGGGAGCAAGCGCAGGTTTATCGATTCGCCGCCACTTCCCAGTTCACAGACGGCCCGCGAACTCCTCGCGGCCGTGTACCGCCACTCCGGTACCAGCGCGCCAATGGCGCGCCATCCCTGGCACCCCTCTAGGACGGTGCCGCGAGGGTCGTCTTTCGCGCCCCCCAGTCCCCACGTAACGCTACTCCAACGCCGATCCACGCACCGCCATCGGTTGCGTCATCGTTTCGCGCAAACCGCCGCTGTGTCAGCCAGTGATCTCGGCCGCCCCCGCCTCGAGTTCTTCGTCATTTCCAAGAATCGTCGTGAGCCGCCCTCGCGTTTGAAATCCTGATGACGCCACGGAACCCCCGATCGCGAACGGTTGCGTCAGCGTTTCGGTGCATCCGATGCCATTTCCCTGCGTCGTCTACGATTTCATCGGGTCTTGGATTTGCCCTTAATAATTTGTAAGATTTGTCTTTGTGCTCACAAGCATCCGAGTGACTTTATCCTTCGCAGTGTGTCACAAGTCGAGTTAAGCTCGTTGACGCGTCCACTATTTTCGTACCGCTAAGACAGAGGCTCTTGCAGAGGCGTTTCATTTCTTCGAGCTATCCGCAGAAATTGCTAAACATCGACGATACGCGACGAGTGATCGACATCTCTTCTCGCAAATGACGGCAGACACATGGCGATTGCGTAGCACCGGTTACGTCATCGATCAGCAGCTGATGTGTACGGCAGCTTCTCGTTCATTCATGGATTTACGGCGCATTACGGCGAGAGAGTTGCACAATCATCTCCGTTTCGCACAATTTTCGCGGCTTACGGACGACTCGCCTTTATGCGCTGTAATTCGATGATAGCAATAATTTACTTCAGCAACAATATTCCGCCAATTTTCATTTTGTACGTCGGTCCCATTAGAGCGTTGTGCCAGGCATAATTGCGTCGACCTGGTCATCGATTACGCGTATCCTCGCGGATTACGATGCCGGGCAGAGCTTTTATTCTGTCACAGAAATCATCAAGCGTGTCTGATCTTCAACGAAATTATTGGTAGAGAAAAAGTCCCCTATTATGAGACAAGTTCCTAATATGAGACAGCGGGGTTTCTGTTAAATTAACATAAATTTATTGCTGTTGGAGTGAAATCTGTTTAATGGAAAATTCATTATTATTTGTGCACCGCTACGCGAATTGTTACTCCGATCCTCTTCTCAGTTTCGTAAAACCAGTTTTGAAACCGGCTATCTCACATTAGAAGCCTATCTCTCTCATAATAGGGAACTTTCCTCTAGCTAAAATAATTAGCTGGATTAAAAAAAAATAGATTACTCCTCTTTGCAACAGAGATTTCTAATTCTCCCGATTCAAGTTATTTTTTACATGTTATATTTTTACATGTAGATTTATTATTTGTGCACCGCTATGTGAATTGTTACTCCGATTCCCTTCTCAGTTTCGTAAAACCAGTTTCAAACCTTGTGGACAACAATTCAAAATTCAACATGCGCTAATACGCAAAGTTCGGCATTACAGATACCGCGTATCTAGGCTTAAGCGTGATGCAAATGTGTATAAATCGATCTACCTGTAGACCGCGAGCAATAACTTGCATTGTCAACCCTATTCAGTGACTTCCACCAGCGCAAGAAAATTCATATTGATTTTCTTTTCTGAACTTGTCCAATATTACTCTCGGAGAATAAAGACAGCCCAGCAAGTACGACATTACGTAACGTTTTTATATGTAATAAACGGCTTACGTCCTCAAGTTTAAGTGCCAGTGAAAAACAGGAAAGGCATTAAGAAGCCGTGACTGTTGAATTAGTTGCGTATTTTTAATATATTTTTATTCTGTCTCGAGACACCGCAAAGTTCTCGCTTCGTTATATCTATTCTTCTTCTAAATTCTTTTTTCCACGCGCAGTTATATCTCGTATTATAATTACGTCAATTAACTTGGCGGCCGTGAATGTGATATGATGGGAAAAAAGGTATAATTATACCGATCGATCGCGCGATATTCATGCAAACGAGTTGGCAAATTGAAGCAAAGCACCGATAAATTAACTAGGATATCTCTTAACTTTGCGAGATGATGCAATGAATTCAAATGTCTACATCTAAATGTGCATTGCATTGAAAAAGATTTATGCGCATGCGGTTTGAACTGATTCAGCCTTTTTTTCCCCCTTGAAATTAATATATTATATAAAACGCGCAGATCTTTTTCTGTACGGTATCGTCGAATTTATTGCATCATCTCGCAAGGTAGTCTCGGCGATTAAAGTCCAATATTATTTCTCTTATTATTATGAAGGCGCATTACAAAAGGAATTGCGATCTCTATCGATTCAGCGGGCCGCGTCTCGTACGGCAGAAATCCTTGTCTAAAGTGGAGCGGAAAAATTCGTTCATAACAGTCAGTCGGTCAATGACGCGCGAATAGGATTCACTGGCCCGTCTATGACCGTATCCTGTGTAGGAGCGAAGCCGTAACACTCCGGCCGTTCGTGACACGGCAATTTGTATTCTGGTAACTTGAGGATTAGGTCACACTCGTGTGTGTATATAGTCCCGCTTTCCTAATGATTAAACTCCGCTGAAACGCGTGTATTTCCTGTCGTACGAGCAATTGACGTCGGGGATGCGCGGGTCCTCGGCGTTTTCGAACGAACGAGAACAACGGCGAATTAAAACGCCAATTAATGGCCGTAGAATTGTTTACCGAGTGAAATCGACGGGGTTCTTCCAAGAGTTACAAAGGAGGAGCGTATCAAAACTATGTGACAACGAAAAATCAGATTATTGAGTACACGATTAACGTTTCCAATTAAAAGGCGAATTTCATTGTTTAAATACGCGGATATCGTCTGCGATAAAAGCGGCAGGTATCGAAATCTCTAACGACACTTTTAATTCGCACTTTGACGAATGACAGCCGCTTAGTCCGCGTGGAACATGACGGATCGACATTTGTCTACGCGGAGAGAATTTTATCTTTAAGTTTACCATGAAAATTATGTGATCGTGGCACATTCAAGAACTTTATGAGAGCTTCTTTGAGAGTTTATCATACATTTTACTAATAAAATGTATAATTATTAGTAGTTGTTCAAAATGCCATGTTGTCCCGCGATTACATGATTTTCAGAATAAATTTTACAAGAAAATTCTTTGTGTAATTACGCAGGTTCTATGTTAGGTATCGGACACGCGCGGGAAACTTGGCGGCACGCTACTCACTCGAATTGTACGTGATCGTTCTAGTCAACATGCCCAGTTCGTCCAGCATCCAGCGATCGACACGATCGGCGCTGCGCCGCTAATGATACAATTTGTTCCTCGAGATCGTCTTACGAGGTCGAGTTTCTTCCTCGCGATCAGACCGCAGCGGCAGATACTCACGGTATCCCTTTCGGTTTCGAATTACGGGACGAGAGAGAGAAAGAGAGAGATTCATCTCATGAAAATGAAGCAATCTGCCCATTCGGTGGGACCACGAATTTTTCTCGCTATTCTCTTCGGCGGCGCGCGATATTCACGAAAACCAGGTCGATGGTGCATACCGACGTTTCATTGAATGACATGCTGGACTATCGGTCGTGCACGCGTTTCGTTCGTGGGCACGATTCGAGCACGATAACGCAGGTCAGACGACTGACGAGCCGATAATACGGCAAGGGTAACATGTCGTAAACGACGATTTTACGATGCCACGTGTCTGTTCGTTTACACGTTATCGGCGAGTTTATTGCATGGCCGTTGTATAACTTCGAGCGACGATAATGCACCGTCATTGAAACTCTTTGAATAATTTTTTTACCTTGACTTTGATAGCGCAAAGAGCGCTAGTTTCATAGACAGCGTTGAATTAAACAAAAATCAGCATCCTATTTTCTTTGAGTTTTGTGCAACTTGAATTTTAACTCAACCATCCGACAGGCATGATAAGCGAGCGCCGGCTTAAGGTAGTTATTTCGTAAAATCATTTATGTGAGAATTGTTTCAAATTTTTACAGTTTATTCTTTACATTAATACGTGCGAATAAGACTAATTAAATTAGAATTGACCGTCTCAAAGTTCTAAAAAAAAATGTTAAAGTTTGCTACGTTACACGAAATATTACGAAATATGTAAAACACGTTAAAAATATTATTACACGTAACAATATAATTCGTTGTAATATTATTACACGTGAAATATTATTTATCTTTAGAACATTGAGTGCCGTTTACCGTCTGGAAGAAACGTTTAAGCATTACTGCCGCGAAACAACTACCTTAATGACTTATTGTAGTCAATTTTGTAGTTGCTTAGATCGGTATATTTCTAATCTATCTTGAAAATTGCTCGCGTCTTTAATTTACAATACCAATCTTGAGATCTAATGTTTTTCTATTTTTCGCAAATGTTTTACTCAACTTTCCTACGAAACGAATCAATTAATTAAAGCTTCGAAGACGACTCGTTCAACGTATCGTACTTCATTAAGTTCCATAGGATTTGTTTCGGAAGATGTAACTTTTTTACGAGTCCAAGTCTCTTCGCAAGCATAGGTTTTGGCATGTATCCGGCTAGAAGCGATATCATCTGCCCGCACGCGCATACCTTTCGTGGTTCCTTTTAAAGCGTCGATTACGTAAGATTCGCTCTTGACTCGGCAAAGGTCGACATTGAAACCGGGTCTGAATGAATCGTGTAACTGGAACGCATTCAAATACGCGACGATTTTCCCCGGCAATTTCAATAAAACGGCGTATACCCACGTGTAATTTAGCCGCGCGCGTGGATTCTGCCGTCCGTTTAGCTGGAGATACGGGATTTTACCGACACCTGATCTCTCTCGTCAGATCTGCGTGTCGCTCGCGTCTCATTTGAAATATTAACGTAGCTGCGACAGTGCATCGCGCATTTGCAATTACGATTTGCGCGCCACTCCATTCATTTTCCTAATTTCATTAATTTCACGCGCGTCAGGATATGTCGCAGAAAGAGAACTGCATTCATTAGTACACCATGTACATGTTACGTATATTGCTGCATAAATTGCTATTATCGCAAGTAGAGATGTGCATTTGATAAGGCTGTCTCTTCCCAAGGTATCTACTTTAAGAACTGATAATCAGTACTTGATGTTCCTCCGCAAGTTGATCGTACAAGTGTAAACAAAT
>NW_011967189.1:38265-89704 GCF_000949405.1 Vollenhovia emeryi
TTACATTAATAGTTACTTTATATATATTTTAAACCTCCACAGATTGTATCAGGCCTTGCATTTGCGCATAAAAGCCTTTATCGACCTTTTACAATTCAAATGCAGATTTCATATTTTTATTTTCATCGCAAGGAAGTAACTGCAATGTAACGATTCGTTACTTTTTGAGTAACTGCAACCGTAACGCGTTACTTTTCAGAATTGGTAACTTGTAACTGTAACGCGTTATATTTTTAGCGAGAAAACTGTAACTGTAACTAGATACTTTGAAGTTGATGTTGAATCGACGTCAATTTGACTGTCGATGTCGATTCGACGAGTCATTTCTCACTGGGATGTAGCTTTGGAAAAATGTGCTGTAATATTTGAGCGTGCGGTCTGAATAAGCGACGGCGATGATTTAAATGCCGGGACAATCGTTAGTGTAGTCTTTGTGGCAGACTTGCATGGTATAATTGACACACTAACTCACTGAGCCCGCGGCTGTTCTCAAGTGCCGATAAATCGCGTATGTTTTTTCAATTAAGACCCGTCACGCGAGGAGTCAATTACTTACGAGCGTATTACCCACCCCCCAATAATTAGTCACACGTCCAATTTCGTGACTCATCGTTAGACCGAATCTACCGCTTTGTATTCTGTCCCAATTAGTTGCATTTATCTCTCGTAGAACGCAATGAAATAACACGTCGTTGATGTGATAAGTTATGCTTAACTCAAGAGGTAATTCGAAATTGTTAGAGCGATTTCTTGATCGGAATGTATTAAAGCGAAAAAGAGGATACCATATAATTACGTAGCGCAATTTGAGTTCGGTCAGAAAATCACGGTGACCGTAAACGATCTATCGAGAGGGACGCTACGTGAACCGGTGGATTTCTGCAATCTGCGAAAAGATGGCTGTGCTTAAAGGCGTGGGCGCGGATAATTTCGGAGAATTGAAAATTTTACGCCGCTAACTCGCGAGATTTCCTACCGCACGTCTGATAATTCGGCGAAACCGACGACTCTTTCTCGTACGCCTACTGTTTTATTTATCTTTTATTGTTTCTCCGTGCACCACCCACGTATCGTAAACACGTTGGCGGACAACAATAAGAGCATCGCCGAGGGAGCATTACGCAAGCGCTACCTTACACTTGCTTCTTCAATTACAGACCCTTATACCATATAAACGGCTGCGGTGCGCTACAGTCGGGTACACAAATAATCAGAGATCGGAGAACGAAACGGAAAACCGCCGCGCAAGGTAGAGCAAGTGAAGAGAGATAATCGGAAGATATAAATTGTTCACTTAAAAATCCTGACGCTCAAGATAAAACATTGGCAAACGCGTCGCTAATTAATGGAAGCCGCCTACCGTTCTCCAATTGAACCAGCGAGAACAGAAAAGGAACACGTGACACCTTGGCCGAAATTGAGTTAACAATGGATCCTTGCTCGAGCATAAAACCGAAAGGTTCAAGAAGTTTTTAAAAATGAAAACTTATTTGCCTTCCTCAGGGCAAGGTGGCATAGACCTGGAAAAAATTCATAGTACGTTTTATAAAATATCTCCTCGTTTTTCTCGTATGTACGATTTTGTCACACGTATCCGTTCTAACCGATTCACTCGCTGTCTCCCGGTGGGACTCTCGAGAACATATCGCGATCGTGGCGGCTAGCGCGATAACAGATTAAACAGATCTGCGCGCCCACCGGCACCTGTTTGCACGGAACTCGCGAGCGGTTTACACAAAGCGTTATCGCGTGCAACTTGAGAGGAGCTCTCCTCCGCGCGGTGGACCACACGCGAGCGATTCGGCGCTGCCGGTACCCCCGGAGACGTCGACGCGGTATTTTTACACGCTGGTCTCTCTCAGTCACGCTTCTCATTGTCACTCAACACCGTGCTAAGAAGTTAAATTCTCACTTTTCCGCGCCCCTGCGACTATTCCGTATGAAAACACGGCGCGGAGAACGCGTCAATGGGACTTTTCTTTTTAATTTTATTGTATGTATATTTGACATAATTGTCCGAACATATTGAAGGTCTGAGATATCTTGATCAGTTTTAAGTGTGTCGTTTTGCACGGCTGTCGTGAACTTTTTAATTTCACCTTAGCGTTTTATTTATTCAGTAGTAAAAGCCAATGACTTTTACGACGCTTCCCTATGTTTCGCACCAATTTTATCTCCTGCCCAGCGTTGCAGGGAGAGACTTTTCTCTCAGAATTTTACCTTGAAAATTATGGTAGCCGTGAGACAACATGGCATTTCGGTAAATTTTGTGAGAATTTTTGAAATTTTACTATACAGTTTAGTAAATTTTACTAAATGTCGTAAGGCAACACGGTATTTCGAAGAATTTTATAAGCTTTTTGAAATTTTAGTAAATTTTAGTAATTGTCGTGGGACAACACGGTGTTTCGAAGAATTTTAAGAGCCTTTTGAAATTTTAACAAAATGTACTAGATGTATAGTAAAATTCCCAAAAACTCTGACAAAATTCTTCAAAATTCCACCTTGTCCCACGACTACCATGACTTTCAGGGTAAATTCTGAGAGAAACTTTCTCCGTCGTTTTTCTGCTGCAGTAAGTGTCGTTTACATCTTACAATGGTCCATGCTGTAACACTTCTCCGTGGCTTCGAATGCCGCACATTCGTGCGCGCGATTTTGCATTCGTAACTTTTCGTTATTTCTTTTTTCATGAAATCGCGCGTTAAAAGAGGGAACCTAAATTGACGCGCATCCGATACGTGGCGCGGAGAAGACGCTTTCCCGGATTTCCAGGCCCCGTTTTCGCGTCTCACATCGCGACACTTTTCCGCCGACCGAGGACCGCAAACCGCTCTCCGGGCGACGCGAGCGCCTAAGCGCTTCCGTAACATATTCGCAGATTGATAAATTACTCCACGTGTTTAAGTTCGACCATGACGGGCAATAACTTAACATACGCTTTGATACCTCGTCTCTCCCGGTGTATCTTATCCCACCGCGGCCGTCTCGCTCGCCGCGATTATATTATTTTCGCCGCCGGACACGGCGGATCTTGCGCAAGATTTCCGCGACGCAAGGACCCTGGTGGCTGGTGGCGATTCACCTCCGTCGTACTTACACGTTGGTCAGCTGCGCCGGGTGACGACGCGCTCGCTCGTCGTCGTCCTGGCCGAGGATGATCCCGCGGTGCCGCTCCGCATCCCGGCGATCGCGCACGCGAGGGCGTTCATTCCATCTCCGCGCGACGGTCCATGCCAGGGTGGGACGTCGAGTCACCGGACCAGCTTTCGCCTTACTACTCTCTATTTGTCTTAACGAGACAGATCGGCCGACCCTCGCGCCTCCTCGCGCGCGACCAATTTCGGAAAGGGAGTCCTCCTCCTCGCGGGGCGGGTGCGGGACCAACGGGACGTACGAATTACCGTTCGGAACCCGCTATCAACTGAATCCGGCGCGGACGAGCGGCGGGGAAGCCCGGGCGACCAAAGTTCGCGGGCTCTTCGATCGCCGGCATCGATCACCCGCGATTTATATTTTATAATACCGTCTCTCGCTGAAACCGTTATCACGCGCGTCGGTTATTTCACACCCGTTATCGGTCGTTTCCCGACGCTATCGCTCGGCGGAAACTTTTCCAGGAGGACGACGGTCCGCGAAAAGCTATTGGAGAAATAGAGAAAAAAAGAGAAAGAGGAAAGGAGAATCTCTCGGAGGTCCCGGCGGAGGGTGTCGCTGAAACTGACTTAATTTCCGAGAGTTGAGGAATAGTAACCCCCGTCGGCGACAATTCAGCGATTATAAAAGTAGCTCAGGGTCGAATTAAAAGGTAACGTCTGTCCAGCCGCGCATCTTCGTGACCCCTTTCTGAATTGAAAATAAAACGAGCGCGCGCGTCCGAGCGCCTCGCGACGAGGGAGGGGGGCAGGGAGGGAAGATCGCCGAGGTCCTCCCGCTCGTTTTTACCGCGGCACCCGACCGGAGCACAGCTCCGGCTCGCAGCTTTTGTACTGCAATTTATAAACGCTGCTCTCGGCCTCCGGCGGCGCGCTCGCGATTTCACCTTTTCCTCTCCTATTTTCCGCGGGCCGTGCCACCCCGCGCGTACGCGCCGTCGGGAATCGAACTCACCCGCGGGAGCAGAGCCGGCCTCCGAGAGCCCTGAACGGGTGCGCGACCTTCGGGTCGGAGTAATCGCGCTCCTTTCGCGGCCACTACGCTTACCCCCTTACGCGCGCGACGGCGGACAAGTTCTAAGAGGTGCGCGCCGCGTGCACCGCGGAACGGCGCGATAGTTGGCACTGACAGATCCAACTATTTCATTCACAGTCGTCGTCGCCGTCGTCGGGCCTGACCGCGCGCGCGAGTCGTCGCCGTCGACGGGCTTGACCGGCGCGAGTCGCGCGTGTGTGCGTGCGTCGTGTGGATGAATGGGCCGCGCGGCGCGCGTACGCACGCACACAGCCGATTGCGACGGCGGTGTAGGTGGTCGCGGGCGAGAACGAGCGAGGAGGAGGATGTGCGACGGGGCTTTAAACGAGCGCGGCCGGGAAGACACGCGGGTCCTCCTCGCGCCGCGCGCGCGCTCGGTGCACGTGTACCACCCTCGCGCGTGAATCGGAAACGCATTAGCCCGCGTGGAGCCCCGCGAGGGTTTCCCTCGAGCCTCCCCCCAGCGGAAAAGAACTTCTATAAATACCTATAAAAAATTGCTGTCTTTCTTTCCCAGAGTTGAAACATTATTTTTTTTTTTTTTTTACCAAATTGAATCAACTATAGGAGGTTCCAAATAGGCCATCCAACGTGGTATAGAACTTGGAGTTGTCTCCATAAAGCATTGACCACAACCGTTGCGCCCATTTGTCTCAGCAACGTTTTTAACATTTGACTAATCCTGTCTGCTTCAACTGATCTACATTGTATTATTTATTGACAATTATGTACTAGACGAATTAACTATTTAATTTTAATTTTAATTTTGCGCTGATGGAAGCACTGTGTGCCGAAACGCGTTCGCTATCTTATATTTCAATTGTAACATCTTTGAATCTTACAAAAATATATATTACATTGTCAACCTTCATGCTCGTAAAAATTGGCCTCTTTTGTTTACTTGTTGTATTAATTTTTCTGGTAAAAATATCTATAAAATAATACCAAAGTGTTGTGAAGGCTCCTAAAAAGAAAATGTGTAGAAAGGAGAGAGTGCCAATGTGAGCCACAAAATGAACGGAACTCGGTTCTCACAATTTAGAATCAAAATTTCTCTTTAACAGTAAAAACTGGTTTAGTCCGAAGAAAGCATAAGGCAATATCTTAGGGATCAGTGCACTAGTTGGACTAAACGAGTTTTTACTGTTCCGTTCATTTTGGTGAGATAGCGGGGTTTCTGTTAAATTAATGGCCGATTATCTGTTGATTCCACCATGAATTTATTGCTCTTGGAGCGAAATCTGTTTAGTGGAAAATTCATCGTTAGATTCTGCAGTCGTTGCGAATAAAGATTTGTGATTGAAAACCTGCTATCTCATTTTAGAAACCAATCTCATAATAGAGGACTTTCCTCTAATAATACAATGCGGCAGTTATTCATCGAGACTTTATTCTCTCGTATAAACATAACAAATCGTTGTGCTAGAATTTGTGTTATTTCTATACATGTATATCGTATGTACATATACATATTTATATAACATATATATACATGTATAAGTCATCTTTTATGACAACGTCATTACCTCGCACTTCCGAACATTGCACATGTTTTAGGCACTGGAAAATGTTAACATAGTTTCAGCACTTTATCTTCCTCGCGATAACTTTTCACGGGAGTCACCTCAATAATATATGCCGGCGCAACATTGTAATAATTTATCGCAAAATGTGTCATATATTATATTCCCGGTATCGTCGCTAAGCTAAGTAAGCAAACTGTCTTCGTTCGATTTAAGAATAAAGATATTTAATATAATACTATGATGAAAGAACTCATTTACACTGATGTCTCACTCCCTTCGTTGTGACACACATACGACTATCGTGTATATTATATCTCGCACGCGTGTACTAGCTACGCTTACACTTGGCGCGAGACACTACCGTGTCTCGTGATTCATATATGGATGCCTCTCGTTAAATATGCCCGGTGTGTCTAATCAACGTGTATGTGTGTGTATGTACATTTATGTTTCTAACATAAAATACTGTACCGCCCACTCTTTCTTTCGTATATCTTTCCGAGAAATACGAAATGTTGTCCGTGCTTAGATGAATATACCTCTTTTCCCAAGATAATTTCGTAAGACGTCAATCAAGAATAAGACTCTTTCAATGTCCGAAAGATTATCAGAGTTATTAGAAAACATATTTTTTTTTCTGTGCACTCCGTTCGACGCCGGTCTTGGATTTACTTTCAATCTTTTATATTATTTTATCCGCTCCGACAATCCATATTTTTTATTTTATTTGTTAATTTCAATCTCGTTTCTTTTACACTTTTTACTATTGTATTATACACATTGAGATTATTTTGTAATTTGGTCTGCATTCGTTAATTACATTTGTAATCCCGATTATCGGATGTTCTTTCAGATTTGCTTGAGAAGGACCTAAAACCTTAGGTCGAAACGTCGCATTACGTATATTTTTATATTAAACATTGGCCAGGTAAAGTCAATTAAATCTTGCCTTTTGATATACCCGCTCTGATGATTTTTCGAGAATCTCAATTCTTCACATATTCTCGCCTAATTTGTCATTTAACTATTTTGGCAAAAGAGATAACCTTACATAATTATTGCACAAATATTTTAATTTTTTCGAAATAAAATAATGTAATTGTATCTATGTACATATGTATAGAGATTTTTAATTATAAGTTTAAATGCTTTAGATGGCAAAACTATGAAAAAACAGAACCATCATATACAGGCTGCTTAGGCTTTATATATGTATAATACATATAATTTTTCGAGCTATAATAAAATAAAGAAAATACTCAGAGAAAGGAGAGAAAGAAGAAGAGGAAAGAGTATTCATCTTCCGTCTTAACGCCATAATTGAGAATCGTCCTGTACAAAGAGTTTCTTATAGGTAATTATATAAAAAAATATTTAAATTTATATTTACTATTCAATTGATCAACGTTGTGATGTAAATATATGTATAACATACGCCCACTGCACGTTTTATATTCGTATATAGTTGAACTAAATTTATGTAGGCATCTTACGATTAATATGACGAAGCTTATGAAAATATCTCGCATGATGGCAATATACTTTTGGTCAAAGCATAACATAAAATGTATACTTATTTACTGGCCCGTATTTATTGGCATAGTCGCGATTGAAATTAATTATAATTTCCATCTCCATAATTACATGATGATTTAATTATCGATGTAACGGAATTAATATTGGCAAATACTGTACTTTTCTTTTTTTTGTGTCCAGCATATACTAACAGATATATGCTTAATTTAATTTGTACTCTTAACATACCCTTTCATACAAAGAGATGTCGAACGGAGCTTCGTTTCGAAGAAAAAACTCACCGCAACGAAAGTGATAATCACCGATGACGCAATCGTCAAATCACAATCGGTGTCGCGAATTCAAATGAGATTTCTCATTGTGGTCTTTCGAAAAGGGATACCAAAATCTATGACCTGCAACATTATAAAGGATTCAAAGCATTGTACAAACTTTACCGATCAATCTCCTACGTCAGAGTCGCCGTCGCCTATGGCATAAAGGATATGGAAGGCAATTCCGAGAAGTGCAGTTCCTATAAGATCGCCCACCGCTGTCAAGTATGGTATCGCGGAACTGTCTGGATCCATACCCCTCGTCCACATCCAAACAACCATCAATTGCGCAATATATAACAACAGAATTACCTAAAAAGTTATCAAACAATCGATATTTCCCTTTAAATTTCAACCGTTGAGAGAAACAGGTTGCATCATTTTTTATACAAATTAACATAAGACGCACCTGCAACATTGCAGCGATCAAATATATCATAATAAATATAGGCGTGAACGAGGTATGTCCCGCCTGAAGGTAACTAATGGTATAACTAAAGATTAAGTGCCCTGGTATCACCATCATCAGCAATACTCTAGCTGTTCTCGCGTGTCCTCCTGTATCGAAAGTGGTTTGTTAAATTCATGACGGCGCGATATCTTGCGCAAAAGCATTCGTAGCCAACTCACCCTTAGCAAAGAACGCATGGAATGGACTAATGCAGACGTTGAGAGCCCCTTGAACACCCGTCTGATAATCTTTATGTAGGGACGTCGATATTCTACTGGCCTGGACAGCGACCAAGTTTCCCCCAACGCCATTAATTACTAATTGAAAAACCGCTATGCCTTTGTAGCTCGATATAGTGTAGTCCAAGATCAGTCCGCCGAGACTGAAATCAATCTTATTCGTTGACACGAGTGCTCGCCTCGTGTAAAATTTTTATCAAGCGTGCAACGGAAAGTATTCACCTGCTAATTAACATCGCTGATATCACAGGCGTCCAGCCGTAATCCAATACTTCTTTAGTAAATGGATTTCTAGCTGCTATGTAGCCCCAAACGGGAGTTGCAAATACACAAAATGCTATCAATGTTGGCGCTACCCATGGAGCATAGCCTGAAAATACATTCATGTCCGATACACGAATATAATAAGCGCGAAACGATAAAGCGATCGATTATTCGTACCTATTGCGTTATACAATAAAGAAGCGATCCAAGACAGAAGAGCTAAGGTCGTTAGATCCCCTAAGGAGGCCGCGATCGGGGTGGCGACATTGTCAGGGTTGATGTTCATCCGTCGTGACAATAGTATGACCGCGACCATCACGAGGCCCAGCAGGAAACTTGCTACAGAAGCGGTGACCAAGGCACTGGCGCACAACAGGAGTCCATGATGAATATCGAAGTGAGCTTCCGGGATCCAGCCGAGGGCCACGGCCGCCAAGGACGCCAGCAAACCCACCACCATAGCCTGGCACTGGATCAGGGCTAAGTTCCCGACAATCAGTGTCCACTGTTGCTTCTTCGTGTCCATTTGACCTAGATTAGCCTGGGTCGACAATCTGGAAGCCAACGTCATCTCCAGATTTCCCTTCAGACCTAGTAGCGCAGGAACTAATATGTATACCTCGGATACCACTTGATACACCGGCCAATGCTGAAATTCAACGTTTCGTTCCATCAAATTTATTATCTTCGCACCAGAACAGCGGTGTGTAAATTCACGACTGTTTCTCCAGAGGAATGTCCCAAAAAATCTTCTCGGCCCGGTTTTACCAAACGTCGCTCAACTTTAATTCTAGTTTAATTCACGTGTGTCTCTTTCTAAAGTAATAGTTGAAGAGACAAAGAACGAATTAAGCTTAGCTTAAAGTTAAACAACGTTGGTAAAACCGGGCCTTAGCAGAATAGCAAGTTGCTTGCGTTTCATTTATTTCCCATTTCGGAATTCCTCAAGAACACGACGTCGAAGTCGTTTTGCATACCTGCACCAGGTCTAGCAGCAAACTAGCTGCGACCATGCCGAAGCCGGCAAGTAAGAAGGGTATGAACATCTGGATGGATATGGACCAAACGCTCTCGTCGTCCGCATCTTCTACCCCGTTTCTCTGACCATCCCTTTTCCCGCCGTTAAACACGACGCTCTCGCTGTTGACCGGCGACGGTATCAGCCGGCGTATATCGTCCCTCCCGATCTCATCGCTCTCGTCCTCGGAGTTGATCTCCAATTCCATATTGTTGATATCGGCGACGCCCGAAATGAATAGCTCGTCGCTGCCCAGTCCCACCATTTTACTCGCCGGCAAGTTGCTCTCCCTTAATTGCCTACGACGGAGCTCACTGTGCCCATAACGGTCCTTTCGTACCTTCGCATGGCTCATCCTCGTCAGCTTTCCTTTTGCGGATCACCGGCGAATACTGGCGACGGAAAACGAATCGTTAGAGCAGCCGAAGAACCGCCGGCGAGGTTTCTATTCTTCAATTATTCACGGGTGCGCGCTTAATTTCTCAAGCGAAACGTTATCGAGATTCAAGGAATGGAAGGTAATTCATGCTTCGTTGATAAAAACAAACGCACTTGAGATTTATTTCTCGCGATAATATTACGACACGTACACGTATCGCTCCTCAATGTATTTTTGCAGCTTGACTTTGTAAAAATTTACTAAGACTTGTACGAGGACAAATATTGATAAGGAGATTATTGGAATTTCGTTAACGCGGATTAATACGTGGGCGAAATGGCAGATCCGCACGATGACGCGATCATCTCGCGTGAATAATCGGAATGTGCAAAAGATGCGTTGCTCCTTGCGATAGTCTATTATCTAAGGTCGGTGACGACTTGCTCATACAACCGGAGCCACGACAGACGCGTTTCGTCACGTCTGTTCTAATCTGTTTTTAGAGCCGAGTCTAATTTAGGCCCGCCATTTAGTTGGTCTTGCAAGCCCCTGATTCTCCTTTCTTCTTTTCGTTCCACTCGGTCGTGCAGCCTCGCACATCGCATTCGGCGATTTAATCTTATTACCGCAACCGCTCTAATTCTACGCTTATAACACATTTCTGTGTAAACGACCGTAGTGAAGATATGCAGAGTTGAGAAGTAATTCGTTACTTGCAACGACGTTACAGTTCCAGTTACTGTTTTTGGTAACTCTAACTTAACTCCGTTAGTTTCTCTCTTTTCGATAACTAGTAACTAATTTAATAGCTGCATTAATAGTTGCTTTATATTTTAAACCTCCACAGATTGCATTAGGCCTTGCACTACATAAATGTATAAACGCCTTTCTCGGCACTTAACAATTCAAATGCAGATTTCATATTTTTATTTTCATCGCAAGAAAGTAACTGCAAAGTAACGATTCGTTACTTTTTGACTTAACTTGTAACTGTAACTAGTTACATTTTTAGCGAAAAAAACTGTAAATGTAATTAGATACTTTTATAAAGTAATTTTCCAACTCTGAAGACGTGTATGAGTTGAATTACTTTCTAATACAGGTTTTTATAAATAATTGTTAAGTCGCCGTAAGATTTTACAAATAATTGCCAAATTTGTTGAAGATAATTTCTAAATTACGGTACAATAAATACTGTGAATGGTTTTCGCCAATTGATAAGTAAACGGCAAATAACGGGGCTCCAAATTTAGCTCGTTTACTGATAGAATACTCTATTTATTACGGACCTTGATAAGTTTTCTGTCAATGATATAAAATTATATCTTTTAAAGATATAAAGGACAGGAAACAACTCAGAAAGGATGTAAAATTAAATGAGTAATTTTATATAGATACGCAGTGACCTTTTACCGCGCGAGATATTGCACACCAAGGTTTCGCGTGTGCACACAACATTATCTTTACGCTCGGGCAGTTTGGGACGAAACTTTTGCTTTTCGACAAATCCGGCAATCTCGTTCGCGCGAGCAGCACGTAAAAATTGCACTCGTATTACGAAACATTGCCCGTTTCAATAAATAGTGTTTTTCCAAAGCACGAAATGTCTCTTATCGCGCACCACGAGGAAAACAGATAATAATGACAGGTCGCGTATCGCAAAAACGTCTCGCGTAAACAAATCGCCTGCAAACGAGGGGAAATTGGCGAAAACAAGAAACCGCCAGTTTTCGGCCAGTCGTCGCGATCTTATCTTGCGGGACACGCTGGATCGCCAGCGGAGTACATTTAATTAATTGTTTCTCCCAGCGGACCACATTTCACCTGAAATAAAAAAACAATTGAACACGATATTGTCCACGATACTTTCGCCCAGCGAAACACGGGGACTCGCGGCTCGAGCCTCTCAGTTTCCCCGGGGAAGAGTTTCCACGGCAATTTCGAATATTCCAAACGAAACCTGGGCGACAACTCAGCTTACCCTCGGCGAATCTCGACGAACCTAAACGTCACGGGCTCCGCTCCGGAAACGCGCGTAACCTCCGCGCGGCGAAGCCCCCGGGGATCGCGCGAGATGAACGCACGATCGCGGCCTCCCCGTCGCGCCCGCGGAAACGATTCGCGGGGACGTGTCTCCGAGATACGCGAGAGCGGATCCGCCGTCGCGCGGCGCGGCCGCCCGTGACAGCCCGGCCGTCCTAACCTCGAAAAGCGCCACGTACCTCGAACGAGCGACGACTCTCCCTCGCGCGCTGGTCCATCGGCCGGTCATAAGCGCGGCCACCGCGTGCGAGATGCTCGGGGACGATTCCCTGGAGAAACGTGAGATCCCGGCGCCGAGGGATCCCGGCGAGCGGCTCCGGATCCACCGCGAGAACCACACCGCGAAGCGCACCCCGCGTATCTGCACCGTCTGCGCGCGGTGCACGCCGAGTCGAGTTCGATATATCGAGCGGCGCGCCGCTTGCGATTCTCGAACGGTGGGTTGCCTGCGATTCTCGAACCGAGCCCGTCCGAGCGGTTTCGTGCGCGCGCGTTTCCCTCGCGGCTTTTCGCGACGCTTTTACGGTGTTTTCGCGTAGAAATCGCGTCGCTTTGCCGAAACGCGGCGGATGTCGGGTGGTCAGCTAAGCGGGGAGGACGCGGCCGGATCAGCGCGGATAACCGGGACGAACGGCGACGGCGGCTCGCCGACTCGGTTGCCGGGCGAAGGGGCGCCATGGATGCGTCGCAGGGTAAAAGGTAAGGCGATTGTTAAATTTAATTAGATTGATTGAATGGATTAAAGGCGGCAGGATCGCACTGGAGAGGCGCGCGCGATGAATAACGAACGGTACGATCGAATGGACGGGAGCAATGATGATCTTTGACGCCTCGCGGGATATCGAGACGCGTGATTCGCGCTAGTGCACCGAGGCCCGGTTTCTCCCAACGTTTCTGCGAGAAAACCCACGAAAGTGGATGGTTAAGGCCCGGTCTACAATGAGTCGTTAGTATGTTGATCCTTTTCCTTTCTGGGTGGAAGAAAAAGGACCGACATATAGTTCCGACTTCTGACTAACGACTAACAACTCATTGTAGACCGGGCCTAAAGCCTGTGTCCACGATGCTGGAACTTGGCCCAAGTTTCAGTTTCGAGAATTGTGTGGCCGGTCACCTTGCAGCTATCCCATAAAAGCTGCTTTTACGCGAGCTTTTTATGCGGGGCCACGCATTTCTCGGGACTGCACCCAGTGAGAAATGATTCGTCGATCGACATCGAAATGATGTCGAATCGACGTCAATTCGACGGTGTCGATGTCGATTCGACGTCGTTTCGACGCCGATCGGCGAATCATTTCTCACTGGGGAGTTTCGACAAAGTTCTAGCGCCGTGGACGCAGGCCTTAAGATACAGAATTGACTCCCCAGTTTCGAGAAATGTGTAGCCAATCAACTTGCAGCTTTTATGGAATAGCTGCAAGTTGAACTGGAACTTGGACCAAGCTCTAGCATCGTGGACGCGGGCCTTAAGATACAAAATTGGCTCCAAGAACTTGGACCAAGTTCTAGTATCATGGACACAGACCTTTCGACAGAGACAAAGGATGAGCGATCGTTGGAGAAACCGAACCTGAGAGGTGGTGCCGTTTCTCGAGTGCAAGGATTTATTATACATATACGTTAAAAATATTTAAATGATCATTATAAAAACACAAAAAATTCGGAAAAGTAAAAAGTATTGCATTTCTATCCGTGTAAAAATGTCAATTAAAATATCACTCCTTGTCTACAGTACCGAAATTTAAGTCTACTGAAATTATAGCGATTTAAAATCCGGACTGCAAATGCTACACGCGAAACTTACGTGGTATAAAATACATAATTCAAAGTCGCATTAAATTTTATATGTGGCTAAAGAGATGCTTATGTTGGTAGATGTAAGAATTGACAACTAAAAAATAAATATACATACGTTTTGTGCGCGTGTGCGCGCGCGCGTGCGATAAGAAGATAAAAGAAATGTTGAAAATAATAGACAAATATTTTACTTATAAGTTCATTAAAGCATTTTTAAATTTTATATTATTTATTTTTATACACACTCTATTACGCACGGTTTATAAAGAAATAAATAAGTATACAATTTTGTAGTGTACTAAAAAATATTTCACCTATAAGTTTGTTTAAACATTTCTTTACTTTTATATTATTCTTGTGACTGTTAACTTAATATCTCGGGCTTGGTTATTTACTTTGTTTATGTAATACTTTGTAAATCTTTAATTTGTATTGTCAGATCGCTTGAAAAGGACCGAAACCCACGGTCGAAACGTAGCGATGCTTAAACATAAAAATTGCCAGATACGGTCAACCAAATTTGATGTTGTTTATATTATTTATTTTTATACACACTCTAAAGAAACAAATAAGTGTACAGTTTTGTGGCATATTAAAAATATTTTAATTGACATTTTAACACGGATAGAAATGCAATATTTTTTATTTTTCCGAATTTTTTGTGTTTTTATAATGATCATTTAAATATTTTTAACATATATCTATAAGAAAAAAATAAAAGAGTATATTGAAAAATAATTTAACCGATGTTAAAATGAAGAGGAAAAGGAAGGATTGGGAAATATTTGGCAATATCGGGGGGGGAAAATGAAAACTTGGGAAATAAAAATATTTCCCATTTATCGATACTCGCGAAATAAGGTGTTTTATAATATCTGTAGTATCGCGAATTGCATCGGATAAAAATAGATTATTATATTATCGCAGATGACGGAAATTATGAGTCATTATTCTCGGGTGTTTTTAATATATGCATATAAAACATTTTTTGCGCGAAGATTATAAATCTTGACGTCTCACTGCTCGTCTTTTTTGTATCAATCGCAATAACTCGACTAATTTTTAAGAATGTGTGCTTGATAAGGACCTAAACCCTTAGGTCAAAACGTCGCATCGTGCATTTTCTATTTTTAGTTTATTAAACAAGTCCCAGTTAAGGTCGACTAAACTTATCCCTTGTCAATTACAATTTCGTACACTTCCTTTTCTTGCACACATTCACTTTCACCGTAATATTCGTTGTTAAATTACTTTCAAGTCGACTATTCCCGTGCCACGTGCGCCTCGCGAATGTCGAGGTTGATGTAGGATAAATTTCTATTGGCGACAATATCATATGTAACGTTAATAATAGCTCACGGTCGTAAAGCTTGCGCGTGCACGCACACGTAGATGCATACACGCTCGCAATTCTTCATCAGAAGTCATATTATTCACAACAAATGTACTAAATGCGTTCTTACTCACAAATTGGGACGTCCAAGTTTTATTATCGTTTATCAGCGGACGCGTCGGTTGCTCCGAAATACACTGCTCCCTTTCTCTCTCTCTCTCTCTCTCTCTCTCTCTCTCTCTCTCTCTCTCTCTCTCTCTCTCTCTCTCTCTCTCGACAGACAAACGTTGCTCGTTTGACTATTCGTCTTCGAGTACCTTATTGCCAGTACGCCGTGCTTGAAATACCTTGTGTCTGGGCGACTAGGCATAGTGCCCATCGTCGTACTAGCAGCCCTGATGATACCTCGCAACGCCTTGAACGGTCAAGGCGTCTGAGCCTCGGCCGAGGGAAAATCAAACCGTTGCGTCAAATCGCGTCTCCACGTCACCGAGAAAATCTCGAGATCTCGCTCAGCGCTGTCGTCATTAGCGCACACGCTCTTCGTGTTGGGCGTAACGATTAAAAAAAAAAAATTTTAATCGTGCCGGTTTCAGAAGAGCGAAGATCCCGTGGCGGTAAGTATTAGAGTTTTTAATAATCCGTGCCGCGCCAATTATCGTATCTTAATCGCGGTTAATTTTGTTAATATGCGCGAGGGAGGGGACGGGTAACGGCGTTTGAAATTGCAAATGAACGGATCTCTCGAATTCCGATGACGGCGTAACGTAATAGTTGAATACGGCGCGCTAAATTGGGAGATAATTGTTCTCTCTCTTCCGATAGATGTAGAACGGGTCATTAAACGCAAGTAGAACCTGTCGCGGTCGGGTTTAATTATTAGCGTTTGTGGCTCACCCGGTTTGTTAATTACGATACGCGTTGTAATATTCTAAAATAATGGTGGACATGTTCTTTGACGGGACGCGGTTATGTAACCAATCGTGTTCGCGCATGAAACACACGTGCGCGCAACAACGGTGCATTATGTAATCGCAATTGCTCCCGGACAAATGGAATTATTCTTAATCGCGTGAGCTGATATGTGTTTTTCATATCTCGTACAATTTCAAGTATTTAACGTGAAGCGCAATTGCTTCGCTTGCTTCAAGTTGGAAACAAAAACGTTAACGTCCATTTGTCCGTTATAAAAGCCCGCGTTCGTTGCACTCATCTCCTTTCGTCGTTTCAGCCTCGACGATGGGTCGCGGAAGAAAGAACCCGAAAAGAATCGTTCGGAAACCGTGCGAGGATCAGGTAACGACGGATACGAATTCCGCCGAGAAGGAGGCGGCGGAACAAAGCGGCGGGAATCTTTTCGTCGCCGGAGCCGCGATCGACGTTTATTCGCGCTTGAAATTGCCACTCGTGCACCCGACGCAGCGTCGCACGTCGGACGGCAGCGACGAGGAGGAGGAAGACACCGTCGAGCTCAACTTCTGGCCGCGCCTTGTCTTCGTGTCGAACCTATGTCCGATCTGCATAGAACGTTCGGAGGAGACCTGCGAATTTTGCGGCATGGTTTCTTACTGCACCGTCGGACACATGAAGCAAGACTGGCCGAGGCACCGCGACCTGTGCAAAGTTCTCGCCGAGGTCTGCACGGCCGGAGGCGGCTTGTCGTCGCTGTCGGAACTCGGCGCGGACGATTACCGCGTCTATCGGCTGAAATTGATCGAGATTGTGCAGCGCCGCCTGCGCAGGCCGCTCCAGCTCTGGGAAAAGGAGATACTTCTTTATCCCCGCGTCTGCTGCGACTGTCGTCGCTTCTCGACGGCCCTGAAATGCTGCCCGGCGTGCGGGATCGGTCTGTTCTGCGAGAACCACGACGGCGGACACGAAGAGTGGTGTCGCGAGTTCCAGGTGTTTCGCCGGGTGCTGTTCGTGCAGCACAAAGCCGGCTACGTGGATCCCGAGATTCCGGATACCTTCCAGAAAGCGCCGTTTCAGCTGCCGGATAATTTTCATCTGTTAATGGCGCAGCTTTACGCTCGCTCGACGTATTACTGCAATATGGATTGCTACACGTACTGCAGCCTCTCTCATATATCGACCATTCCGTTGACGGCTTTGTACTCCATGCAAATTGCTTGCCCGAATTGGAAGGCCGTCGATACTTTCGTGGTCCACGTGATAGGCGCCGAGTTTCAATTCGAGTGTATAAACCTGCATGTCTGGGAGAGGCTCTTTCTGCATCTCCTTCCGAACTTAAAGCGTCTGAAATTGATGTTCATTGGCCCGGAACTGAGTTTGCCGACGGTGCCGTTGGACCTGTTGACCGCCGTGAAGATGTGTTCGGCTTGCAAATCGTCCGGTCGACGAGTAAACGTTTCGTTCCATCCCGGAACATTCTATCACGATTTCTGTCGTTCCAAACAGTTCACGGAACCGCATCTCGTGTGCCTCTTTAACCCGGGCCTTTATCGGGAAACTGGCTTCGAGGGTAAAGACACGTGGCCGGAGACGATACGTGAATTCTGTAAAACCAAGGTTCCGGTTTGCGTGACGTCTTACACGAAGCAAGAGATTCCTCGAGAGATGATCAGGATCAAGTCGATCGCTGACGTGGACGCGATTTTGGAGCCGCGGAGAAATCCGTTCGCTTCGATCAAACCTGACAGGAATTTCGTCAGTGACGATACGGCGCCACTTATCTATAAAAATTATTATCTCGCTATCGTTAGAGGGAAATCGTAGGCACATTTGCGCAGGATAGTCTTCTCGAGCTTATTTCAAATGTAATTCCACTCGAACGTTTTCCTAGAGTATGTTTCATTTGCTTTTATATCTCTTTCAATTTCTAATACTATTTCTATTTTATGTGTAAATGCAGGGTTGGGAAAGTTACTTTATAAAAGTATCTAGTTATAAGTTTTTCTTTGCTAAAAATGTAACGAGTTGCAGTTACAAGTCACCAATTCTGAAAAGTAACGCGTTACAGTTACAGTTACTCAAGAAGTAACGAATCGTTACTTTGCAGTTGCTTTCTTGCTATGGAAATAAAAAAATCAAATCTGCGTTTGAATTGTAAAGTGTCGATAAAAGCGTTTATGCGCAAATGCAAGGCCTAATGCGATCTGTGGAAGTTTAAAAAATATATAAAGTAATTATTAATGTAACTGAGTTAAGTTACAGTTACAAATGGAGAGAAACTGACGAAGTTAAGTTAGAGTTACTAAAAAAAAGTAACTGTAACTGCGTTACAAGTAACGAGTTACTTCCCAAACCTGTGAAAATGTATGTGAAATTCATGAAGAGATTATTACGCAATGCAATAATCGAAGTTGTCAAATTTTCTGTGTATTGTAATGTCATTTTTCGTTATTACATTGTAGTCTTTATTCCGAATTGGGTCAAATTTGTACTTAAAGTCTATTAAATGATTTAATGTCTCGCTCGTGTATTATTTACGTAATTATTATAATGACATAAACTTTACAAACAATATAACGAGGAACTTTATTCCATAATCACATTATAATTTACGTATAATCGCATGACATCGGCATCTGGGGTAAAAATTGTTTCATCAGTTTGTAACAAAATATCCTGTGATATAATGCGCTAATATGTACATAAGTTTATATTAATTTTGTATAAGTAACGTGTTAAAGTACATAAAAAAACTATTCTCCATTTCTCTTATATAATATTTCGAATGACGATTTTCTATATTACAGCAACATATTTTGTACAATCTTATCGTAAAATCTCATCGAAAAGTATTAGGCGGACTTTTATTCGCCATTATTTAATGGGAATATTACTTTTGTTCGAAACATGACGCTATTACCAACACACACGGCTGTTAGCACTTTCCTATCATCATTTCGAAATCCTGTAAACCTGTGTTTAAAATGCAGATAATGCCGTCCAAGTTTCTCCTTGAAATTAAATTCGTCATAGTTGCTGCAATAACCCAAAAAAGATCATCGTTTTTTTAAATATTTACTCGCGTTAATATAAAACCCGCGATCTATAGTCACGATTATTCGTCGAGCTCTAAACAATAAGTAAAATAATAATTCATTATCAAAATGTAATTACATCTATGAGAAATGTAGCAATTGAAATTGGAGATTACGTAAGAAGAGATTACGGTAAAAAGAGATTACGGTAAAAAGAGATTACAGTAAAAAGATCGTATACAGTATTTGTGGTGTAACGGACAACTTGTCCGTTACAAAAGTTGCAGATCCGGATCGCGAAAGAAATCTTAGTGCGTTATGTTACGTATCAAGATTTGCAGTTGGAATAAACCTCGATAAAGGCACAAGCGAACGGTATCTCTTAAACAAACATTTCTTTGTACTTGAAAAAATATTATTTGTTACTCTGAAAGTGAATTCTTTTCGCGGCGCGTCACTATCTATTTGGCTATACGAGAAGAAAATGTAATGACGTTTACTATCACAGTCGTATAAAGATCGCCGTAAACAGGAAAGTTATTATAATCGCAGACGGTACCGTGTTTTGTCCGGCTGAATTTTGCTTCGAGTTTTGCGATGCCGTATTGACTTCGTAAAAGTAACGATGGTAAGCGCTGTCACAGTGAGATGGCCAGTCTTTAAGGCACGCCGCATACGCCACGGCGTGTGCAATGTAATTCTGCTCAAAAGTACCTCGGAACAGGTGCGAATAGGGGCCTGCAAGAGATGTTATTTAGCTCATCGTTGTCTGAAAGTATTCGCAGGAATAAATAAGTGAACCCTTACGGAAAAAAGACACTCAAGTTTTGAGTTAACACTCGACTGTCCGAATTTACTCTCAAATTTGAAAATGTGAATATTGTATCGGCAGCATAAAACGATTCGGGAAATCGTGTTCCTCACCCAAAGCATAGACCCCGACGTCTTCTCCGCCGTGAGACTCGTCCTTGAGGTATTTGCCAGCAAAGTGCCTGTAGAACGGTTCGCCGCGAGTCGTGTCGTCCTCGAGTCTTCTCCAGGTCTCGTTGACGTTGTTGCTGTCGTTCCTTCGATGGTAGTAGAATCCTGGGCCGTTGGCGTAGGAGAGGGTTTCGTAAGCTCTCGAGCTAGTGTTCTTGCTGCCGAAACCGAGGATGTCGTTGCCCCTGTTGGGATATCCGTTTAGCGTGAACGAATGCGAGTGATCGGCCGTGACGATGATTAACGTTTCCTCGATATTTAACAGCCGTAGAGCCACCTTAACTGCTTCCTCGAGTTCGTACAACTCGCGCAGTGCCAATTTCGCCCAATTGCCGTGGTGGGCCGTATCGATTTTGCCGCTCTCGACCTGGAAGATTGGAAACTGGTTGAAAAATGAAAGGCCATCGACTCGCCGGTGATATTCCAATTTTGTGCTACTCTGCGCGAAGCTTTGGAAACCAGAACAGAAAGGTCGCGGCGCTCTCGAATTATGCGTAGAATTATGCGCGCAAATAGCACGACCTTGACATGCATCCGGGAAGATGAAGCCTAGGAACAAATGGCTAAGAACGCATTACACGAAAATGGTCATCACGCGTAATTTGCACAAGAATAGCATCATTGTGCGCCCGTCAGGATTCCTTGACGTGTAGTCTCGATTACGTTTCATTAATATTCATTTTAATATTCATCGAGTGCATTATCCTATAATGCCCGCTCTGCGTAGCGATCCGATTGACGTTCGGCAGACATATTCAGTGCCGTTCACGCTTACACTGTTCAACAAAAGAAAAGTGCACAAGAACGAAGGTCGTTAGAATTTTTGAAAATTATTACGTTTACTAAATTTTTCTAACGCGTCCTAAAAAATCTGCGATTAAAGTTGCAAAAAGGGGCCATTTTGGTTTCTTTTGTTACTACAATATGCAATATGCTGGAGAAGTTTTGTTTGCGATCAAAATTAAGTATGTCGTTAGGACTTTCGAAGTTGCAAAGTTGCTTACAAGACCATTAAGGGGCCGCTAAATATTTTTTAATTATGCCGCTCAAATTCAAACCGGAGCAGTTTGATAACGGGATTATATTCAGCACCGACGAGACTACGCGAAACGATTACCCTTGTGCTCGAAAGTCATTTGAACAGTTACACTGACCATTAGCAGAAATCCATTCTTGTTCTTCTTCAGCATTCTTATGGCCTGCGTCGTCATATTCGCTAGCGAGGGCGTCTCGGCGGTCTTTACGGCGTGGTAGGGCATGTGGCCAGGCGAGAAAACGCCAAGAATGTGCGACGTGTTGCTTATATCGATGGACATGAGGTCCTGCATGTTGGTGACGGCCTTTCCCTCGGGATGATTCGCCTGCCATTCCTTTACTAAATTTCTGCCGTCGGACCGTTCACAAGAACCGGAATCACTTGTTTCCAGTTTCAAACCCATTTGTTGCGCTCCGCCGCCCAAGATGACCTTTCGAAAGATAGGAATTTTTAATATTAGACTCAAATTGCAGTTTAAATTATTTCAAGATGTATCTCTAAAATTTTGGGGGGATAATTTCCGCTCGAATCGTGGTGTCGCTGACTACTTCGCTCTATTCGAGTGAATAGCTACTCCAATAGAGTTAATTAATTCCATAAATATAGTAAATATAGACTGGGCGTCCCATTGAATAAGCTGAAGCTTGTGAAGAGAGAGAGAGGGGGGGATTTAAGAAGACTTTCTTTTTCTGTCTTACACCATCGTAAAAGAAAAGAATCGTGCCTGTACTACACAGGCGTGAATCTCCCTTTTCACAATGGTGAGACAGAGAAAGAAAGTCTTCTTAAATTTTCTCTGTCTTTCTCTCTTCACAAGCCTCAGCTCATAAGTATTATAAGATCACGATAGTCCGGCGTGTAAGGAACGTCGCCATAAATTATAGATTTTCAGTACTGGCTGTGAATATTAGATTACAGCCTCTACATGCGATGGTCATAGCGAAACTCTCGTCCACGAATTTTGTATTGCTAACAATAATCGCTTAAAGTAACACCTAGCACTCTTTTCAGAGTTGCAGAATCAATCCAAATAAAGAGTGAATAACGGCACTCTTTCAAAAAGGGAAATTTCGCTCCATTCGGACTGGCAGTGTTTTCATTATTTCTTCGAGTGAAATTTCAGTCCAAAAGAGCGAGATTCCACCCCAAAAAATTTAGAGAGTAATATCGCAGATCTCTAAAAAATGTTACGAAGGTTACGCTCGATAAAAGTGTTATATATTTTCCTTTATGAGTATTTTTAATTCACGACAATGAAAAATCATTTTCTTTAACGATAATCTTTTAATTATTGCGTTTCACTGCGTATTTATTACACGCAATTTCTATTTGCTGTTAATCCGCTAGACTTGAAGTTATATTGATCTTTATCGAATACCTTAAACTGACTTGCTGGTTCATCCTCAACGAGTTGTCTCGCGATGTCCTTAACGCAAAATCGCTGGTTTTTTGGTACTGCGGTATCGCATTCCCAATCTCGATGATTAATGTGCGCGTAAAGTCCCGCGGGGGTGGCATGGGTGACGCGAGTGGTGGTAACAAATCCTGTAAATTAATCGTCCACGAATTATCCCTGAAATTTGTTTCATTCTATCTTCTGGACAGCAATGAGACAACGCGCGGAATCGAAATTTCGGTAAACTAGAATCCTAAATAACGTGATACATAATGGATAATAACTTCGGAAGATTACTTGGCCATGTCTGACAAATTTTTATGTTTAAACTCACAACGTTTCGACCGTGGCTTGTGGTCCTTCGCGAGTGATAATTGTGTCAATAATTCCGCATGGTAAACCAAAAGAACGTTCGTGAAATTAAGATCTGCTCCTTTGATTTACCATACGGAATTATTGTCACAATTATCACTTGAGATAGGACCACAAACCACGGTCGAAACGTTGTGAGTTTAAACATAAAAATTTGCTAGACATGGTCAAGTAATCTTCTGAAATTTTAATTACTTCCGGCGACTTATAAGATTTCCTCCAGTCATAATATATAACATTTATTAAACACATACGACATAAACCGTCTCAAACATAAAATATGCGTACTAGATATTAGGTTGCAGTTAGCAAAAATACCTTATACCCTATTTCGACGCGCATAAGTATTCTCGTTTATTCCGGTTGTACGCTGTGCGATGATTTATTCATGCAGAGTAAATCGACGTAAGCAAATCAACGTAAAAAGTGACCGTTGACGAAGGTCTAGATACAACCGGAAACAAATGAGTTAAATACTAATCGGCGAGCCGCGTAAAAAGCTTTCATTATTTTGCCAAAGTAGAAATCAGTCATGGCTGACCGATCGTCCGCGACACGGTAGAAGGTCGGCTCACGACCTCCTCGTTTATTGAGTATACTTTCACTGTGTATGACTCCAACGAGGTCCATTCAGTACCAACACTTATGTTAACGAAATAGCCGATTACGCGTGGCACAAGTTCTCTACGGAATTGATACTCATAATCGCTCGTATGTCATGCGGGTACGGCTCATATTCGCGAGTGCCGCTTCTAAAAATATCCTTACTAATCCAAGTGTTGGAGAACTCTAGTTTTCTCAATTTAAATTTTACACGTTCTCGGCGAAAATGAGCTCTTACTTTTTTTTGTTTGAAAACCTGGTAGTTATATAAAGAAATAAATATTAATAGAAATTAATTTCCTTCAGGTAGGGAGAAGCTGGCGTTAAATACATAAATTATAGCTTTCGTGAGATTAACTTTGAATTATTAGTGATATTTCAATTTGCATTTGTTCATTTAATATAAATTGTAATTAAATACGGGGTATGTGTTATCAAACAATCGCGATCGAAATTGCTACGTATGCAGCGAATAAATTATACCTATCTACTTGACAAGAAAATTTATTGAATTCAGTTGAAAAATGAAAATCACATTTTTAGCACACCGTACATAATGCGATCGCGCGTGCAATATTAACTCGATCGCGTAAGCATATTATATATCGACGATAAAAATTGATCGATTTCTCATCTCAATGTTGTACCGTGTAGAAAAATTCTCTTGGTCAACGGTTTAACCGACCGACAACAATGGCGATGCCTAAGAGATTTTTATATGTTTCTTCTGATCGATTTCTACTTTCCGAGAATGCTTGAGACACTTATAAATCTGAAGCGCAGATCTATGTCAAGGTTTAATTTGACCGTGTCGTGTGACTTTGACTTGATTGTGATCTGCATTTGAAAGTTAGCCGAATAAAGTTTCAAATGGTTGAATTCTTAGCTCGATATGTTTTCTTTTTGGCTATGACTGCTTATAATTCAAACGAAGTGTTCAATCGTACAAACTCTCTTGTCTAAAATTACTAGAGCTTCAAAATTAATTCTAAACTAGTGGCGCCAGAATAGAATGAGATAATCTTGAGAAATTATTTATGTAAAACGCTAAATTAGGCGGTTTGAAATCTTTTATGACTAAGCTCTCACCAGTGTCCATGCCGGATTGCTGCGCCCAGTCGGCTACCGTCGTGAGTTTGCTTAATGCGTTGATTTTCTCGTCGCATTTGTTATATTGGGCTCTGGCATCCAGTCCGATAAGTCTATATTTGGTTTTTACACCAGAAAATATAGCGGTTGCCGTCCCCGCGGAATCCGGTACTTGCTTGTCTACATTGTAGGTCTATAAATGTTTGACAATTGTGAAACATTTGTATTTAACGTGTAACGTAATATCGATAACAAGGTCTGAGGAAATAATAACGTTTCGTACACTGACAAAAGATTTTTTTAAACGAAGTAAATAGATTTACTTAAATTTTTTGACTGAAGTAAATATTTAGTCTATTTAAATAAAAATATAAAATTTTAAGTAAATCTGCGTATTATATTAAGTAAATTAATTTAAATCATTACATTTTCTACATTCAACTAAAGATTTCATGAAAGTACAATATCTTAAATTTAAAATTATCTACACTGTTTCATATTTATTAAATACTTAAGTTAAAGAAATGCATGTTTTAATTTGTTTGCTATTTTTTAAATTTAAGTTAATAAGCTATTAGGGGCATGTATATTCGTTATGGACGTCATTCGAAATTTTCGAGGCATAAAATTATGTTGACTATCGTAATCATTATCGTGTTATCATTTCCTGTAGCATGATAAATTAATTACGTCATAGAGGGGCACAGGTCAACGAATTTTCATGCTAGGCGAGCGACGGAAGATCGACGGGGATTAATTGTAATGCGAGCATCGCGTTTGTCGTATTTTCCCGTCGAGGATAGACGCGGCGTCCTTATCAAAGGCGCGGAATTAAGCGGCTTAACGTGACGGGATTTCCGAATATCGTAACGCCTCGCGAGACCGCCGTCGAGATTGAAGGCACGATCGATGCAATTTGAATGTCTACCTTGGCGAGGGCGGCGTTGGGGAACTTCTCGAACGCGAGTTGGTATTCTTCACCGCTATGACCATTGAGCTGGCCTATGTAGATACGACCGGACGTAATGGTGGACAGGCCCATACCGTCCCCGATGAAGATGATTACGTTTTTGGCACGATTCTCGTTCTTCTGCTCCGCCAGGATCCTGTGCAGGGTCTCTTGGCCGGACTTCAGCCAGAAGGACATATCTGATGAGAGATCAGAATTTCGCTTCGTTGCCAAGGAATACAATTGATTGGTAGGACAGATAGGATGGAATTAAGTTGAAAACCGAAGTTACAGAAAATTTTGAAAGCACGTTTGAGAGGCTAATGAGAGGTCTCGCAATATTCCTTTACTATCTAAATTATTCTAAATTATAGTTTTATCTACGATATATCTATAGCTTATCTATGATATAGAAGAGATACAATGAAGTATGAAGTTAACGATATTAAACCATATGTGCAAATTAAGTTTGTCACGTTTGTGCCGTGAGCTCATTATTAATATTAATTTTCTAGAACATTGCAGAATAAAAATTGGAAATCAAAATAATAGCAATAAAATTTCAAGTTTCAATCGACCTCAGCTGGCCACATTTATTAAATACGCTTTCACCAACGTTTCGACTTAGGTTTAGGTTCTTATCAAGTGAGATCTAAGAGTAAATGTTTTACACACAGATTACGTGAGAAGTATAAAAGAATTGTACACTATTGAAGAATGATTGTCGGCCTATCTTGTTACGGAGTTTGGTCAAATAAAATTGAAACCACATTTGGGCGGGTGTAAAATACCATTCCAAATAGTGGCGCTGTTATGAACAATGAACAAGTTTGATTGACAGAAGCCATTTGGAAAGATATGTGAATTTCTCTATCGTGCTCTAACATAAACAGCTTGTTATGTATCGAAACAATATATCGATGCGTACAAATTTCAGGCATGAAGTGTCGATAGTGATCGATAAGAGGTAAACTTTGCACCACGATGATTTTATCGACGTTTTACGATAAGACAAAATTTACGTAAATTTGATTAGAACGATCAAAGTCATCTGCCCAGAGAAATTTGTCAATGAACGACGCGTATCGTATTTTTGACAATTCTTTATATATTTATTACGTATTTCAAAATTGCTACGGATATATGCTTATTACTGTCACTCACTGAAAGTCAATCAGTGAATTATCACTGGAAACAGTGAAGAGTTACAGATTTGCATTCACTGATTGATTTTTAGAGAGAGAAAGAGAGAGAGAGAGAGAGAGAGAGAGAGAGAGAGAGAGAGAGAGAGAGAGAGAGAGAGAGAGTGAGTATAATTGAAGAATTTCGAAATTTTGAACTTATATTTGAGGTAATCACTTAACTTCGGCATCTAATTTGAATGTGTCAATGATTTTATAGTATGACGATTATAACAGACCTTCATAATCCGTGGATCCCTTAGGTATCGCTTCGGAATCTTGAAGAACCGCTACGATGCAAAGTAATAGGACGTAGTGCTTCATTTTGTTTTTTCTCTGCAATATGTCAAACAAAAAATTATCATTGTTATTCTATAAAAAGACGATTTACTTTTTCGTATCTTAGTAATAAGTAAAATTATATTTATTATTTGTTGTCAAAGTTATGAAATTCTTACTAAATTTATATTGTTAGTTAGAAATGTTAGTTTGATTATTCTTATTATTTTAATGATACATTTGCATCGTCTGTTAGCTGTGTCGATTATTTATCGCGTATAAGTCTGCGTTCTTTACTCACTATTATTCAAGACATTTTATTTTTGATTGCGTAGAAAATTTTGCAACGCAAAATAAATGATGAAATAGAACATTTATTTGAAGCTTATTTTGAGAAACTCTTGAAATTTACATCAAACTATTTCAAAAAGTTTTGTAGAAAGACCTTTATACTTATTTTGTAATTATAATTATTAGTTGCACCTTTAGATTCTTATAATTCTCTATCCTTCATGCAAACTGTCAATACAACCACTAAATCATTAAACTGAGGGAGGGAGATGCTAAGTTAAACATAAGAAAACTATGCATACATAATTAGTTCTTGAGAATTTTCAAGGAAAATTATTACCAGCTGCTCTTTGTTGTATTGTGTTGCTGGTATTTTTTCACGTGCGCACAGTTGTATCTACAAAGTTAGATAATTGTAAAAGGAAGCGTTCTTGCTTATCTTATCTGTCTTTTACGTAATTTTAAACTCACTTTAGACTATTTTTCAACTATTTTTTCGACTATTTTTAAAATCGAAGTTTATAATAAAATTCTATTTATTAGTAAATATTAGGGCTCTGTTGATAAACATTTAAGTTAATAAGCATAGAGAAGCAATAAGAGATGTTGGGTGCGGATATAATATTAGATTTAATGTTTAATACAGGGTGAACAATTCTATTTATTATTTTATATGCATACAGATTTCAATGTACTGTATATTTTAATATATATTTAATATATGCATTCCAATTCTTCGAGTGCACCGTGAATCCAAATTTTTTCCTGTACTCCGTCAACTTTGTAGCTACTTTCTATTTAATCTACTACTAAACATAGATTGGGAGAAAAATGAGTTTCTCGAAATCTTTAAGTTCCGTTTCTAACTAGCGGGCTGACGTTCACTTTCAATCGTTAGTTTTTTTACTGCATCAACTCTTAGAATTCTATAGAAATTTTACAAAACAACATGAGATGTAAGTTTTTATATTTAAAAAAAAGAGCATTAAAATTTTGATTGACAGTAATGCGGACAGTGCTAGTAACATGGTCTTTTACCCTACTGGTAGTCGGCATAATCGTAGCTCATTCGACGCGATCAGCTGTTCCTAATTTGACACACCATTAGCTTTGTATTAAACGACCATCATACACGACACAGGGGAACTGTACAGGAGTCAGTTACCAAGCTAATAAAATTACTATAATGTCACGTGTATCCTATTTATATCAGAGAGTCCTCGTTCGATCGGCTTTGCGGTTTTTTTTTTGCCAAGTTTACATACGCGTTTGCACGTTCGCGCAGGACTTAGTAGTTTTCCGTTTTGTAGCAAACGACTGCAGTTTCTTCACGAAAAGTGTTTATCATCATCTCGTTTGAAAATTGGTCGGTTACAACAGCATGTAATTGCGTATAATTACGCGCCAACGATACGATTATCTTTATCTTTCGCGACATCTCGTAGAACTTAAAGGAAAAAAGAAACAAATGGTTTGTGCTTGGTGTGAAAAAAATGATATTTTATGTCTCATTTTTATATACTCGGACATTAAACAATATGATATAAGTTTGTATACGTGTATGTGTTAAGATATCTCATTATAATTATTACAAGTCTATTAAGTTATGTGCTAATATTTTCATACCGTATACACAATGATATTAAATTATTATTTAATAATCACAAATAATTAAAACAACTCATTTTCTAACCGCAATTAGTCCTCGTTTCTTCTTTTCTAAAGTATAGAATGTCTGAGAGAAAGATGCATTGAACTGATTTAAATAGAAATGAATTTCACTATTTTCCCTGCTTGAGAACGTAATTAGCGCTCGCTAATTAACTGGCTTGCTAATAACGGTTTGCAATAATTCGGCAAAATCTTTATTTATTCCTACAATTTATCGCGGGATTAATTAACAATATTTCAAAACGTTATTTGAACGGCGATACGCATTGACGATATTAATGTGTGCATACGAACGGGGTCGCTCGCCGACCTAGTTCGTCTCTCGCTGCCTCTTCAGCATCCGAGCTGATTGTTCGAATCATCTCACGTGTTCCTCGAGCACACCCCGAGATGCGGCTTTAATCTCGCATGCAGCAAATGGCAAACCGAGTTACCACTTACCTGAGGTGTCGTGAAGGAACTCGAGATACGGCGTGCCACCGGCGGCGGTGTCAATTCGATTGGACCTGTCGATACGTCAATTCAACGATGTCTCGGCAATGCGCGTCTTGAAGCGGGACATCCTCGGGAATGAAGCACGCGGCACAGCGAGCGGCGTCCTTTAAATCGTGTCGTGTAATCGCCTCACCACTTCTCCGATCTCGATAGTACCCGCCGATAGCACCTGTGACAAAAGCCGGCGGTTTGGCTTCTTTTCGGGTCGCGCGACGCGGCCGGAAAGCACGAGTTTAAAGCCGATGACGAGGATACCGGAGCGTGCCCGCCAATGAGCCCAGCTTTGTCACTTTATATAGCGTTTCAAAGGCCGTGGCGGCACGAGGTAGCGAAGCGTGCAAGGGACACTGGCTACGCGGATTCTGCACGCGGAAAGGGAGAGAAAGAGTGTGTGAGAGAGCGCGAGAGAGAGAGAGCGAGAGAAAAAGAGAAGAGGGATCCCCTCATGTGCTAATCCGACCGTAATTGACTGGCTCCCTGCCATTTTGTCTTATATTCGCTTTATGAATTCATTCGTGTGCCCGGAAAGCACGAGACACCTTACCGCGTCATCTCCCTTTGTCTCGACGTCGCGGTTGCCTCTTCATTTTTATGATAATTCTAATTGACGTACAAAATCGAATTTAACATCATAATCGAGAGTTTTCAATTTCTATGCACGTGGAGGACTTGATATGTACACGCGAATGTATGTAGATATTCATCAATTTAGGAAAACGGAACTGAAAGCAAATAGGAGCAAGCAAGAGAAGCATAATCTTGTTAGTGTATACATTGCAGTATACGTATGAGTTTTCTCTTGCGTATTTTTTTTCACTGACAGAGTCCATTTACGTTCTCAACCGCGTAAGAAAACGCGTGAGACGAATATTCCGCGTAAATCGAGGGACGAGTGTACTCGAACTGTTTTATCGTGAGAACAAATTGTTGTTAATTTACAACCTTAATTTTTTCTCACATTGAAAAGATATTCTTCGCCTTGCTCTTTTATTTGTGAAACAATAGTAAATTATCGTCGCGATAACGCGAACAAAAACGATATAAATGTTTTATATTATAAGTAATTAAAGAATAAACGATCACTCTCTGTGATGTTATTTTTTAATAACTAGGAAAAATATTATGTTCATATAATAGAATAATAATTTGTAATTTCTAAATACTTTTAGAGTTTCTGAATATTTTCCTGAAAGAATAGTTGACGCGTAACATTACGCGATCATTAAACATGTTTCACGAAATGCATAATATTGCTGTAATCAATCGCACGTCAACGCAAAATACAAATATAACTCGTCACGTCCATTACTACATCTGTTTCCGAGCGTATTTTCCAAAGCAAAATATCATTCTTATTATAATCATCGTATATTTGCGTTGACTCTCCCTAATTTTCTTTCGACGCTCGAATTCTCTCTGCGTCTGTTAAAATATACTAACGTAATATTCATTGGAATTAATCTTTTAATTTAAATATTTTTAGCGCTAATATTTCATTACGTACGTAACGCGTAAAACATTCTTAATTGTTTTTCTTAACTTTGCATTAGCGGGTTTTATCTCCTGGTTATTAAGGCACATATAATATCCGTTTCATTATTTCTCGATGCCAGAAGCAGATAAGATAGACTGTGTCTTTTATACGTCGAATTATTTATTAATTTTTTTACTTTGATACGGAACAGCAGTTTAAGGTAGTTTTATCGTTTATTAAAGCGAGATGAAATATCAGCGCCACTTGTACGACGATGATTGCGTACTTTTTAAATCTTGATAACAATATTAATTCGACTGCTGTCTCAATTATTTTACTGATTAAAGATTAAGTAATGTATTGTATTTTGTCTTTCAGAAATATTGACAGGAACGGTTTTATCAAGGACAACGCGATCGATTATTGATAATCTGGTGTCACACCTTTGGTGAGTACAAGTATACTTGTTGCACATTTTTATACCAACTTGATATCAATAATGAAGTCAAGGCTCAAAACATATTTATCAACTTGTAAAATCGATTTAGAAAAATCTTAATTAAATCTTATCTATCGCTACATCCGGTATTTGTATGGTTCCACAATCACTAATAAGAAACCTACTCCCTTTTTAACAGTTTATCACTGTCATTTCTTCCGCATTATATGTACGAAGTGAAAGAAATGTCCTTGTGCGTCTGTCTCGCTCTAACTTTACAAAAAAAGTTCCTACTAAATTCATTATGCGATAATTGCTCGATTTAAATTATGCTTAACTAATGTCACATTGCGTTACAACCAATGACCAAAGAAAGAAAAACGTTGGTGCGCACATTTATATATTCTTCATTCTCTGTAACTCTGTTTTTTGACACACGATAATTTCATAGTCTTCAGATTACGACTGGTTGGCACTTGTCTGACTTCAGAATGTAATCAAAGCGCTTTTTATATAAAAAGGACCGGAATTCTCGGTCGAAACGTTGTGTAATCCCTTTAGTAAAGTATTGCCAGATACGTCGAAGAATTTTTCCCATTATTTTTTATTTTAACTAATCACTGGCGAAGAAACGATTCTCAGTATGATTTGTTCTCACAAGTTAATTGTAATTGGATAGCCTGCAGACGTATCTCTTGATTTAAGATACGCGGAGAGAATTTTCCTTTAAAATTTATCCTGAAAATTATGTAATCGTGGGACAATACGGCATTAAAAAAATTTTACCATACATTCTGCTTGTAAAATGAATGGTATAATTAAAAAAACTCATAAAATGGTTCGAAATGCCATGTCTTACGATCACATGATTTTCAGGATAAATTTTAAAAGAAAATTCTCTCCGTTTAGTTGAACTGAAGGCGTCATGCTATTATCGAGGAAGATCTTTTTTCCTAACCACGTATTTAAATTTTTAAATATTTGACGTACATTTCTCTCGCAGAACATAGTATACATATAATAAAGCGTTGAAATGTTGACGTTACATAAAATTTTCATAAAGGAAAATGAGAAGCCGTAGTAAAATGAGAAGTATATAAGATTAAGAAGTTAACATTTACCCTCAAAAAAATTAACAAGTAAAAAGATTAATTCTTTTTGAAGAGTTTGAACAGTTTTATATAATATCAGAGCTTCGATTGGGACGCTTTCGCGAGACGAGCGTCGTCATTGTCAGCAAAGTGTATGCCGATTGACGCACGTTTTCAACAAATTGTGTAACAATCGGCGAGTTTACGAAATGACAAAGCGTCGGGTGAGCAGAGATCTCTCACGAGATTGGACATTATATAGTATTTACCTAAGGAACAACGCGGAGATGTAAAATTTTCAATTGCAGTCGTCCAATCGCAAATTCACGTTTGATCTGAAACCTCCAGAGGTGTGAATCGAGATTTGCGTATCGCGATTGGTCGTAGCTATCGACACGTGCGGCAGGTGAGACTCTCTCAATCCATGCGTGTCCCTCGGGCGTGAGTCGTGCGAGCGGAGCACGTGATAACGCGGTGAAGCACGTTTCTGAGATAATGCCACCGTGATCGGTGACTGATTATCACGGCTACGAGCGGTATCACGATTTCTACTCGTTATTGCAATAAAGCGATAAATAACGCATTGCGCCTCTGTTAATCTGTTCGCTAACCAGTTACCGTGTTTGTGGAACTTAAAGAATATTAGACCACCAAGTTCATCAAACAATGACTTTTTAAGTCGTCAATTATCTTATTGATATAATCTTTTGGGTATTTTTTTATAATGCAATCTAACTGCAATAATAATGATTGTATAATTTAATAATGCGAAGAAACAGTTACGTTGAAAAGTTTTGATTAATTAAACCTATATAAATTATGCTGCAAATTTTGAACATTTCTGCCATGCAAATGGTTTGTTTCTCGAGTTCCACATTGTATAAATAATTCTCAGAGGTATTTAACAATATTAAGAATTTATTTTACAAAATAATTCTTTCCTTTTCGTCTAAAACATTTGATTTGGGAATTTTATTTCTTAATAAAAAGGAATTCAAATTCATTTTATATAAAGAGGGAGCAAATATTAATACATTATCGTGTTATTTTATCTATTATTCTCATAATTTTCTAGGCCAATAAACTATAGTTGTATTTTATATGCTATTATTAAGACTCAATTCGGAACACCGTTCTTCATAACTATAAACGTATAAAGAGGCAACAAAGTTTAATCAAAAGGAAAATAAATTAGATATCAGTGATATCCAAAAATGGAAATTCCAGTTTCTTATCACGGTATTTATAAATAACCACAGAGGACAGAGAAATCGTAGCGACTTTATCGTTAAGACGATTAAGATACTTAAAACCACTACTTGTATGCCGTGATAATAAAGAAATGTTGTTTAAAAAGTTATCAATCGTTTGGCTGCGGACGTCACTTGATTGAACGGTACCAAATTTTTAATAAAATAAAGAACGCGATCGCGCTCGTCCGCAGTCAAACGATTAAGTGGCGTTTTTATGCAATAAAATACAAATTTCGCATATTAACAAAGCTTGGACCACTTATCCGTATCTGATAATGAAATTCGGATAGCGGTGGATGATAAGAGAATACCTACTTATAGTCAAGAAGGAAATTTGTCGCAAGAGCCGATAACGAAGAAACCTATAGTTGATGCAAGTCGCATGCGGATAATAATAATAATTTTAGAGAGAAACAACAAAAAGGAGAAGAATTGAATCCTCTCCATCGAGATACATTAAAATCTTAAAAGATAAATGTATATAGCTCAGGGTTGGAAGTTACTTTATAAAGTATCCAGTTACACAGTTACAAGTTCCCAATTCTGAAAAGTAATGCGTTACAGTTAGTTACTAAAAAGTAACGAATCCAATAGGAGAGTTAATTTTCTGCGATCAAGTTCGTAAGACTAATGTAGAACGGCCTAAATATATATGATAATAATTAAGAAACGAATTTCTACACAAACTTTACTCTCTAGAAGTCAATCAGTGACTATTCACTGTTTTCAGTGATAATCCACTGACTGACTTTTAGAGAGTAGTAAACATCTAAAGCCTCGTCTACATAGAACTCGTAAAGTCGTAGTCGTAAGAATAGTCGACTATGATTGGTTAATTCTTATGTGTCTGACTGAATGGACCAATTACAGTCGATTATTCTTACGGCTGCGACTCTGCGACTCTTATCGTAGACCCCGCAGAATATCTATCCAATGATAGACGCTCCGTGGAATATATATATATTTTCTCTTTTATTCCGCTTCGTTTATTCGAATGTGTCGCGTCAAGTGGCGTAGATTTGCTCCGAATGCGGTCGTTATGCAACAGCGTCTTCTCGATATGCCCGGACCCGGCGTACATATACGCTCGCCGTAATAACGGCTGCGAGTAGAGGCGAAGTCGTACGCCGAGAAATGCACGGGGGGGTCGTTGTCCGTTTACGGGATGGACTGCATAACAGCCGGGTGCGATGCGCTACTCGGCTGCGGCATTATGCAGGAATCTCGGTGACGCGGAGCCGGGATATCCATGATCGTGGCTCGAGAGATGCGAGATGCAGGATGCCTCGTCGCCGGCGTTCGCGACGAGATCTCGTTATCAAATGCTCCCCAATGGCGGCGATGCGATTCGCGTGAGTCGCGAACGCACGGCGGGATTTTCCGTGCGCGGCTGAGGATCGAGAAAGCGCATTGTTTCGAATTTCCGCCGTGAGAAAAATTTATCTGCCCGAGCAACAAAATTATCCATGCGTTTCCGTTCGACGCAGCGTGTCTGTTTCTATCAGTACGGATTAATTTTAATCTTCGTTTAGCTTACTTTATATCTTTTTCTAGTTCCGAAAATTAGAAAAAGATAAAAAGTAACGCAAAGAGTAAGGATAATTTACGTAGTAGAAGTGGACGTAAGTGTATTATATCAGACGTAATCACATTTGTCTAAACGTGATCTCGTTTCCATTTTAGCTTTGAATATCGACGTGGACTAGTTGGGCAAATTCGCATTAGAATTTCCATCGTGTATTTACTACGAACTCGTACGAATTTTGAATGGTACATTTTTGTAATTTAGTTTATTTCAATAATGAGATATTCCTTTCTAATTTAGTAATATACATTTGTATACACTAACTCTTGTGGTAAAATCTCTAATCTTGGTAATTAGAATTTAAGTAACAACGATTTTTGTTTCGAAACATAGTCTCGATTGAACAGAATTAATTGTTAATTTAATTAATACCAATAAATCCGCAGAATGATACACAAAACGTAGTAACAGTCACGGAACAAAGTAATGTAAAATATTAAGTACGGAATTTTCCACTACGTAGGCGGGACAACGAATTCTCAACGTTTTTTGGTGTTTTTCACTCAACGCGGTGACGTACGATGTTTTTGTGTACTATCGTGACGCTGAAGGCCGCTGCGCTCTCACTCGCTCGCCGAACGTCGTGCCGGCAGGCAGTGTCGTGAGTTGCTCCGTACATCGTATTACTTTTGCGTTATCAATTTCCAAGACGCGATCGCGATTTGCACACGTTTATTATTAACAAGTAACGTTCGTCGGCTAAATATTATAAGCTTCTAATGAAAACTGATTTGCACGTTCAAGCGGCGGCTTTTATCAACGTAGAATTCACAAGATTAACTCATCTAATTGTAAGGTATAAATGTAAACCGTGGTAATTTGTCGCGATTACGTCTCGTTTACGTACCGCGTTTTTAAATGATCTGTCGATTTTGTATAATTCGTTCCATTTTCGGGAAAAGAGAAAGAAATTTGGGCAGCTTTGGCGTTCGCGCTGTAATTCTCTCTGTCATTCTTCACAACTCGGACAGGCGGGAAGTAGAGAAAGTTGCTTGGGGTTTCGTTCACATAATTCACTTCGAGGATTAGATTGAATGACAATAGAAATTGTAAAATATCGTTTCGTTGCGGACTAATAACCACTTCTTTGCCGCAGATTATGCTTAGATTCCGATGCTCGCGTTGCGTTTTATATCGCCAATTCGAACGTGATTTATCCATTATCCTATTCTTCCGAATGAAAAATGCAAGTTGTTAGTTTGAGTAATTTGAGTATGATAATATTTCGTGCGTTTCGCGGTATTTCACATCGCGTACGGGAGTGCCCGAAATTTCGCGCGGTCGATGGTTTTCGCGAGTGAGTGTGAGTGCAACAAGGAAATCCGAGAGGAGGAGCAGGCCAAGGAGGCATCGGGCAACGGCGGAGCAATCGTAAGGTGAGTGTTTTACATTTTTATATTATTTGCTACTTGTACAAAATAAAGCATTTGTTCTCTATTTTTGCTTTATTTATTCAAATAATTCGAATAAGTGTTACAAAACGAAAGCATAAAATTTTGTGAGTTTATATTTAAAAGGAGGACTTTTTTGAGTATTCTATAGTTATTTTAATAAATAACCATTTTGTAAAGTATCAAATGTATTTAATTAAATAATTTTTCATAATTATTGTATAATAATCATATACACCTTTGTATTTTTACAGTTTACCTGTATAGTTAACGATGTACAACTCTGCTGTTGCGAATCGTATCAGTGAGTTAGAAAATTACCTTTTATTTTAAATTGACGTTGCGCATACAATACCTTCGTTGCGTGTATATAAATTCTTGAAAATCTACAATGCTCGACTACAAACTGCGTTTTGTCATTTCTAGCTTAACATAAAAATTACGCGAAACGCGCGTAACAAATTATCGTAAGATATGTTCGAAATTTGCGAAAGCCTCGAGTAAAAGAACTCGCGTACTTTTGCAGCTTTTAGTTTCGCACAAATACGATCATTACTCGCGGGAAGGAGCGAGAATCGAGCGAGATAAAGGGAGGAGAGACAGGGTTGCGGAGTCTGAAGTCGTCGTTCGCGATGCAAAATACGTGAAACGCGTGAAAGCGTCGCGGTTCAATTTCCATCGAAAAATAGTCGAGTCGTTGCGCGCGGCGCGACCGTTCGCTCGGAAGTTCGTATTTCGGTGATGTGGAGCCGGTGCTCCATATGCATTTCGCGGTGTCGACTAGATCTACAGCGCGGATCTGCGTAAAACTGCACGCCGCGCAGGCGACCGAGCGTTAATTGCGAAAGCAAACAATTGTTTTGCACGCGGCGGGTCCGCGCGGTGCTGCGCGGCGTCGCGCCGCGAGCGCGCGGATTTTTTACCAGGGCGACAACTTAGTTTCGCGCGCTTCGTGCATACGTCACACACATGCGACACGCACACTGCGTCGCGAAATGCCAACGCAGATCTGACTGCGTAAAAGGCGAAAAACCACGTCACGGAACTTTTACGTTGAATCCCCTGCCCCCCTCTCTCCCTCTTTCGCTCTGCGCGCGCTTTGAATAAGTGCACGTGCCGGGAGGATTCCCGTCGCGCCATAAAGAAGCTAATGAAGCCGCTGTTGAGTGTGTATTTACGCGTGAACTGAAGTTCCTTAAATATTTAAATTAGGAGGCGACGCGTTAAATAGTACTTTTGTTTGCCGGCTAAATTTAGTTTGCGTGGATCAACTGGAAATATTTAAATCAGATTATACGCACGATTACGGTGGCTCTGCGATTAAAATTAACGATCGGGAGTAAAGTTTCTTCCGAGACGCGTGCGCGAGGGATAAATAGGATTAGAGATCGTTAAACGTAAAAGAAAAAAATAATACTCCGAATCCTATATTAATCCTACGCTCTGCATAATTTAACGGGCAAAATTAATTCCGAAATAAAAAATGTCGCGCTTCTGTAATTATCATAATGCTAACCCGCGGTTGAGATGATTAAGATAAAGCTAGGGATGATTTTCTTTCGCGAACTTCTCGCAACTACGAATCCTTGATAAGGAATATTGTTTCATCCGCGAAGGAAGGGTCCAATAGACGGATACCGAGGGATATATCTTGCGCACGCTGATAAGAAACTTTGGAACTTCCCTCGCCAAAGTCGCCGAAAGATTAGAGCACAACTCAGTCGAAGCCTCTGGCGGGTGGCTTTCATAAATCTTATATTTGAATATTCTTCGTTTAATATCTTTCACGAAATGTCGCTTAGGAAGGCGGAGCGTTTTAAGTATCCAAGATAGCCGGGGAACACAATTTTCCCCGTGACCGATTCGAGAGAGAAAGAATCCGAAAGTTGTGCGAAAATTCTAGGTATCTCGGGGATTAATGCTCGAAATTTCATGCTCGAGTAAAGTCTGCCCGAGGTAAATCGCGGGGTAAGACTTTGCTACTTTCTTTCCTTTTTTTTTACACAGTTAACAATTTTCAAGGAGTTCTGAGGCATACGTGCGAATCTGAGACCCTGTGTACCGCTTTGTTACTTAGGAAGCAGAACGAGATTACTTCCGCGTAAAGTATAATGTGTGTCTCGTGTTACCGGCGTCTTATTCGTAATTAATTCGCTTCTCCCCCGCCTCTCTCTCTCTCTCTCTCTCTGTTTCTCACGACGATTCGACCTCACGCAGTTATATCCTATGCTGGACTAATATCACGGGTCCTGCGGGACCTCCGGGCTGCTGCTCGTACGCGGAACGACCGCACGCGAGTACGTGCACGCATACACTCGCGAGGGTGAGTTACAGGCGTACGTACACAGGCTACGTAATGGGGAATATGCAAACTTGGGACGCGAAGTAAACACGGACCGTAAACTGCCGTGTTAATTTCAAGGCCGGGCTGGGAAAGCTAGAACCGAGACGCTCGCTGTTTTAATTAACCGCAGACCAGGGCCGTCGCCGTGATATCGTGATTAAGAATTATGACGCGGAGCGGGCGCCGCGCGCGTGTACGCGCGCGGTTAGCGTTGTTCCCCCCCATCAAATGCTGTATGTCTCGCTCCGCGGAATTAGATCGCGACTATATCGATTAAAAGTTACGACGTGTTGGCTCTTTCTTCCGTGCCGTTCCGCGCGCGGTAACGATGATGAAACGCGAGCGGCGGTCGCGGAAAATTGCAATTTGAGGATACCTTTCGTCCGCCGTACGGCAGAGTATGGCGTATAGATACGAAAATGCGAAATTAACTTGGTATATCGCGCCGTCATTATGTTGTGTGAGTTTGAGATTCCGGAGCAGCTTTCGCCTCTGATGATATTTGCACGATAAACAATATTTAATTGCGACAAACAGCGGCCGATAAGCGCCTGCCTTAGGCAAACAGGACGCGAGGATTGTATAGGCGGATGTTTGTAACTTTAATTATTATTTAAATATTTTTTAAGATAAATATATTCTTTTGAAATCGCTGATATCAACGTAATATCTCTCCCGCGTTTCGCTCTGCGTCCGCTCTCATTTCTCGCAGTCTCAGCGTTAATGAACTCCCCTCCCCCCCCCCTCTCGCAGGAATAAATTGTAATTTGCATCCGTTACTCACCGCTTGTTCTGGACTTTGCTTTTCCCCGCGATATTATTTATTACACGTGCACGCGCGTCCGAACGGAACGATGAACGGCATCGTTCTCTTTATTGAGATACTATATCCCGGCGATCTTCCGCGGCTGCGACGGTTGCACGGTATCTAACAGACTCATTAATGGCGAATCCCGCGTTTTATTCGGCGGGCTGTACTCGTAAATCCGGCCTGGACGTAAAATCGAACATCGTACATTCCGGGGCCGGACCCGTGCAGGCACCACATAAATGCATGCAACCGATCAAACTGCACCCGCGGAATATCTCGGTTTAATTATACCGCCTTCGTACGGCGTGACGGCTCCATGAACTCCCCCGATCGCAATGGGAATCGTAAAAACGATTTTTACACGCCGCCCCGAAACGGTGTGTTACGGGAATCCATAGCCGCGGGCAGGAAGGAAGAGCAATGTGGAGTAATTGGGGAAAATTAATTTTAAGTAAGACGATGAAATAATAAATAGGAAATTAAGCTCCTTCTCAATCGCCCTTCGCTTTGCGCTTGTGAAAACCTTTAAGGGATGCTGGAGTGATTCTGCACCTTTTTACCCTAGAAACTATCAGTTCGCGGAAACACTTGTGTAATATTCAAATTAAATGACTTACGTGTACAGATCGAATGCGGCTTGCTATTCCGGCTATATGAAAGAACAATACGGCATCATTGAAACTAAGTTTACAAGTAATAAAAAATAATAGTAAGGAAGTGAATTTCAGTTTTGAAATATGAACAGCTAATATTTAGTTGCGTGTGCCTATTGTATCAGGTGCGACTGCAAACCGTTCGCTGTGGTTTAGAAACTTATAGTCATGGCAGCAAAATATTTTTAGCAAACCATAATTAGCTACGGTAGGAACAAAATATTTTTTTCGAGTGAAATATCACGCGTTTATTAAGTTTTAGGCTTCTCTGTATAGAGAGACGCGCGCATCGGGGTTTAAAATTTGTATTCTATGTTTCATGTTTTTGTATCTTTCTATCTTCCCTATCTAACATAATCTGCATACGTTAACGCTCTCTTTATACACGTTTTCCGCCGATATTTTTACCCGTTCTGTCAAAAAATTTGTAGCGAAACGAACTTAGAGTATGAACTAACCGCGTTTTTCACGGAGTATGCTAAAGTTGTTAGATTCCAAATTGACAAAGCTCACGGACCGATTCGATTATACTGAGTAATCCAGTTAGTACTGCCATTTAAAATTTTATCTTTCTCCCGACCGAGTCGGCTGGTTGGCGATAATCGATATTAAAAAACGACTGGAAGAAAAAAAGCTGGAATTAACGTCGCGGGAATAATCGATCATTTCGCGAAGGGACGAAAGCGGCTATAATAATTATCGTTACTATTAATGGATCGGAATAACTCGAAGCGACGTTGAATCGCGGAGAAGTCGGGTATTATCGGCTGAATATCGGCAAAGAACGTTCTTTCTCTCATTTCCATTTCTCCATTTTTTTTCTCCGTGTTCCGCAAAAAAAAACCGACTCGTTAGAAAAATTTTATGGATTTACATAGACCGGACGATTGTTGAAGATTTATTTGCGATAGATCAGATAGTTTTCCCGTGCAATGTTCTAAAGTGACTTCAAAGGACAGTAGGGGGGGCCGGGGCTAGATGGCCTATATTTTAGAATTTTGAAGTTATAAGTTTTCAAATAACTTATTGTTATGATTGACTGTACAAACATAATACAGTTAATCTTCCTCTATATGTAATGCTCGCAATCTTGTGAATTTTATATTTTGTTTGTTAATTATCGAAATACAAACATGCAGCAACGTAGCCATCTTGGTACCAGGTTCAGGTGCCCAGTAGCGCGGAATAAGGCCATATATAAAATGCACATCATACATAAGGTTTGTTTTCTGTTCCTACACTGGTGAACTAGTGCAGTAAGCTAGAATGAGAAAAAATATACTGGTCTTACTCTAATTGATTGCACTAGTTCACTAGTGTAGCAACAGGAAACAAGCCCATAATGTAACCTACAGTGTGTAATATAACTTCCAAAATTAAGTTGCGTTGGTTGTGTTACTTATTTGTAATTATTGTAATTATTTTACGTTTGTGAAAAATTTCATTCTAACAATAAGTAACACGTCATTTAATTTTATTCACTTACAACAGAGAATATCAATAGAAAATTTCGGGAGGTTCGAAAATTTACCTTGTCACTACTAAATCAGTTAAAAAAATTTTTTAACTGTAATATTATTCCGATTTTAATGAAACTCGGAAAATGCATCTATGTTTTAAAGGGATCATTTTGCAATTTTGTGTCTATTATTTCTCTCAAGGTAAAAACTAAAAAAAAAACGGGCTTATGAACAATACACCCCTAGGGCCATTTAGACCCGGCCTCCCCTACCTTTTCAAGCAAGAATTTCCACCGGCAGAGAAGAGCAAAGAACTCGGAAATTTTTTACTTTAATCCAATAACTTTCGCGTCTCGATACGATGTTGCGCGGGCGGACACAAGATGCTCCACAGAGATCTGTATTAGTATTTTGATCGCGCGTCGTGAGGAGAGAATGGATGGGTTGAAATATTGACCTCGCTCCGACGGCCCGCACAGAAATCGCGCGGCGCCGCGGTACGGCCGGAAGAGCGCGATCTGTTATTCTGTCGCGGAAGCACGAGGATCGAGACATAAAGGTCTCTGGCCGTAATTCCGGAAGGACCGCGATGCGGCCTCCGAGGGAGGAAGGACGGGAGGTTAAGAGCGGAAAGAGGAGTAATCGAGGTTGATGTAGCGGCGAGGAAGGTCCTTCAGGCTCTCGGTCCACGCGCGACCTGTGTCCTGTAACTTTTGCTTCGTATGGGGTTCAAAGGTCACGTAGTGGCTACTTCAAGTGGATCTTGAAAGCCAGCTATGTGGGAAGAGGAGGGAGGGAGAGAAAGAGAGAGAGAGAGAGAGAGAGGGCGGAAGGGAGGGGGAGAAAATCCACTACCCCGTGAAAAAATAAACTTTTGATCGTGACGCTTTTCCCGGCGTAGAAAACCGCTAGTCAGCAGCGATGAGAGACCACTTGTATCTGTTAAGCAGACGAGCTATATATGATTTAATAAATATCGCGCCCCGAGGACCGTAGCGGCCTGCAGCGATACATACCTTTCCTCTGTTCGTGCCAACATTTATTAAGAGCAATGGAAGGAAATCGCCTCGTTCGTCGACTCGAGCCTGACCGAAGTCGCCAGACTCTTCTTTCCGGTCAACTTCCGTTGAAATTAACGACGCTGAGATAATTTCGTGTCGGTAAACACTTGAAATATTGAAATGCTCTTCGCGGTAGCGAGCTAGCGTTCGAATATTATTTTAAGAGAGTAATCACGCGCGCCGCAAGTAAATACGTGAATTATAAATAGAGCGCGCGCGCGTACGTGCTATTTCCCGTGCAGGCCGGTTAATTAATGAGCGCGATTAATATGGTGCACGCGCGAATAAATTCGCAGCGATGTAATTTCCGCGATGCCGGGTGCAGTCGGTCAAAGCGCGCGTATCGGACCGTCTGGCGGAGCTTCCGGAAATCAACAGCGAAATCGTAGATTCGTTAGGGGAGGAAATTCACCGGGGGAGCGCACCGTGCCACGGGGTACTATTTCAAGTAACGCTCTCTTTTCTCCGCGGTTCCGACAGCGACTTCGCGTGTGCTTAAAGCTCCTTCCCCCTCGTCCCTCCGCCCGGAAGAGACGGTGGCCTTTCCAGGTGAGGGAGCGAGGAGGAGGGTACGCCAGAGGGATACGGAGATACACGTAGGACGAGCGCGGAGCCGAGACCGCGGGATTACCGGATCCACAAAATTAATCGTCCACAGAATTAAAGGTCCTGCCGAGACGGGATTACCGTAATTGCCCGCCGTCCTCGACAATATGCAAATACTCGCGATTGCTTCTCTCTCTCTCTCTCTCTCTCCTCGCTCCCTCCCTTCCCCGCGCTCTTCCCTCAATCCTTGTGTAAGCGCTAATTAAGCGCGTGTCTTACGGTCCATCTTCGGCGATGAATAAAGCGCGCGCCGAATTAGCGGAATTAACGTAAGATCCGTTTTCGGGTCTACGCGTCACGTTCGAGGTACGCCGTGAATTACCGTCGACAAATCGCGACAAAATTTCGCGCCAAAGGCACCGCGACGGCGGGAACGACGCCGTCCGACATTAGCGTCGCGCAATTGAATCGTGGTTGATTTATGTAGAGCTTGAATTACCCGGAGCTTGATTTACGCTACCGCCAAGTTTTCGCTAACAGCCTTGAGTGACTGACTCCGCTTACCTGTGATACTTCGGGGGTTAACGAATTTTGATCTGCCGCGATATCTTGTGTCTTCCCGGTTCCTGCTCCAACTGGATAGTACGAGCGAGAATAATACGTACCGAGCGACGAAATTAGATTAACGCAATTCAAGTTTTCGCGAGCGGCTAATGCCAGGCGAATGAGCGAAGCTCGTAAGTTCGTGTACAAGCATTACACTTATTTCTTTCTGCAAACAGTGCAATCTGCGAATAAGCATGACAGAGGGTATTCTATCGCGTGGTCAGACGGGATAATTATTCATTCGAATCACGGAAACACCTAGCAATCGTGATGCGCCCGAAGTTTCTCCGCAGGCCTCGAGCTTTCGACGATAATTCTCTCGAGGGTAGAACGGTGTTATTATCTGTCCGTAAATGTGCAGCCGCATTTTGATAACACACAGTGAGTGGAAGCGTTTAGTCACGGCGATAACGTTGCCGCACTGTCGCGCGAGAGCAAGTGTCCATGCACGGGGAGAGAATTTTCTCTTAAAATTTACCCTGAAAATCGTGGGATCGTGGGACAACGTGGCATTCACATCACATGGTCGTCAGGATAAATTTTAAGAGAAAATTCTCCCCGTGTACATTAGTCATGCGAAAGTGGGCCTTAATCGTGTGATCATGGGATAACATGACATTTTGCAGAATTTTATGGGACTTTTTAAATTTTCCCATACAGTCTGCTAGCACATGTGGTAAAATTTCAAAAAACTCATACAATTCTTTGAAATGCCACGTTGTCCCACGATCACATAATTTTCGGGGTAAATTTGAAAAGAAAATTCTCTCTTTGTACATTAGTCATGCGAAAGTGGGTCTTAATGTGATCGCGGGACAACATTTATTTTGAAGAACTTTGCGAGTTATTTGAAATTTTCTCATACAGTTTACTAGTAAAATGTATGGTGCAGTTTCAAAGGACTGTCAAAATTCTTGGAAATGCCATGTCGTCCCACGATCACAAGATCGCCAGGATAAATTTTAAGAGAAAAATTTCTCCGTGTACATTAGTCATGCGAAAGCGGGCCTTAATGTGATCGCGGGACAATATTTTATTTTGAAGAACTTTACGAGTTATTTGAAAATTTCCCATACATTTTACTAGTAAAATATATAATTACTAGTACAATGTATGGTGCAATTTAAAAAAAACTGTCATACAATTCTTGGAAATGCCATGTCGTCCCACGATCACATAATCGTCAGGATAAATCGAAGAAAATTCTCTCCGTGTGCATTAGTCATACAAGAGTGGGCCTTAACGGCCACGGGGGTTCGCCAATTTCGCGAAGGACACGTAGCGAGTGCCGGGCTGGAAGAGCCCTTATATATCGCGCGCGGATTTACGCGGCGATGTATAGATACTCGGATATCCGGATACGACGGCCGATCCGGATTGTATCGGCGGCACGGCTGGCGCGGGACCGGTCGTTGCGCGCGTATCGCGGAAAGTAGACAGCCCCAGCTATCGAGCCGGGTCGCTCTTGCGAAGGCTCGGGGGATGGATTTATCACGAAAACGCTTCGCTCGCAGTAATCATTTTTTTTGTCGCCGCTGCCGGCGATGAAACGCGCGGTAGTGACGCGTGTGACAGATTTATTGCGCGCGCGAAAGGCGGGCGGGTGCACGTAGCCGGTTATTGCGCGCGGACCGCGCGTCCGCGTGTGCGTATAATAATGGCGAACGTATTTTACAATTTATTCTGTTGCGGGATTTATGGTAATTTATTGGTGGGTTCGGCAAGTTATTTATTATTGTTTCACCTATTACGCATCTGTACGGAAAATGTCGGCAATATTTCGATAGCATATTAACGACGCAATTTTGCGTTTTAAAAATTTGTTGCGCTCTCGGTGAAGCGGCGCGTGGAACCGATAGGAAACGCACTCGCCACGGTTTCTCTCGCTTCGAGGTCTCGCAACGCGATTCCTGGCGTTCCCGTTTTTCGAGTCTCGCCGCAGAGCATCCCCCGCATTTTCCGCAATTTTCGCAATAACCTTCGTAATTTTTACCTCTCGTGCGCGGTACACTTTCGTTTTCTTTCCCGTTAAGGGTGTTTGTTTTATCGACATTCTTTGTTAGAAGTAATCTGTTAATTGGCTTTGTCGAAATGCGAAGCTCTTTTACAGAATTAAAGTACGCAGCATAATCTAAGACTATGCTGGTCGACTTTATATCAAAAACGAAAAGATTTTTAATTTTACTAAGTTTTGGTACAATATTTGCTTGATACAAGAATTGCACAATAAATATATACAAAATGAAACCAGTGTACTCTAGAGACAAATTTTAAGAACAATATCGTGCAATTACAACTAAGATTAATAGCCTAGAAAAAAAGATTACTTCTAATAAACGCAAGTCCAAAAATTCCAGTCTAGAAGAGAAAAAGAGCAGTAGAAATGGCGTGCAGAAATAGTTGCAGGCTTTTTCGAGTGCGGTCGTTGCCAAACATCTGTCAGATTGTCAGTAAAGCCACGGTGTCGACGATGCTAGAATTCGATCCAAAATCTCGGTCTAAGCAATGTGTAGCTAATAAAATTGCTGCTCTTTCGTAAAAGTTGCAAAATTCATTGGCTATAAATTTCTCGGACCAAGTAGAACTTGGAATGTTGATAATTGACGTTTTTAATTCCGTTTCCTATCTTATCGACACTGTTCGCCGGCTTTAGAATCCCCTTAAAGTCAACAACTAAAAATGATACGTCGCGACGACGGTGTTGCGACTATCGGGCGCTCGCGCGGAGCGAGCTCAGCAAGTTCGGAATTACGATTCCATCTCCCGGCATTATATTCAATCTCTCGTCGATGCAAGACGCGTCCCGGCGCGCACGGGGAAGTCGCAGACGGCGAGCACGACGGAGTTCGTCAAGCCAATCCATAATTAACGGCGCATACGGAATTCCGGGGACAATGCGCGCACTTGAAGGGTCGTGCGGCATAATGTATCCCGGACCTTTGATTCGAACGACGGAGGAAGATCAAGGCGGGAGTCCCGGGAAAGTCAACGCTGACGTTCCCGAGATGCACGCGCGCATTCTATGTAAATAGCAATCCAGTTTGCTCGAGGATCAGCAACCCTCAGATTTGGGAGCTTTGGCCGACGGAGGTTTCCGTCTTTGCACCTTCGCCCTTGATCCTTCCGGCTTAGACTCCCGGGCGTCTGCTACCTTATCGTACTCTCCCCCTCCTCCCCTGCTCCCTCCCCCTCCCCCGGCCCGTCCCCTGCGAGGAGCATGCAGACACACGGAACTGGTCCGCTGTTGGAGAAGGTTATCGGTTCCTGGCCGGTCGTCGAATGTCTTCATCCACTGGTTTCTCTACCTCCTTTTTTTCATTTTGCGTTTTTCAGCGCGTTTTCGGTGCGCTACAAATTCTCAAACTCGAAAATTGTGGGAAGAGATCGAAATCGCGTCGTAGAAGTTGAAGGATAAAATTCGCGGAACACGGAAATTGAAGCGGCGAGAACGGAAAGAGGACATGTGACATTTTGGCGTCGAAATTGAGTTAACAATGAATCCTCACTCTGCCATAAAATCAAAATGTTTTTAACGGGGCGTCCGCTTCAGAGGAAAGTAGCGTAAACTTATTGAAAGGTTCATACATTTCGCTTATAAAACAGTTTTCTTTGTTTTTCGCGGATACACAATTTTGTCACACGTACCCTTTTTGTCTTAATCGATTCAATTATACAATGCACAATGAACGAACGGAAGTTAAGTGCGAGAAGCTTACAATATACAATACATTAACTTAATTGAAAAGCCCCGAATACGAATGTTTGAGTAGACGACTCGGATATGGAACAGTCCTTAATTTAAACAAAAAGCAATTGACGTAGGACGCAAATGAGACCGGTCGGCTTTGATGTTTCGCCTGAGTGAGTGGCTGGACTTAATCGCTTTCGTAGACACCTCTCTCCCAAGTTCCAAGAAGTCCTAAGAAAAGATTTGCACTGTCCGCGGGGTTGAGCGGCGTCTCGTCGGTAGACTTTGCGGCGAAACACTTTCATTAGGATGGAAACTTAATTAGGGTGCCCTCAGGGTCGGAGAACTCTGCAACTTGCTTGCAACGAATCAATTTTGTTACGAAGTCGGCTGAAGTGTCAACGACGAGAATCGATCAGTTTTACGACATCGCTCTTCTTCAAAACTATTTATAAAAACAACCTAGTTGTTTATAAGTAAGTTAATATTGTAAGACGGATGGCATCGATATCGCTAGCTTAGGAAATTCGAATGAACAAGAGTTTTCGCGACAAAATAAATTTTCTTACCCCGACGATTCAACTAACATGGTTTTCCCTCCGTTTCTACACGGAGAGAATTTTCTTTTCAAATTTATCCTGAAAGTCGTGTAATTGCGCGACAACACGGCACTTTAAACAATTATGAACGAGTTTTTTGAAATTTTACGATACTAGTAAAATGTATACTAATTGTAGGGGACAACATGGCATAAAGTTACAAATTTCAGTCTCTCACAAAGTTCTTCAAAATGCCATATTGTCCCACGATCGCACGATTTTTAGGATCCTCGGCCCGACAAATAAGTTTTTGGTTCGATTCTTAATTAGCGAGCAAATTAATAGATGCAACGGACTTGTGTTGCGTCCGCGTAAGTTTCTTTATGAGAAAACGGGAATTAGGAGTGCGCGTAATGATGCGCCTTCTGGAAACAGAGGGAACATGTACTACCGCCTTATAACGGTATTCCGCGAATGTGGCCCCGTCCCGCAATATAAAGCTAGAGCGAAACATCAAGTGGCATGTTACGTCAGTGCGTAGCTCCAGGGGAGGAAGGATAAGTCGCGGTCCGCCTTGATTTCCCTGTAGAGTAGTACGGGCAGCGGAAAGCTTTGTCGTTTCCCGTACATCAACGGGGGCCGCTTCTCCTTGTCGGACCTTTTAAATTTGCGCGACATTCAGTCCGGGGAACGAGTCGCCGGAGAGAAACGGCGACGTATAAAATGCCTGGCGGCCGTCAAAAATCCGAGAGAGATTAAAACCTCGTTGCGGCAGCGAACTATCAAAGTGACGTTACAAAGTTTCCCGCCTTACGGGGATAACGCGTTTGAATGACCGTGTCGATAATGCACGTCTTCTCCCTCGGCTGCCGGTCCTTTCGCTGGCGAACGGCATAAATTCGGATTACATCCCCGAGTTAAGAGCGTCCCGAAGTACATGTTTTGAATTCGGAATGTATGCAGAATATATGAGTGGGTAGATACCATTGAGACTTGAGATCTTTCAGTGCCGTAAATCTGTCCGCGGTAACGGTCGCGGGATAATATCGGGGGTTTCGCGAGAGATCCGCATTCTCTTTTTCTTTCATTTTCTTTTCTCTCGGCCTTAGGGAGAGAGAAAGAGAGAGAGAGAGCGTCCGCGTCTGAAAGTGCACCGCGGGAAATTGATGTATTTTGAAGGCCCGCGGCTCCGCGAGAAGATAATTACTAATTTGTCTAATCCATCTTTGCACCGGCTACGTACATCCCGGGCAGTAATGGATTCGAGAGAGTTGCCGCGCTCGGACGGATGATCGATGGGTGGAAAACTTATGAACAATAGAGGTTCAAGGCCGTAAACTTCGCCCGTACGGGCGGAGGGTTGTGCGTTAAAGGGCATAAAAGAATGGGGGAGAGCGTGCTAGACAAGATTCGTGATAAATTATGATCAATATATAAATCCGTCAGAGGGGGGAAAAAAACATACGTCTAACGATTCTTCTTTATTTAGAGCCCGACGGGTAAAAATAATCCCCGTGGATATATAAAGCCTTCTCCCGGCTATTTATTTTTAATTCAACGTGCTCGCAGCGCGCGGCCGCATTTTATGACATTTTATTACCATACGCATCTCTCATCGATAATTTCGCGCAAAACTTGACACGGGTTTCCGTTTCGTTTTTTCACTCTCGCATTATTATAAATTTCTTTTTCCGCGAAGTGATACATTATTGCTATTTTTTTACGCTCTTGAATTCACATAAAACGCGTGCGGGGCGTAGCAGATATAGCGAATAACGTTCGATGTACTTTTTATTTAATGCAAAATATCCAACTTTTTAAATGGCAATTTTTCACAAAACTCAGTGGTTATAAAGTTCAATTTACTTCTAGATTTATTTATATTTGATATGGATATTTTATTTTATATTATTCAACGATACGCGCAAATATTCGGTTTCATCGACGTTATACGATATAGGAACATATGTAATAGAGAAATGATATCGCGATTAATCGCGAACGGATTGCACATTGCGGGAGAAATGGCGTAAAAAAAAATACAAAAAATAAAAGGGACGAAACATCGCAGAAATATCGCGCGTGGAGCACCCAACACACGAAAGCTTTTAACTCTATCTCCATTCTCCAATCTCCAGTCAAATATATTCGACACGGGGGCAAAGTAGCAAGTGTGCGAAAACAAGTATCTTTCCAGCGGTGAACATCGTCCTGCCCCTTTATCTTTTCGCAAACTTGATATTCTGTGTCGTTCTCAACAGGTTCCCACGCGATCTCATCTATCTGTGCGGAAGACAATGTTTAAGCATTTTGTCGATATAGAATATAACGGGATTGGACGATACGATACATTCGTGCTTATTCAGCAAATTCGAAACGTTCTTTTCCAATTGTCGACAGTTTCGCAAAATTTAAAATGTTTATTTGAAAAAGTTCCCGCGTTCGTACACTGAGAAAAATGTCCGATTAAATATAATCGGATAATCCAATTATATAACAAACGGATATATCCGATTAAATTGTATATCCGATAGAAAATATGATCGGTTTTTCGATCCATCGGATAAATTTCATCGGATATGTACATACATACGTAATTTAGTCGGAAAAATTGACCATCGGAAACACTATTTAATTGACCTCTGTGAAGTTGGCACCCCATGTCTCAAAAAATCTTTTTTTTTCAGTTCTGAATGCACCCCGAAGAGTTCTAGAGTTCCTTATCAATTTTAAAAATAGTTCTGGCGAATTAACCTAAAAAAGTTAAATTTGAAACTTGGGGATGCTAACTTCACAAAATGAAAACTCGAAATCAGCGATAACACTAAAAGTATTGGAAATATTTAATTTTGCCATTAGGATTTCCTTTAGGACTCTTGAGGGGCTACCCAGAACTCCCAACGGAACTGCTGGAACTGTTAAAAAATTTTCCTCCCTCGGGACTTGGAAATTTTTCGAACCGAAGGACGAAAGGAGGAAATTTTTAACAGTTCCAACAGTTCTGTTAGGAGTTCTGGGTGGCCCCTCAAGAGTTCTATCGAAATATTAAGGCTCGAAGCGCTACGACCGATGAATAAAAAGTTCTCGCGATTTTTCATACTTTGGTTCGAAAAATTT
>NW_011967189.1:90562-186647 GCF_000949405.1 Vollenhovia emeryi
CGGGACTTGGAAATTTTTCGAACCGAAGGACGAAAGGAGGAAATTTTTAACAGTTCCAACAGTTCTGTTAGGAGTTCTGGGTAGCCTCTCAAGAGTGCTATCGAAATATTAAGGCTCGAAGCGCTACGACCGATGAATAAAAAGTTCTCGCGATTTTTCATACTTTGGTTCGAAAAATTTCCAAGTCCCGAAGGAGGAAAATTTTTTAACAGTTCCAGCAGTTCTGTTGGGAGTTCTGGGTGGCCCCTCAAGAGTTCTAAAGGAAATCCTAATGGCAAAATTAAATATTTCCAATACTTTTAGTGTTATCGCTGATTTCGAGATTTCATTTTGTGAAGTTAGCATCCCCAAGTTTCAAATTTAACTTTTTTAGGTTAATTCGCCAGAACTATTTTTAAAATTGATAAGGAACTCTAGAACTCTTCGGGGTGCATTCAGAACTGAAAAAAAAAAGATTTTTTGAGACATGAGGTATTTAATTGATTTATCCGATGGAAATTTTTCTTAGTGCAGTAAAATAATATAAGTAGCATCAGCACGATTACTTTTTTGACTAAATAGTTTTCGAACATGTAAGTATGTAAAACAAATTTAAATATAAAAATTGGCTATGAACAAGCCTCAGTAAAAAGAGTCCTTTACCGCTTTACGAGTTTCTTGACGATTGATGAGAAATTAATTAAGATTAAGAGACAGCCCAGTTATTATTTACATGCACGCTTCTCCCAACGCTTCGCTATGCACGTAGTGAGTTGTCTCTTCTTGCCGATTCGTACGAACGCACATTAATTCGATCTTCGTTGACTGAGTTTTATTAATTATTGGGAGAAAGTTGTAAAGGACGGTAAAGAACATTTCTAGTTGGTTTACTCCGCTCTACCTGCCCGCGAAAAATAGCACAGTAATTACCAAACACGCTGTATACGATTTATTATTCATGAATGTTTGATAACTTCTACAAATACTGTAATAATTGGTAATAATTATATATCTATATCAATATTAACATAAATACAATGATATCGGAATATACATACTATTTATATTAATAATATTATTTATTATTTAATATTTCAGTAATGTGAAATATGTTAATAAGAAGTATTAACATATATTATTCAATATTCAATTAAAAGTCTATTTTAATTATTTGAATTTTATAAAGCCTGTGAAATATTGTATACATTAATTTATCTTTTGAATTTGTCTTACGTACATGTTCGAAGACTATTTAGATTTAAAAAAAATAATCGTACGGATGCTGCATATATAATTTTATTGCACTGAGAAAAATTTCCATCGGATAAACCAACTAAATAGTGTTTCCGATGGTTAATCTTTCCGATTAAATTATGTACATATCCGATGAAATTTGATCGTAAAACCAATCATATTTTTCACCGGATATATCCGTTTGTTATGTAATTGGGTTATCCGATTATACATATTTAATCGAATATTTTTCTCAGTGTGGCTAAGTATTTCAAGAGGTATTTAGGACGATCCTTAAATACAAGAATTGGCTGCAAACAAGTCTTACAAAGGGAGGACACGCGATGCCCCTCGTCGATTTAATCGGTGATTTTTCTATGTGTTCGACGAGGAAAAGATTTTGTGAAAGTATGAGCGCGCGCTTCTTACGCATTTGTAAAAAAAAAGTTAATAGTTTTCCAGCAAGATTTAACTCTTTGCGGTGCACGACACTTCTATACTTTCACAAAATCCGTTCCTCATCAAGGACTACACATAGAAAAATCACCGCTTAAATGGGCGAGGGGCACCGCGTGTCCTCCCCTTATTAGCGTGCACTCGGTGCGCATTAGTGCAAGCAACCGGATTCACTATAAGCTTAACTTGCTCGACGTATCCACAAGAGATGGCACGGTAATTATATAGACATCTTGTGTGTATATATTATACATATATACAAATAACGAATGAATATTATGATAATATTAAAGATATTCTAAGTTATCAAGAATAACTATAAAGCTTGTTTACGATAGATAAATAATACATAAATTTAAATAACTGGTGGAGCATAAAAGTTATTGAAAAATGTTTGAGGGATTCTAAAAGTCTACAATGCTATTGCTTTACTTCACAATTTTAGATGTGGCGCAACGCAATATCACGTCAAGCGTTGCACTCCTTCATTACTCGGTCGGCTAAACTGATTCCAAACAAACAGCTAAACTCATTCCAAATGGGAACAAAAGTGTTTATTCGATTCTTGATTTCAGACAAGCGTATATCAATCTTGCCTTGAATATCCGAAATTAGTTGAATCCCATTGTTTCCAGTATATATATTCACTGCTCTACAAAATTGCTTCAAATTATTAATATGGCACAAATAAATTTATAATTTATTCCGCATATTATTCAATCAATCAGCTTTTATTCACTTTAGCTTACAGCCAGAAAGTGGGACTTGGTTTACAATAAAATCTTATATTCCGCATATTATTAACACGTAAATGATTTTAGCATTACAACACACAATATTTACAATATTTTCACATGTACGGTTCAACCACAATATTTATTGCGTGTGTATCACGTGAATATGCGTACGCACATATTTGCGACCGTAAGTTCGTAGTTTCATTATAAATTTGAAATAATAATTATGCTGCATGGAAGATGCGAGAATTTTGTGTTAAATATTATATGTATGTGTATGTGTGTGTATTTGTCGTGAACCATCGAGCGTGTTGCATACCGAGTTGCACAAGTTCAATAATAAATATTGATGCAACGTTTTTTTGTAAAGTGACAATATTTTCAAATTCATATATAAATCTTTACCTTGTTAAATAATTACAAATTGAAGTGTTTAATATTTAAATTTACAGTAATTCTGTCGTTGCATTCCTTCAAAATTCTATGATCTAAAACAGATTATTTTAATATTTACTATTTATAAATTACAGTTTTATATTTAATATATTTGTTGTTACGTTTTGTCTCTTCTTTCTCAGCACAATTAGATTAATTATATATTGTAGAAAAATATATAAGTTTAGTAATGAAACTAGAACACGTGAGTGAACATGTTGGAGTTTACCTTATCAAGTAGTTTCTTAGAACATGTGTATTTTATAACATCAATCAACGCTACAATCGTGCTATTTTTTTGTATTTTACAGGTTACTGTAGTTTGCAACGTAGTTTAACATTCCGCTGTTGCTCCATCGCACTGGTGAGTCACGAATTAATTAAAATACTTGTTGTAATCTACAATTTCTACTGCGTTACTCTAGAAATAACTTTGACAATAATTTAATGTGAGAAAATACATCTGTCTTTTTAAAGAACATAATAAGAAAAATATTTAATACTTGTCGAATTATACGTGGGTTACATGTGAAAGAAAGACTGTCAATGAAAATTAGCAAATTAAAATCGAGTGACAAAAATTCTTTATAGATTAATCCATTTTTAATAGAAAAAATTTATGCCAAATCTGAAAACGATGCCTGCGAGATATCTCGCGCGTCGAATATCTTAGCCTGATCGTCTTAAAGTAGTTTTCTCGCCTTATTAAGCGAATGAAATCTTTAGATAAAGGTAAGCCGAGAGTACGAGAGATAACGGAGAGTCGCCTCGATAAAGCGCGTGTAACAGATACAAATTATCTCCGGGAAATAAAGGACGTCGGCTTGCGGCGAAGCATATTTTCCGTCTGATAAATTACGGGGGCGCCGCGCGGCGACTATAGAACTTTAACCCAGCGAACGTGATCCCCATTTTTATCGCGAGGCCTGCCATCGTTATTAGGAGGCCCCGCGCTATCGCGTGCGCGGTTATTACGCCTCATGATTTAGGACGCGATCGGGCGCGAGTGGGAACCCAAGCGGAGGGGAAACCGCGGGTGAGAGAGCGCGGCCCTCGAACGTCTTGATTCGATAATTGAAAGATCAGTCCGAGACGCGCGGTTCCCGGTAGCCTGCCCTCGGAGAGGCTCGGGACGGGACCGCGCGAGCGAGGAGGATTTTAATTTCGCTCGCGGAGGACAGGCGTTCGTGCGCCCCGCGAGCTGTTTCATATTCATGGCGCAGGTTGCGCTGCCTCTGTTAATTCCATCGTCGCGACGATACCGTGTCGCGAGGCGCCGCGAGCACCTCGTTGGAGGGTGCACACGATGCCTCGGAAATATGTGCCACAAATCATAAAGCACCTTCGCTCGCGGGAAATTGAATCGAAGGCGCGGAAGCGGCGTAGCGTTCACGGCTTGCTTCAACTACCTGGTCGATCGATAAATCTCGAGGCTGGAAAGAGATACGCTCTTCCGGCGCGGATCGTTATGCGCTTGTCCTTTGTGCGCCTGTGTAAGGCGCGTAGTTAGCTTTTGATTTAGAGGTCTTTGATATAAGCTGGATTTTCCCTGCGATTTATATTGCCCGGGAAATAATGGATGGACATATAAATTTCTGGCTGATTATCGTTGTTATGCTATACCGTTCCGATTTTATTTTAAACAGCACATTTATCTCGAGGGGATTTAAACGTTTCAATCTTTATTCATTTAAGCGGGACGTGCCCGCTAAACGCGGGTCGGACTGTTGGAATTACTGCAGAAAACGTCCTCTGTTTGCCTGTCCGGCCCTCCTTCTCGCGGCGACTACTCGGTAAACTTGAAAACAAAAGCAGCTTGAGTAAGCGAGAAAATGTGCCGCCGACTTAACGCCAAAATGTTTAAGGTTGATTTTCACGCGGATGCACCTTGACACGTCCGTGATTCGCGGCGCTCGTCAGCTACATTTTCCCCGACGAATATAAGGTCTAGAGTAAACCGACTCGCTCCCGTCACAGAACTTTCCACGAGCTCCGCGAAACTTTACGCGGCATAATATTTTATTTTAACTCCGCCCGTTCACGTCTCGCAATAACGGCGAGCTCAAACTGTCAAATTCAAACAACTTAAATACGATCATATTTTTCTACCGGGCAATAACTTCTTCGGGGGTAATTAAATCGACGCGTTCGTGATTTTTCCCCGACTCTGGATTAAAAAAAAAAAAGATCCGCCGATACCTCTGTCGCCGGCGATTTTTGATTGCGCCCGAAAAAATCATTGCCGGCGATTACGTTTCCGGAGGAGACGCTTCTTATCGCTTTGCAGGTCGTGTATTATCGAGGACCGATGCAGCGGGAGTAATCGCGATCGATGGCGCACGGTTCCAAGTATCGGATATTTCGAGGGAGATCGCTTCGGCGTCGCAGTGTGAAAAATCTACTTGTTCCCGAAGCGTGGATTATTTTAAGCTCCTCGTCGTGTAGTCGCGCATACATATATATATACACGACGGACTCGCTCGGGAATACAAGAAATACGTATTTCCACGTTATTCTCTTTTCTCCATTTTTCAGCAGGATCCATCGGAATATTTCAGGGGGAAAAAAAATGCTATCGGTGCGCGCAGGTCGGTCTCCGCGAGTTCTCGTTGGAATTTTCTAGCCGTCCCGATAGTTTCCGATAGTTTTAGATGCATTTCGGGAGCCTCGACGCCGCTCGCGTTCGCAAGTCTTTTCGTTGAAGCGCTAAAGGGCGAATCTTTAATTGCCCCGATGTCACGCGAGGTTCAGCAATTATGAAAAAAAAGGGAGAATACGACAATTTCATAGGTAGAGGAAAGTCCCCCATTATGAGATAGAATCCTAATGCGGCGTCCCTCCCCCCCCCCCTCAGCATGTGAAGCTGTCACCTAATCTAACCACAATTACTTACAAAGTGATATTTTTAATTTCTCTTCGGTCTTTATATAAAGTCGTGAACCCCCTGCTTTGTCTTGCCGAATTATATAAAATTGCTTCATTCAAATAAGTTTTTCTTCCTTAAACGCAATATAATCTTATTTCGAGATTTTCACGTTAAAACTAAACATATTTTCAAAAGAAGAATATTCTTATTTTTTCTGTGCATATGTCATTAAAATGAGCCGTGATCTCGAGGCGTTTTCGAGATTCCTACATTTCAAAGCTATTACTGTAATTTCGCTATGCACGCGAGATAGCAGCGTATACTTCAGTTTATTTTACGTACGTTGCTTTTCTCTCTCAGGTCAGTTGAAACGTTGCATGTCTTGCCGTACAGATCTCGTGATGCAACAAATTGGAATTATTCAAAAATTTATCATGGGACTTGGGGAGGGGGGGGGATAATTTAGCAGAACGTTATTCTCGCGGCCGTTTTTTTTTTGTATTTTATGGAGCCTGCGTTTAAAACTTGTGCATTTAGTCAGTTACTCGCCTTGTCGTTTCAAGGGATATTATCAATGTTACTTGGGAACACCAAGTAACATTGAGCGGTGAGAGCCGCCGCGTCGGATACTTCTCCTCCTCGGACGAGACTCTAAACTTCTTCGGACAGAATTCCAAAGGAAAGTCGACTCGAATGGCGAAAGAAAAAGGAGAAAGGAGTCTAGCTTTAAAGGGTAGGGCGCTGCCGGCCGCTCCGTCGATCTACAAAGTTTTTTCACGGAATTAGTCGGAGCGAATGAATTCAGAGACTGCGTTGCATTTAGGAAAGTTTCCATTTATACGGCGACCCGGCTATTCGCTCGATGTCCTTATCGACATTAGTCCGCGAGCGTGGAAGAATATTCCTCGGGTAGCGGGAAAAAGAGAAGAAGGGAACGTCATGAAAGAGGAGGATGATAAAAGTGAAAGATCGCGGGTGGAAAGCCGTGGACTTCGCCGAAACTTCGCCGGGCGAATCGACAATGCAATTAGATCTATCGTCCCTCGAAGTAGACGCGGATGAAGTCGGTGCTTGCGATGAAAATGGGGTAACCCGTTTCACTTGGGTTGTTTTCCCCCTCGGTTGTCGTCGCGATGTAAGCGCCGTTTACTCGCGTCGTTAAATTTACTTTACGTTAATTACCTCTGCGGAAATACTTTCGAGAGGGTCCATCGCAATTTCTCGACATTCGAACGAAACCCACACCTGCGGATACATGGCTCCAGCGCGGGAGGCCAATGCTATTTCGTGGGACTCGTCTCGACGACCATGCCCGAGCTCTTGTATGCACGTGAGGCAAAACTCCGTTTACGAACGTGTTATCGAGGCCTCCGACGGTATCGAACTCGGAGATGATAATCGCTCGAGTTACGAGCCGCGCGCTCATAAGCGTCAAAATATCGCGCCGCGTGCAAGCTGTTACGGTCTCGCGACGCGAGAACACGACGAGTGATGGATAATGGCGTTATAACGGTCGATACGATCTCGCTCATTTACGGGAGACATTACGTTGTCTATTAGAGCCGCGACAATGGCACGGCGCTAATATCCCCGTCAAATGCATTTTTAAATATGCCACGTCGCAGCCACCCACCACCTGTCGCTTCGGATTTATCTTTTACGCCGACGTGTCTGCGGCCTGTCTTCTAGTATTTCGTTCTTGACGCTGCATTTGTGGAGGCGATCGTATTGGTACAAACTAAGAGAAGGAAAAGGCAATAAAAGTTGGCATCGGATATTAGGTGATCAAATTATATTTATGTGAACAGCAATATAAAGTGTATGTCTAAAATTAAACGTATCGGTTCTGACCCTCGTACGATCCTCTTCAACGACAATAAAGTACGCTTGTGTATAAAGACATAAATTATTATTCAGATTTCGTTGGCAAATTATAAAAAAGAAGAACAGCATAACGAGAGACGTAATGTCCATCAGATTAAAATATTTGTACCTATATCTGTTCTTATGATTTTTAATCTAATGGACATTTATGGTTTTTTAATCCAATGGATATTAATACCCATTGGATTAAAGGACTACAAGAACAGGTATAAGTATATACGTATAAATATTTTAATCTAATGGATATCATGTCTCTTGTTATTCTGTTTTCTTTGCTTATAATCTGCCAACGAGTACCAAATCTGAATGGTGATTTGCGTTTCTTATATTGCATGGAATTTATTGTCATTGAAGAGAATTAGATGAAACGTTTGACATTTAACTTTGGACGAAACATTTTATATTAGTGTCATTAGTTCACACAAATATAATTTTATCGCCTATTATCCGGTGCTCTTTTTCAGTTTAAATTTTGCGTAGTCTACCGTTTCTTATTAATCATACTGCGAGGAAATGATATAGTACTTAATAACTCTACGTCCAGAGAAAAGATTTAGTTAGGTTAAACAAATGAGACACGTTGAGATCATATTTCTTTGAATGAATCTGTTAAATTTTTACTTACTTCTACTAAAACAGCTGCTAGATTTGAAGAAATACATGTAAGTGCAAACTTTGTTCCCGGATGATTTCCTAATTATTTCTGCTAGGATTTTTATCGCATGAGAATTCTACAATAGTTCTAGAAAGAGTTCTGGCGAAAAAATATAGTTTTTCTAATTTAAAAATTTTTTATCACTTTACAAATATATCCTCATGAAGACAAAGGTGATTTGCTGTCCGAAATAACAGAGTTCTGACTTTCTACAAATAATTGTCGCATTGTTCCGAACATATTTAAGCATTTTCTACAGAGTTCTATACAGTAGAACCGATAAATAATTTAAAAAATTAATACTTTCCGAAAAATGTCCGATGGTATGAATTTTAATCAACAGAAATCACCGCTGTATCAATTTAAACTATCGATGAGTAATTATTACAATATAATTAAGTACGAATAAGATTAATTGATATTTAATTCTTCAATTAAACGTATCGCGATGTAATTCGACTCAAAGTATAATATAAGTTCTGCATTCTGACCAGCATTTATATGATTACGTTAATAAGAGAAAAATTTCACGATTATATTTCCGTTAATAAACGAAAAACTTGAAAATTATACATTTCAACGTTGACACCGCACAATAAACGCAACTGAGTTAACAATTTATCGAGACACAATCGAGACACAGCATCGTTTTGAAGAAGCAATCGTCGCAATGAAAAAGTAATTTCACTCTCGATATCTATCGCGAGGATTCAGCGATCACGCGACGATATCGTTCGCTAATTATTCGCAGAAAACGATCGAAGTTTCTTCCCGTACTTGTCGCGAACGCGTAAGAAACAATATAATATGCGAAGCCGCGCGGGCCACTAACTCGGTTCGACTTTGCCGCGTAAACAATCCGGTGTACGGCGTGACTTTTTTTTGCCGAGAGCCATTGACCGAGCACGGATTCCAAGAAATGACGTACGCGCCGTAGTAAACAACTCGGTCTCGAGCGCCGGTTACAATGACGTAGCACGTCGTGAACACTTTTTTCGATAACAGTCTATTATGCCGAATCAGTCGGCGCGAGCGAGTCGAGCGTGGCGGGTGTTCCGTGTGTCGTCGCGTCGCCCCTCGTAACGCGATTACTTTCTATGAAAATCTCGATCATCTACGCAACGCGATCGTCTCGTACGAGAGTTTTAACATCTATCCATTGCGTTTAAGGAATTGTCGCGATCCGTAATCACATCGGGGATTAATAACGAATACTTATAACATATCGATCGCTTGCCAAGACATCTCTCCAACAATTAAACGTATAAAAGTGCGCGTATAACATAAAGTTTTCATTTTCCTCGCGTTCGGGAGTGCCGTTTTACTTGATCGAATTAAAGACTCTTCAAAGCCCATTTGAACAAGTATTTGTGAAATGTACGTTCCTGTCGATGGCCACACTTTAGAGATTTGGCAGTTTTTCGACTAAAAAACTCGCCGACTCGAAGTGGAGGCGAACTTGACGGAACAAAATGAATACGTTCACATCGACTTTGTAAACGGGAGTGTAAAATCGCGCGAACGATTTTTGTGTTCTCGCGAGTGTCCTGGAGGATAATCTGAGAGGATGAGGTGGCCTGGAGATGGCATCAGGCACCGGCGGAGCAACTTTATGGTGAGTGTTATTTATCGTTTTGTGCCAAATTAATCTTTTCTCCGGTGTATTATCGAGTCGTTTCATTGCTGGCGCTATATAAAGAATTATTTAGCGCCAGTAATTGATCAACCAATGTAGAAAATTGCACGACAGCCATCGGCCGTCATGCAATTTTCTACATTGTTTCAGTTCATAATTTCATAAATTCGAAATAATACTTAAAGGACGAGAAGTAATTTGAGATTTTACAAAAGTTTATTCTCGCGAAAATCTCGGCTTTTACGGAACAACTTTCGCGCAATAATCATATAAACATATCTAACCGAATAAAAAGTTTTATACGCATATGAATTATACCTTGCACTATTTTTAGTTTTCTTGAACGCTATTTTAATAGAAATCTTTTATTTTTCTGTTACAGATTCATCGTAGTTAAACTCCGCTGCTGCGCGTCGGTTGGTAAGTCCAATAATTTTTTAACGAGGCAACGAATCTACATTTCGTAGATCGCAGATTGTAGATGATAAATTAGTATATTTCGTAGATCCTCTGGGAAAAATTTTGACCGTTTTTTGATGTAGTTAAGCAACTTAACATTTCGGTTATTGCCACTTAAGTGAAAATTATCTTTGCGTTACTGAATATCGACAGAACTAATTGAGAGAATTGATTGGTATTACTTTAATATCTTGGATATAGATAGAACAGCTAATTGTGATTTTTAGTTATGCGGGATAAAATTTGTAAAAGTTTAGAGTTACGAACAATCTAAATAATTCGATTACTAATTGTGGGCCCCAAAAGAGGTTGCAACTGACTTTTTTTCCCAGAGTACATTTCGTAGATCGTTATAGATTGTAGAACATAAATTAGTATATCTCGTAGATCCGTTGCCTCAAAATTGATAGAGTACAACATAATTTCGTATTTATTTTTATACATTTACTTCAACGAAAGGACGTGATCGCGACTTTAACCGCGAAGGGTTGGGTGTCCTGTAAATTTCATGCAAAATATGACGAATATTATTACTATATTCGTTGAGCTAATCTCTTGTAGTCTATCAATTTTTTATTAACAAATTTATATAAAAATTTATATAATGACGTGAGACAGTATATTTTGTCGAGAACGCTGAAACTTAATATTATTTTCATACATCATTTGAAATTACTGATAAACTGGAATATTCAATTGTCAGCCTATCGTACGGAAAGTCTCTTTTCTCTGGGTCTCACGTCATTTATTTTGTATTGTTTGTGCACCCCGCGATACACTTTCAAGATGCGTCTCGCATGAATACGTGCACAGTCGCACGCATCTTCGTATTTTTACGGTTGTTTTCGCGGTCGGTTTTCGCGATCGTTTTTCAGGAAAAAGCTCAAGAAATTATTAACTGTTTGACTTTATTAACATTATAAACTTTAGTTTACCGCGGATTATAATTCAAATATATATAACGCGAAGTAAATTTTGTTTCCGTATCTATACTTGAATTTTGAATTCGAAGATCGAGTCAACACCTATTCTCGAGCAAATAACGGATGTCGAAATATATTTGATCAGTTTTATACAGTAAATATTTTGAATTAATTTTCTTCTTTAATTAACTTCTCGTGGTCGTGCATTTTTTTATACGATCAACGCTCGCATACAGTTCGAACCGTACGAAATATTTGTCGACGATAATCCGACTATGGAAGAAATTTTCTTCCTTCCTGATCTCTGGTCAAAATGACCAGGCTGTAAGGCCAGGAGCAACGAAAGGTATGTCCAATCTGGCCCAACGAAGGGATACGCCGAGTTAGTGGTCAACATTGGCCACTTTGATGTATTATGTGAATGTGTTGTACGATATATGTTGATTTCTTCTTATGTGCAAAAATTCGGGTGGGTTATATCCTTTCCTTCTTTACTTATTCTTGCATATGTGCAAGATTAAAAAGACCCCTATTAAATATGATTTTCCACGAAATGAGATGCCAGCTTCACACACACTAGAAATTCTAGTCTCACAATCAATCAGATAAAACTTCGGTCAAAGTAAAGAAATGATTTCTTTGAAATTAAATAAAAGTCTAGTAAGGTCAAAATTCGAACAAAGTTTGACTTCAAACAAACTTTTTTTCTGGGTGTATAGTTTCGCGTGCAAAAGATGTTGGAAAGATTAATTATATGCATATGTAATCTAATTGCCAATGCTTGGATTAATATATTGCCTCTCGCACAAAGACCCTTTCAAAAATTTTTTTTCTTAGAAATAAAACGTCGAGACATTTTATTGTAAAAGGAATCTACTTTTCTCATTTGTGAAAAGTAATGGGAGATTAATGCTGTCGCGCAGGAGGTTTCGAGTTACCATGGACCACATTATGTCGCACGTTATTCATCCGGGGCTAATGCCCTTATTTCAAAAGCTATTTAACTTAAATTGACCAAAATACATTACGCGCATTTGAGACAGAACAGTGGTACAAGTCATATTTCCCTCATTTTCAGAGACAAAGGGCTTATGAAAATACTTAACGTGATATCTGGCTAGTTTATTATAGTACTTTCTTTTATTATGACAAAGGGATGACATATAAAGAGGGAAATTTAACAGGAAATTTTTGCTTTTGCGCCACAAAGGGGATAAAAGTTGCAAGTTATAAAACGCTTGCGCGAGGATAATTGTTATTGACACGCGTCAATTGTTATTCCGTTTAAGCGCGTGCAGGTGCAACATTGCGGATTTTCTTGCGTTCTTGGCGAATTATGGCCGAAAGCGGCGATAAATCTTATTCTTCGTAGAATCTACGCCGGTGGTATTATTTAAATGACGTCGTTGCGTAAAGCCCACAACGGTAATTTACGTCGCTGCCACTTCCGCTTCCGCCCTCGGCTCGGTGTTTAGTAGACGGATTGCGCGGATACGCGACTTCACCATCGGTCGTTGCGTAATGTGGCGGATCGTTAATCACGTTAACCCGAGTCGGCGATTTTTTTCCCTATTGTCGGCTTATCGTAACGGCTTTGCGTCGACACCCTGACGCGAGGTTAAGCCAACGGCACACGATATTATTATATTTTTCCTACTGGATTGCTTACGAGAGACTCCACTCAGGATTTAGTCACCCGGTGGTCATTTCTGTATCTTACACTATAGAGAAAATACTAAAAGTAGAGTAGGTGTCCCAATTAGTGAGCCTGACCTGGATTGTGTTTGATAAACAACACGCGAGATGAAAAAAAAGATAGGTGTAGAAAAAATATTTTTAAATTTAAGGTGAATTCAATACAATAATTTATTATAAAGCATAATGTTGCAATTTACAATGGTTTTCATATTATAAGTGTTGTTTAAAATATGCATCTATCAAATCCAAGCATTTTACTCAATTTTCTTGACAAAACCATTAAGGAGTCACTTATTTTAAACAAGTGAATAAACAAGTAAAAAGATGATTTATACTATATAGAGCGTAATTTTAATCGTAAAGATAATTAAATTTCGTGATAATCACGTGAAAAAAAATATCTACAAGATTTTCATGTATTTCAAGCCTGTCCATATTCTCAGGTAAATTTAAAACTCTATTAGTCGCGACAGACTGAAAGCGGTAAAACAACGGAGTATCAAGACCGCGAGGGAAGGACAGACATATATACGCAGGGGCTCAGAGGGTTGCATTCTTTCTTTGATTCTTTCCTAAGTATCTGTTCCTTAGATTTAACCCCAGCACAATAACTGACAGTTAACTCAACAAAGTCATTCTTTCGACTTTCCTTTTTACTTTTTCTGTCTTCTTTTTCTTGCTTTTTTTTATTTGCGGATGTCGCAAGTCTCTTCCTTTTTCGTAACAACGGTTACGTTGCAACGGCAACGGCTCGTTGGACGGGCAACGCGAAAGTTCGTCCTCTCGGCTTCCTTCCTTTGCACTTTGGTCCGGTCCCCCCTCCCCGCATTACCCCATTTTCCCTTGCTACAGCGACCACAGTACACCCAGGTCGCGCGTAAATTACGCGACAAGGGAAAGAGAAAAAGAGAAGTCGAGAGAGAGAGAGAGACAGAGAGAAAGGACGGGGAGGGGAACCGAGCCGGTGACGGCTCGTTAGGCATTTATAAATAAATAATTCAGACGTTCCTAAATAAATGCTCCAGAGCTTTCACATTATCTCCGCTCCGCGGATCCTCATCTGAGACAATGGCAACGAATCCGCGAAAGAATACCGAGTTGCACGTTCGGCCGCGAACCTCTTTTTGCAGTGTTTACTGCTGCAGAATTTCGGGATATTAAAGTGTAAAGCACGACACGGAGCGAGCGTTTATTTCTTTTAGCGATTATCTCGTAAATTATTTCTGACAATCGCCGAGTTAAACAATTCTCACCCCGCCATGTTTGTCCCGTTTGTTATCCGATTCATTAATACGAAAGATTATTTCTTACTTTTGTAAACTGGGGCACAGAGAGCGTCTTTCGAATAAGAATATAATCTCGTTACACGTATGTTAAGATAAACGGAATAAAGAGAAGATACAGCGTCGCAAGCGCGGGGGAGGAAGGACGAGGCACTTTGTATGCGGTATCGACGAGAGTCGTCAGACATTCGCGAATAAATAATTCATTCCTCCCGCTGTGAAAACAAACACTCAAAGGTCCCTCGTTAAGACGACGCTATATAGCGTATAGCACTTAAAGCACCCTCGGCAAGTCGTCGAGAGAGGGAGGGAGGGAGGGAGTCGCAGGGGTGGGCACCGTGCCGGGCGCGTAACGAATGCAGTTAATTGATTTCCCACGGAAATATCGCGACGCGAGACCCGCCGATACTTGCCGGCGATGGTCGTCGCGTTTTCTGAAAACATAATGGCGTAATCTGAATTTTAACGCGATTTTGATTTCAACGGCGAGCGCGACTCATGAATCAACGGACGGATCTCCATTTGTCTTGTGATTTGCGAGCAATTTTCTCAGCGCACACAGACGCAACGCGATCCGCCGTCGTTTGCGCGATACACCGAGGAAAAAGTCTTTGAAAATGTATTTGGTGGCATATAATGTTTGTTTCAGTGAAATTATATGCCGCAAATAAATTTTCAAAGACTTTTTTTCTCAGTGTATAGAGGAAAGTCCTCTATTATGCGATAGGATCCTAATACGGGATAACGGGATGTCTGTTGAATTAAGAGGTATGGTTAGTTGATTCCACCATGAATTTTGTTGCTTTCGGAAGTAAATCTGTTTGGTGGAAAATTCATTGTTAGATTGCGTAATCGCCGCAAAGAAAGATCTGTGACTGAATTTGGGCGTCGAAAACCTGCTGTCTCATATTAGAAACCAATCTCATAATAGAGGACTTTCCTCTACTCTTATTCGACACGTCGTCTCTTCGGAGGAGGAGCGATCCGCGATATTTTTCCCTACTTTACGCATTGTCCTTTATCCGTTCGCGTCTCGTATAACTCGAGGATATGATCGAGATTTACGCTGTAGAGTAGCGGGTTATGCAGTGCGGAATCCTTGCGGGAATTTTCAACGTGTCCCGCCCGGCACAACGATGTAAAACGCGAAAGGAAATCGTTATCCGATTCAGAGCGGGGGTTCTTTGTACGAATAGCTGCGGAGACCAGCTCGCCTACTCCCATAAGTGTTCGGCAATCGATAAGAGAAATCCGGGACTGATTGTAGGGATCGCATAATATTTAAACCCCTTGGGATTGATTGAAGAACGGCCGAATGCAATTATTGATCGAGACGACAAATATTAAGGGTGATTTTACTAACGTCGATCCAATTGATTCGATATCGATTTCACGCTGATCTTTGTAAACTTAAACGTGTCTGAACACGAAACTCCCCTCAATGCGCGATAAACTCGGAGGCGAATTAGATACAGCGATTGAGTTGTCGTTCTTGACGCAGAAAGCAGAGAACACGTTACACGGGAAGTCATGGAGGAATTCGAAGCTGATATTTAAGAGCGCATTAAAAATGCATTTGACATCTCGTTGTTCTCGTTCTATCATGTCGAAAAATGTCCAATGAAGAAGTGTCTTTAAAAAATAAAATATGTATAAAAGTTTCTAATAGAAAATTATATATCTAACAAAATTGTCCGAGTTGTCGCGTTAATTTGTACGTAAAAATGATAACTTCTCTACGAACTTTAAAATTAAAGAAGCGCATTAAAGTTATTTCTGAAAATTTGCCGAGGAATATTTTGAGTTTTGCCAAGGAAAAGATAATCTGCAACGCAACGATTAATTATCTTATCGTATATGTTCTCCCTCGTTATCTTGTATCTGTTTTAATTTTGAAAATATTGATCTATAAAAACACCATCAATAAGAACGCGAACAACGATCATCTCTTTTAAAGCTGCTAACCGAGAGATACGTGGCGGGAAATGGCTTCGCTTTGTACCGAGTGACATGTACACTTCCGGTGAAGCGCGAGAACAACGCCGGCTTTAAAATAAGTGGAATTCTGGGTGTTCGCGTGACGTTTCGCGACGCTACCGGCGAAAAATGAAGCTTATTTTTCTATTTGAGATGTAAGAACTAGGCGTCGCGCCCTGCACGCGCGCGCGGCGACGTTTCCCCGTGCAGAAATATGTGCGGTCGTGAATCAAAGAATAAAAGCGCGCGTGCATTGTATCTCGATGCAAATAAAAAGATTAAAAACATGCTGCAACAAATGCGAGATTGCATATTCTTTTATTTCCTAAGATTAATTTTGTAGAAAATAACAAAGATGTCACGAACAGTATAAATTGTGGATATTAGAAAATCTGTTATCCACAAAAGATACTTAACAATTTCAACATAATTTTATTCTGCCAGTGCGAAAAGATAATTATAACCAATTGTAATAATACCGTGACAATTTATATAATAGAAATCGAGGTAGCAAGTGGGAAAAATAGTTAAAGCATCCGCACACATCTATGCATTTGTAACAATGCGGCAATCGCTATCTGTGCAATTGAGCGACGATTAAATAAGCGCGTCAATTTGATCCTTCACTCTACGCTATCGCGAACGCTCGATGCGTCGATGGTGATCGATGGGCGATGTCGGAAGAGCAATGTGGTAGGTTACGAGGCGCATGAAGCTGATAAAGAGCGAGTTGACTATCTATGCGTACCCTGCAAATTCTGTATCCGCCGGCTCAGGACTCCGGGTGTGTTCGCCAGTCTCGCCTGGGGTAGCAGCAGTGACGAAAGGAGTGTATCAATCTTTCGATATGCTCGAGAAAGTCACGTAGCCGAAGTTATTCACTTTATTTTTCCACTCACACCTCTCTCTTTCTCTCTTTCTCTCTCCTTCTCCTCCTCGTCTTCTCCTCGTCCCCCCCCGAGCCGGCGTTTTCTTCACCAGCCCCGCTTCAATTTTGCGCGTGTGTGTGTGTGTTGCACCGATAAGTTCTTTCATGCAATCGCGTAACTTGTAACACATGTCCCGATCGCGTTATTTCGCACGTGTTCTATCTCCCCGGCGATTTTTCGCGAGCTACGCTCCAGGATACGTCTCGTTAACGATAGATTCTTCATAAAAGTGCCAGACAAAAATCCTAATACCGAAATAATATTGTGTACCTCGGAGTTCTTTTAACGGACGGCGATTAACGGCGCGCGGAGTCGCAATAGAACAGGACAGACACGCGCGCAGTGGTAGAGGTAGGTTTATGCACCGGCGCGCTATTATTCCTCCCGCGCAATAATGAACACGGAAAGCGGAGCTCGTTAATCACGTTCTATTATTCACACTTTAGCTGCGAACTTTTCTTGTAACCCGTTGCAATTTTTACCCCCGCAGTCCCACGTATGTCCCGCGCTATTTTGTCGAACCGGCGACGTATCTGGCGATCGATAAAATTGCTTTATTTTCGCGTTCTGATGAAACGTGACGGAAAAGGCAGCGCGGGGGAAAACAAAAAATGGAAAACAGTTATTTCTGGACGAAATGAGATATATTCTCTTAATTTAATAACCAGACGGGCACAATTTGATATAATATTCGCGTGATAGCCGCGGAAATGAGAATGCGGAAAGATGAAATTGAATCAGCCGGCTTAATTGACGAACATTGCAAATGAAAGCACGGCGAATTCCATCGACGCAGGAATTTTTATTTTCCGTATCTACATACGCGATTTGCATCGCATTGGCCTCATCAAGCGTAGTTTTGGATTTAATCTCGAATTCGCCCGGAAGCTCTCGACGGAGACGCGTATATTTCGTAAAATACGGATTCATTACAGTCCGTGTACTTAATGTAATTCTACATTGTTTCGCCCACCTGGATTATAATAATTAGTCGCTAATTTGCATTATCGCTTGTTTTTCTCCTTAATCACGGCAAATTTCCTCTGTCTGTAGATACGTTGTAATCACGATCCTTAATTATCTCGTTATTATGATAGTTGGATTTTCCATTGGCATTCCGTCGAGCGTTCATCAATTTCGTGCGCATTTATTTGCATTTCTTCGCCCGCAGCGTCATCGTTATCGTTTAATCAACGGACAATCATGTGTACGACTTTATTACGACCGGGGCCGCGGACTAATCCGTAAATGAAAGAACGCATCGGTCGATTTGATCGGCTCTTGGGTAAGATCAGACCCGATGTAATCGGAGAAACGGGAATTACAACGTTATTGCGCGATCGTCGAATTTCGACTGGCCTGTGTAACACGACAACGCTGCTGCCTGCCGGCGAGCAAACTTCTGCACATTCGGCTCGTGTAACCGGCTGTTTGAGCATCGTAACGGTGATATTTCTGCGCGCACGCGAATATAACATAGAGATTATAGACGACGTTATTACGCGCGTGCCGCGCGTTATCGCGCGACCCGCGTAATCCCGCCATTGCAATTGTTTTTAACGGCTTTAATCAGCGTCGAATATATTCCACCCCCGCGTTAAATTACGCGCGTTGCGCGAAAGGGCCGGACGCGAGGGTATTTATTAAGCCCGGCAACAGCGAAATCAAAACTGCAAATTGCTACGAACCGCAAACGAACAGTCAAATCTGTCTGCGTGCACGTAAAAATACTAGTCCTTTTCTTTAATTAAACATTTTTCGCGAGCCCACAATCCTGGGGCTTATCAGATAAGCTTTCAACAACGGTGAAATTATAATTCGATATGTCGGCGGATCTTCGACACGATTATTTTCACGATTTCGACAGTTTTGCCATTTGCCAGAAATTTATTTCAACGTTTTAATTCTATCTCATCTGCACTCAAAAAAAGTTTCTTTAAAATCAAACAAATTCTCTTTAAATTTTGACCTTACTGGACTTTTATTTAACCTGAAAAAAAAATATTTCTATACCTTAACCAAAATTTTATTTGATTAAGACTGGAATCTCTAAATGAATTTATATCTGTTTCTTCAAATTTAGCAAATGTTTTAGTAGAGGAAAGTCCCCTATTATGAGACACGTTCCTAATACGAGATAGCAGGGTTTCTGTTAAATTAACAAGCATCGTCTGTTGGTTCTACCATGAATTTATTGCTTTTGCAGTGAAATCTCTTTGTTAGATCGTGGGATCGTTGCGAAAAAAGATTTGCGATTGAATGTGGACGTTGAAAACCTGCTATCTCACATTAGAAGACTATCTTATACATATAATAAGAAACTTTTCTCTACAAGTAAACAAAAATTTAGTAGATTCAAAAAAACGTGATTTCACCGCATCTCATCTGTTTAACCTGAATAAATCTTCCTCCTGGGTGTGGCGCGCCGTGATTTCTGCGACTTCGTAAAGACGAAAAACCGGACAGACCCGAAATTCCGCGAAATATCACGGCGTAAACGTATTTTACGGACGTGAAGCACAGTTAATCGCATCGACGCCGTTGCTCGCTAAACGTTCAAATTATAGCAATATTTACTGACTGGAAAAATTTTCGGTCTGCGCATTTATGCAGGCAGCGAGGCTTAATCAAATTCCGCGCTTCAATCAATTTTTGCGCTCTCGGGCTTCGGTATTGTGCGTGACGGTCTTTATTTTTTTTATCGCGCAGTTTCAGGTATGCGATACATACATAGCGGTCTTTTTCGTTTTGTCTCGCGTATATATGTAACGTATTTATTTCTACGCCGGATTGTGATACGCGATCGTGTATTCGTTACAACGGCATTACAACGAGATTAATGTTTACTCGGGGAAAATTCGTTACCTCGGTAAAAAGCCGGCCGCCTCTTCGGGCCGATTTGCCGTATCGCGCGGATACCGAGAGCGTTTATCTTGATAATAAGACCTAAGGGGGGGGGGGGTACCGCGCGCGCGGAAAAGCTGGCACGTATCCAATATTCTCGGGGACAAATAATCCCAGGTGTTTGCCAACATCGTTTAATCTCGCGTGACGCTATCAAATACATCCGACAAATCCCCTATACCGCGGCGCTAATTCGTTGTTAAATGACACGGCCGCGGGACCCGCCGCGCAAAAGTGCAATCGCGCCCGACCTCCGTAAAATCAGGAGATTTGCATGCCGCGCTGTCGCTGTTGCTCGGTCTCGTCGAATATTTCGTATTTCGTGTTACGCGCCACTGGAATTATACGATAAGCGATCGGCGAATAAAATCCGTGACAGCCCTAATGAACACGTAGACAAGTAATAATTTGACGTGATAGAAACGTCGAGTTATCAAACGAAATTGTGTGTTTTCGGATTGGAACGGCCCGAGTGTTCTCTGCGAGATCGCCAATTGTTCCTTTTTAACTTCCTAATTGAAAAGTTCGCAGTTTCAGTGAAATTATTGCCCGCAATTTCGTTTCAGTGTAAGAGTAAAATATGTTTCTTCGAGTATCCGGTAACTTATCGCGAACTTGATATCATGTTAGTAATTTTTGCATCGCCTCCGATGATACGCTACATTCCAAGGGGGTAACCACTTGATGTAATCGTGGGACAGTGTCACTGAAATCAGTATGAAATCCTTACGAAATCCCCGTGTAATTGTTTCGTCTTAATTTTCAAGCTTCTTCACTTGTTAGACAATAAACATTAAATTTGAACATTTTCTCAGCTTGTTTTCATTTTCCAAAAAATATTTACTTTTAGTGAATATCTAAATACATATAGTTCACACCTATAAGCGCGTATTCTTTTCAAGCAAATATTTTTCAGTAAAATAAGAAAAATATATTTTGAGGAAATGTAATAGCTCTTTGAGGTTTAACAATGTTACATATTTTTAAACGTGCATGAATGAAATGAAATCGTGTAATCGGTGGGACAACATTTTAGCTAGTGGTTACCCCCTTGCTACGTTCCATTTAACAATCGCACAGCGAGCAAGCATCTCAGTTTCGCACCTCGCGATGTCCGCTTTACGTAAATTTTATCTTTCTTAATAACGCGCCACCGCGTATGGGATTCGGATTGAAGGTCAAGGCCTATCGGTTTGGATCGGGAACGCCGAGGAGACTAGGACAACAATTGACGCGTCGAGGCAATAGTCTTCCGCCGTTCTCGCGCGCGATCGGTCGCCTTTATGCTCCCCTCGTCGAATCGAACGAATATCACCAAGTACCGAGGGATCATACGACGCATAACAGTGCCGCGTGTGGAATACTGAAACAGTCGTCATTAAACTCGCTCGCGGATGCGAGTTACAGGAATTGTTACGATCTTGTATATCGCTTTACAACATTTGCTTTATGCTATTGCTCTCACATTGCGCTTTCACGAATTGTATCTTGAATTATTAACCTCAGGTGATCGCACGGTTTTTACTTCGCCGTTTTTACCGTCGTGCCGCGAGTGTGCGTGTACTGTGATTAGTGAGGGCTGGGGCTTCATGGAGGACGTGCGTTCCGGAGATGCTGCCGCAACACATGCCGAAAATTGTGAGTGCTTAATATTTATTCGTAGAGGAAAGTCCTCTATTATGAGTTAGACGCCTAATATGAGATGGCGGAGTTTCAGCTAAATTAATTGGCATCATCTGTTGGTTCCGCCATGAATTTATTGCCCTTGGAGTGAAATCTGTTTAGCGAAAAATTAATTGTTAGATCGTGTAATCGTCGCGAAAAAAGATCTGTGATTGAATTCGGACGTTGAAAACCTACTATCTCATATTAGAATTCTATCTCATGATACAAGACTTTCCTCTACTTAAGGAGTTAAATTCTCAGAGCCAAGAGACGCCGGTCCATTAATCTATAACCTCGTTACGCATACATTAGAGTTTAGATTATGTAGTGATAAGTGAATTTAAAAGCTATGGCTTACTTATCGCACTTAGTCGATCATACTTTTCACCGTGAGATTTTTTACACGGCCACATTTCTATTTAAACACATGCTTTTAAGTAGATGTATAATTGCCAAAATAATTGAACTGTTGGTTGTCTAGCGGCGACGGCTGCATCCGAATATTCCGTTCGTGTAACTGTGAAATAACGCGGGTCGCGAATTGTTTAACATTCCGGCATTGTTATTTATTACATAGTTTGCTGAAGCGCGGCAAAACGCGCGCCGACCGCGCGCGGCCGCGAGAAAACGCATGGCGAAACAACCCTAATCGCGTCAACGTGGATAACACGTGGAATACCTGATGCTATGCCAGCCGGTTAAATGAATACTGACGCGCGAAACGAACCTTAATGGCGCCACACGTGATTGCAATGTCGAGACGCCGCGCGAATTATCTCCGGTTCGCGTTTCGTCAATGTCCGCGAATTTCTTTCGCGGAGAAAGACACGATATTGCGGCAACGCATTGTACAAATTTTCGCGCCGGAGGTGCTTCATTTCCTGAGGTGCACGCGAGTAAGAATTATCTCGCGATATCTGTTCCCTTACAGAAACTTAATGACTGGGAATGAAAAAGGCACTGAATAATTATTAGAGAATTGAATCATTAGAAATTACTGATGTACAGTAATTTTCTAGCAATTAGCTCGCTTGCATTTCTGTAAGGGTTCATCGCGAGAGGATTTGCAAGACGTTTTATTCAGATTTTACTCAGGTTTCGACGCGCACCCTGTTTAAAATAATAGATAGAATTTATGATGAGATTACATTAGATTACATGCAATTCCAATGTAAATTAACAAAACTCTTATTTATTTATATTGGAATCTGATCACATTCTACCTAATATTTTAATTAGGGTCGTTTTGTACCTTGAATTTCTTCGTGGTAAAATTTGGATTTAATGTTCCACGAATGTCTGCCACGATCGATCGGGCCCCTTTCTCCGTTTCAAGTTCAAAGCAATTTCAAGTTTATTTATCTACAAAATAAAGAACGGTTATCTCGGGCGAGGCGCGCGATGCGCTTCATCCAAAGAAACGCTTGTTCAATGCAGATCGCGGCCATTAATCTACCGCTGTCGCGAACGCGCGCCGCGCGCCGTAATGTATGACGTAAAATCGACGCTCGATATACAAAACCGCGTGCATATCGTTGCGGCCAATTTCACTTGTTGTTATCCGGTCGTACTTGTTACGTCTCATTAATCGTAACATTCATCTTTCTTACTTGCCCGCCGGATCCGCGTGCATTTCACAAACGTAATACATCGCGATCGTTATTTATCGGTTACTTTTTTCACTTGGACATCGAAGCACGGCAATTGCAACGTAAACGACAAACAGAAAAGAATTTGCAAAGTGTTCGATCAAAGTCTTACTTTCCCGTAGGTCGATTTCTAATCTTGGACAGTCTGTAGATACCAGCATTGTCTGGTATCGCGACGTCATAGTCTTAAGAATCGATATACCGGATTTGATCGGGATAGATTTTACACGGCTCGATAAACTTGGCGCAAGACGTATTTTTTACGCGCAAAGTCCCTAACTGGCCCGGCCGGAACGTGCGCGAGACGTTTATCTGGTTATGCAAATCTCACGGTTTGCCCTTAAAATTCCAAGTTTCGTTCGTACGAACGCGGGGGAGGGGGGGGAGGGGGCTTTTTACCCGGCGAGTTTAAGGTACAGACTTTTTCGTGCCTTTACTCAACTGACAAGTTTGCCGCAGTTTGCGCATTCTGCCGTATCGTTGAAGTTTGCGATTCTCTCTGTTGTTCTTCCGTTTCCACCCTCTTATTTCCGCACGTCGTTGCCGTCGGACGTGGCACGGTGATATTTAAAATTTATACCATTTTCACGTCCGCGACAACTTGTCAAACACCATCGCATTGTTTCCTGTTATGATACGATCAACGTTATGTTAGTCGAATAAGAGCTACCTTACGACTCGCTTTACGGCTGATTTTATTATTATTATTATACTCGAATTCTTATTTCATACTAAATTTTATCCGCTATGACGGAAGGGCCACTCTATGACTTTAATTTACATTTAGCTTGCTCTTGTCGATAATATGTGAAAAATCGACGATAATTTTGTGGCTAATGATTACATAACATTTTAAAAAGGAAATAGTCATAATTTGTTTGAACGATGTTTATGTATAAAATCTTCTGAGAAATTATAAAAGAAAAGCTTAGCTACTTGCACATGGCAGCGGCGATTTAAAATGGTGTTACGCTCGTCAAACATATCGAATATCGTGCGCTTCGTGTTCCCGATAACATACCTTTAATGCCATCGCCGATAATGCTTGCCGGTGTTCCGTCATACTGTAAACGATAAAAATTTGTCTTGGGCGCTTTTGCAATTAGTATCGCGGTCGGATTTTTTTCACGGGGAGAATTTTTTTCCGCGTCAAAAAATCGTATACACAAAATGCTGCGTAAAACACACAGAGCGTGCAGAAAAATAGAAATAGAATATTTTTGTCATGCGCGGAGAATGTCACAGATCGAATATCTTTAATCGTGAATCCTTTGATGAAAATCGGGGGAACTGTACAAAACGCGAGGACACTTTCTATCTTACCTTGCAAAATAAAATGCACTAAGAACTGGAGAATGCATTTCGACCTTTAACAATTCAATTTTGACCAAGTCACTTAATTTGCATCGGTGAGCAATTGTTGACGCTCCGACATTGCGAGACAACTGGCGTTTTCTTCGCGCTCGTTGCTGAGAGAGCACCCGGTGGATCTGCAATGTTTCACATAGGTATACGTGTATGCATGCGAGGGAGGGCATTTATCGTAAGTATTGCAGTCGTGTTGCGGGACGCGAGCGTCGTTCCTCGCGCGTAAATGTCGCGTGTGCGTGTGTATGCGTGCGCGCGCGGAATTGCATGCAAATGTACATCCCTTCGCGGATACCGTGCGCAAAAATAATGTGCACACACCGAGGCGCGCCTGCGCCGGTCCGCATTATGCCGAATCCACTTGCGTTTTCTTCCCGTAATCTTGGTCGTGCGCGCACGTTACGCCCCGGTCACGTTTGCCGTTTTTACGATCGCCCGCGGCGGCATTTTGCGTTTTGCCCAAGTAGCGTATTTTGGTTTCTTGCATAAGGAGCAACGGCAATAAGTGCGCATACGCAGGTGGCATATGCGAAGATACGTACAAAAACGTCCGCGATAAGTTGAGACAATTTATTCACCGTGCGACGTAACTTGAAGTCATTTTAATCGTTGAATCGCCCTGAACAAGTTTAATCTGATTTCCGCGATCGTAAGCGCAGATCTCGCGCTTTTACTCTTGCGTTTAATATAATTCGTTGTAATATTATTACACGTGAAATATTATTTACACATATTATGTGTTAAATTATTATGTCGTATGACTTTTATATGAAAAAAGTCATATGAATTTACAAAAATTAAGGGGACCCCACCAAAGCACCCGTACTACAGCAAGTAATTAATTTGCGCTGTATCTTCAATATAAAAGCTACCCCTATGTGACGACATTTTCGCATTTTTGTCATTTTGGACTTTACGAAATGTCACAAAAATCGTACACCTTTATTGTTTAATTATTATTATTAATCAATGCAAATTGGTGTGTTGCTCCAATCGTTCCCTCTCTCGTATGTCGGTGCATCGCCTCCTCCTTCGGACGACAGCACTACGTTGTTGTCGAATTACCGGCTCGACGAAAATTGGAGTATAACGCGAGATATCGAGAAGAAATCCAATCGTGTCGTAAAAGGCGCTCTTTTAACTTAATGTCATGGGAACTGGAGAACCGCGGTCGAATTTGGCAACACTATCACGTACACATGCTTACACGTGGATTTCTGGTTGATCGGTTTCGGTCTTGTTTAACGGCGGTTCCCGCCGTCACTAAGCAGTTATCTCGCAGAAATTTTCTTCCCTATCAAGGTTGGCACTCAAACGAAACTAGTTATTCTATAATAATTAACGTCTAAATTTTTACTAGGCACTTGTGCGTTTTGTCTTCCGCGCGCTTTCCGCTGTCACTCGAGCCAGAGCGCGAAAGTAAAGAAAGCCGGGCTGAGAATTTACATTTTGCACTTGCAACCGTGTTGAAAAGTAAAAAGAAAATGGAGTCGTGTTTCTATCCCCGACGGCGTCGCAGTGCGAACTTGAGCGAAGTCTTGGATGAGGAACAAAGAAATGTGAGATAGATACATTTTGTGATATTCGAAGTCGTGTTTAATTCGTCCAATTTATTTAATACGCTATATCGTAGTAATCTCCCTAAGAGAATAAGGATCACAAATCAATCGGTAAATCACAGCTATATCGACGTGACATAAATCTAAGTGAATCTATAATATACAGAGACGCGAGCGAACGAATCCGTAATTTTTACCGGATAAACGTATTTACGGATACAAATGGCATGAACGTCGACAAGTAACACATATCACAGTAAACACAGTAATAGGTGGATGTGCCGAGGAGAAACTGGAAAAGGAAACGTTATCCCGCCCGATAATCGTAAGATAATCGATAAGCTGCACGCTGTCGTAATAACTTCGTCGTTCGATTCGCTGGTTTAGCAAAAACGTATGGTCTAAACCTATAAAATATATCCAATGATATATATATATATAATATATTTATATATGTATATGTACGCGTGAAACACTCCGACAACTTACAGTGGCAATTATTGCAATATATAATAATATATATATATGTATATCTATATTTTTTATATTTATATATATATAATCTTTGAATCTCTCTTTTCCCATTTCTCAATATATATTTATCTTACAATCAATATTACTTACATAAACGTACATGAACGTCCACGCGATTCTGTGCATTGCACCTTAAAGCTCCAACCGCCTCGCAGGCACACCGGGCGTGCGTGCGCCGCACCGCACGCATAGTGCCCGCGTGTTTGCACACGCGGTCGGATTTTCTCTCTCTCCCTCGGGGGTCCTTACATTATCTATACTTACATTGCACAGAGAGTATTTACCGTTTTCGCCTTCCACGCTCGCGCCATGGTGTATGGTCAATTATGCTAATCGCCGACTGTACTTAATCGAAATAATTAATTGAGTACTCCGCATCGCGCGAGATCGCACGTTTTATGTATATGCGCGTACGTGTACGCGAGATGTCCCGTCGCCGTCCCTTTCTCTCAACAGAGACTGCATTCCGCATTAATGCGAATTACGATCTGCTCGTCCCTGTATCCTTCTTTAATACGAGATCGGGAGCACTTGGCCAGTGCCCTTCAATTTTCATTATTAAATGCGGTATACTCTACGATCGATATTAGATAAATATTAATTGGAACCAATTATCGGTATTAATTCTAATAAATATTAATACTTAATAATGAATTGCCGAGCCAAAAGGAAATGTAAAATCGATCTCTGACGTAAAACGAAGCCCTCCAATGTTCTTGTGAGAAAGAACGCGGTGTGAATTCGTGAAATGACTTGACTGTGATGGAAGAGCGACGGGACGTGTTGTACAAAAGTACACGCGGGTTTCTTAACGAGTATTACTTTAATCTTTCATCGTGATCACGTTTACCGCTACAGTGTCCCTAGCATAATTTTTATTTGAGTTACCACAAATCGCAATGGTGCATCTGTGAGCTCGAAAATACGAAATGCGACGAGCGGAAGATGGAATCCGTTCGCGTTGGATTCTGTTTGTCGCGTTCTGCTGCTCGTCAAATTTTCGGGAGACTTTGCACGGCCCTGTGTTTCTATGTGGATTCGACAATTTTACACGGTCGACCGGAACCGGTTTCGATCGGTCTGAACTTACCGCGGAACAAATTAGTGCAAATTGATGTAATTTCGACTGTCCGGAAGAAAGTAGATAGAGACGTTAATTCATTTTATTAGGAAAGTCGCCCGGCTCCTTCGGAAAACTGACAATTCTTAACGCAATGGAGGATAATTGGGGATCTCGAGTGCTCAGGAAAGTTTAATCCAACTCGAACGTAATCCCGTGAACCTTCCTTCAGGTGCTGGCGGACCTTCGCGATCCACGATTACACCGAACGAATGCCTTTTGAATACGCTACACGTACTAACGAGATTCGATCGTGGGCCGCAAAGGCGCTTTTCTATAATTACAGGGGCAGGGGAGGGAATTAACACTTGTATTAATTAAATTAATACTTTATCGATTTACATGTTAAACTTCGTATCGCTAGAGGGGGCCCTTTATTTCCTATCTAACGCTCTCGTAGACCGGCAGCGTATGTTTCGTGTGTACCATGTATACCTGTGTGAGTGTGCGTGCACGCGTGATTATCGCGTCTCCGCAGGGTGTTCGGAATGAAAATTTCACCATTTGACCGGCGCGCTCGATAACTCGCCTAATCAATCGTGGCCGGGAAATTACGCGAGAATACAACGCGAGGCTGCGAAAACGTACGTTTTTCCGCGACGTAGTTTCTTCTCGACTGGAACTCGCGTGCAACGAAAGAAATCGGCAAAACGTGCGAAGTGGAGAACGGGTTTCGAGTACGATAGCTTTTCGCGGGCTCGTCGTTCCATAAAATCGAAATATCGATCGTGCTCGTACAAAGAGATTCCGCTTTGCTCTTCGATCCACGATTTTATCGGATTCGCTGACACACTCGGAGTTCGGCGAACAGAAGGAATGTTTACGACTGCGTTAACCCGAGCGACGTGTGCGGGCATATGTAAATTCGCGCGTCCCCAGGATAAAAAATAGCTTTGAATTTATTCTCCCGTTCCTCCCAGGGATTGATTTTCACACACGTAACTGTTAGATCGTGGGACTTCGGGATCTGCCGCGATACTCTTTTCCCTTGGCAGTTTTAATATGTTTCTATGAAGATGTCACTCAATTTTGATAAGAGCGATTTAACACGATTTAACGATTTAAAATCATCTCGAAGGAGATCTTACAAAATACTTTTTTGATATCTCGAATCAGCGTCGTGACAGTGTCTTCACGGATGGCTATGGTTTTACTCTTCCCGAGAGATATTATTTTATAATAAAGATGTGTATTTCAGCTACGCACCTCTGCTTTATTTCTTATTTGCTAAATCGAAAAACATAGGAGATCTCTTAAAAGAGTTAGAGTATGTTGAGATATCGAGTCTCTTGCGCGAAATATGAATTTTACGCAAATTCATATTTATTATTAATGATAAGGAAGAAAAATGGATGAGTATCGTAAATATTTCAGGACGCATTGTTTTGAGCTTTGCTTACATCCGTAAAAATAAGATTCAACAACGCACGGAGAGAGATAAAGTTTCCTTGAGAAATCCAGTAAAGGATTTCGCAACGAGACGCAAATTTGTGGGATCCAAGCGGGATCTCAAGAACATTCTCCAGTTGAAATCTTGCGCGACTCCGAATTTTGGTATTCGGCGGACTGTAAAATTGAAATATCGACCTGCACTATCAAAATACCACTGCAGGTAAATATTTTAGCTCTTTATTCGTACCGTGGTTTTCTTTTAGACAGCATAAACAGCTCGAAAAAAGATTATTCGCATTTAATTCTATTTTTCAATTTGCGTCCGTCCCAGATTTGTACTACATGAATTTATGTAAGTGTTTTTGTCTTTCTATTCGGAGATGCATTTGATTTTCGTGCGCGAATAACAGACTCGATGGGGAAATCCTTCGGTTTCTCATTTCGCAAAGAAATACAGAAATTTTGTAAAATTGCACAGAAATTTTGAAGAGAGTAGTTTCCGTCGTCGAAACGGGAATCGTTTACCGCGTCTAAGTTTCCGCTAGGAATCCATTTAAGTCTTTCTGGAGAACGCGGAGGATCTAGCCGGCACCAAAGAAGATCCTCGAACCTGCCCCCGGCTTTCGCGACTCGACGGGCCGTAAAATTGGGATATCGACCGATCGGGGCCACGGCGAAGAAATTCCTACCACTGTCGATTTAGGCGTTCACCTGGGACCAGCTGCGTTTCGCGACATCAATAATGTTAAGCAAATACGGGAACTTTCGGCGACGGGGACGTGACGCTCGCGATATTATTGAAACGACATCATATAATACTGACGCGATCCCGGTGTCATTCTGAAAATGATACGCTTGAATTATTTGCCGAGTAAGGATTATAATGTGCGCGTGCACACAGCCACCCTCGAAAGTAGGACAAGACGGTATTAATATTTTACAGAGAAGGAAATAACAGTTCAATTAAATTATCTAATTAGGAAAATGAGTCTCGCGCTATAATAATACTTAACGTTCGCTCTGATATGTATAAATCGCGCGAAATAACGCATGATTACGTAAATTGCTCAATTGGAGAAATTGCGCTGATGTGGTAGTGAATTTTCTCTGCGATGTTTAAATTGCAAAAAATAATAATCTCATAAATTGCAATAATGGCTGCGAAACGATACCTTAATTGAGAGACGCGTCAATCCAAACGTTTCGAAGTGAACTGCTTTTATTATAAACTTGAACCGCTTCGATTTATCTTTAATGAAGCGCCGCGCGATAAATCCGGTATCTTGCTTGATTCACCTGAGAGAATAAGCTATTCTCCGCGTAACTTTGGCCGTGTCAAAATTTAATCCTATAAAACCGAATGTTTATTAAATATTAGAGAATAGAGGGATTTATATATATACAGCGATGTACTGTGCGCGTGTATATTTAAAACCGGAAGTGCATCTCGTACGATTCTCGTTTCGTCGAGATGAGTTTAGCATTCTCTCGTAATCAAATTTCAGTGCTCGACCACATTACCTTAAACGACTAGGATTTTAGTATCTAATAGCTCTTAAGGCTAGAGCTTGTTCTCTCCAAGTCCTAGTTCCGAGAAATGTGTAGTCAATTAACTTTTATAGAATAGCTTGTACCAAGGGCTTGGACCAAAATACAGACCTTTAGTCTACAATAGACGATTTAAGTCCTAAGTCCCCAGAAATTTACCAATCGCAGTCGAGTTATTCTCATTTTCGACTGTACCCACAGAAAAAATTTCCGGATCCAATGCTATTACACTTGAATGTATCATAAAATACGATCGAAATAGCGTCAATGATATTTGTTATAGAGACAGGAATATTTTAATCTTAAATGAAAAATTCTAAAATCTAGAATAAAATAACAGTACGTATCGTCTTTTGTCGAATATCGCGGTGCCAACTTCGTGCGTTGTAAGATGGAGGGAAAATTTATTCCAAACGCAAGAATATATAAACTTACATTTATATATTATAAGTCACTCTCGTCTCAATACAGTAAGTCAATCTTTTTTAATTCGATAGAGGAAAATAAGAATTATTGATTTTATTTTAACATTGTCTCATTTTTATACTAAATGAGGTTGTGAGAAATATAAATGCGTCAAGAATAGTTTTTGTCTCGGCAACAGAAATCCTTTCTAAGGGTGTGTGATTGGTTCAATTTCTCTCATGGCTTAGGGCTTAAATCGTCCACTGTAGACTGGGACTTAAACAGTGGTGCACACGGTAAACTGCTGTTTCGCCATTATTTTCGACGGATTCTTCCGTAGCGCTCACAAATATGTCCAATCGGAAAAACGATACGAGAGGAGCGTGTTCCTGGCACTTTGGGAATATCTTTTGATTACGCACGCCGTAATTTTCCGCGAATCGATCCACGCGAATGTTACGCACACAGGCACAAAGACTCGGCCGAATATCGCCGAATACCGGAAGCGACATTTATGCGCGTTGCAGAGCGTGTCCCTCCCGCGAACTCTCGTAAATTATTACGGCCAATAAATAACGCTCGGATCGATGAGCGATAGCGATCAAAAGGAAACCGTCTCGTGATATATGTGTATCCTGCGCACCCTGCGGGGGTTGGTTGCTCCTTCCATCTCTTAATCCAGACATACGCGCGCTCATGCGCGCGTTGGCGCGTGCATTTGTAGTGTTGGTGTGCCTGTGTATGGATAGTGTAATGTATCATGCGTGTGTTAAGCATATGTTAACGTGTGTCGGTGATGTGATATGTGCGGCGAGGCCAGTCGCGTTCATCCTCTCGTTTCCACTAAAGCACGCTTTCATTTATTTCCGTTAGTCACTCGCTTTCTTCGAAAGTTGGCCACGTCCATAACTTACGACTTTGCGAAAAACGAACCTGTCCGTGAACGGAATCGATTCGGTAATTCGAATGAAATTATGCGCAGTCTCGACTCGTCTTGCGTATTGATATTTGCATCAATTTTGTACGAGGCGAAAATTGCCGTCCCTCGGAACAGAATGCGGAAAATTCGTGCGTTCGAGTTTCGCTGAAGAACGTGTTAAACGATAGGAAAAACTACCTGTGCGGTAGTTAACTTGTGTTTGCTGGAGAATCAAACGCGGGGGGGTGGCCACTTTTGAAGACCGGCGAGTCGCACCTTAGATACTATAATATCACACCTACTTTCATTCTTGAAGTCAAACTTCGCGTCTCCACTTCGGTCACACCTGCCTCCCTGCTCGCCCCGCAACTTTTTTTCTCCCTTTGCGGCTACGCGAACTTTGTTTCACTTTCTCCGCCTCGCACTTGCTCTCACGCGCACTCCCTTACTTTCCTGTCACGCTTGCTCGTCTCTTTTTATAGCGTCTTCTCCGAGTCCTCTCCCTCTCAGGATTTTCTCCCGTTCTCCGCACGTCCGCGCTCGCTTCTCGTGACCAAACCCCTTTTGTCGTCGGTAGCGAAACACGTGAAACGGCCGCGCTGCGCTCGGCCAAGTGAAAATCCGTCGGATTCGTCGGACGATCGTACGTGACGCGCTCGAAGATCGCCAGATGTATCACCGAACTGCGCGTTCGTGGGAGATTGCACGCAATTTCACGATGGAACAATAATCACGCGCGAGAATTTACTTGCGGATAGAATGCCATATTGCGTGACCGATTACATTTTGTAAAAAGAATCGGGGGGGGGGGGAAAAATACGAAAATTGAATTGTTAATTGGAAATTTCCGCCGAACGAACGGTGCGCTGATAATAAAATATTGGTATACTAATTTTGGATTCTATTATACATTATATGTTTTCATTACTACGGAGCGAATGCATCGCTCTGGGTTGGATTTTCGACGTTATTTAGTCATTATTCACGTTGCATGCAAATTGTTTTTGTCGAAATAATCACGAATTTAAACTTTTACGCGATCCTGTAAGGGAGCCTCTCTTTCAATAAAATTATTTGTACCTGCGTAACGGCGCAACCGCGCATTTGCAATTTTACAATGTGAGATACCCGAATTATTAATCCGGTTTTGTTGATGCCGGCACGGCAAATCCATTTATCGATTTATACGTAATTCGCGTTTCGCCGTGGTGTAGTGACTTATACGCGTTTCGGTAGTTAATCTCACGCGTGTCGTAAAACGGAATTTGCACGCGCTGCGCCAGAATTTATATCTCCGCGGTACGACATGCATGCTATATGAAGTACGGCTAGTTCTGTCTAAACCCCACGGCGGTAATTGTCGGAGTATAAAATAGAACGGACTTGATTACGAGAATACAGTGAAACGCGAATTACGCGCGACACTTTTCGAATTTGCGTTCAATTGCATTTGAACGTCGGAAAAACTTATGGTCTTGAGAGCGAATTTAGGAGAGTACGAAGTGTGTGGAAAATTGCAAATGTATCATTCGACAGTTTCGCGATCGCGCTCTCTGACTCCTAACGTTTACATTTTTGAAACCGTGAAATCTGAAAATCATCAATGAGAAGTTCATGACGACTGCGGGCCGAAGTCGAGGGGAGAACTTTAAGGAGCCTCCCGCGGATCTGGAACTCGTTAAAAAGATTGGGACTTAAATATGATAAGGGGAAATCGAAAGGAGATAGCAAGAGAAACCTCCACGAAAATTACGGGAAAACTTTCAAATAAGTATCCGTTTAACACGGGGAATGCCGATCTAAAAAGTCGCTTAAAATATGCGGAGGTGCATTCGTCCAACCATTTCCTACCGAAATTACAGCCACGGAATATTGATTTCAAAACGATCCTCCCACTCTTGATAATATCATACGAAGTGTATATATATAATATTGTATAATATTTAAATCATATCTAACAAGTTCTTGTCACACCCAGAAAGAAGTTTCTTTGGGTCAAACACATTTTCTTGGAAGTTTGACCTCACTAGACTTTTGCTTAATTTCAAAGAAATGATTTTACCACAATTTTGACCGAGGCTGGAACTTCTAAGAGAACTCACGTCTATTTATCCAAATCTAGCCAAACGTTTTAGTAGAAGTAAGTAAAAATTTAACAGATTCGCTCAAAGAAACACGATTTCAACGTGTCTCGTTTGTTTAACCTAACTAAAGCTTTTTTCTGGGTGCACGGCAACAGAACAAGATATAATTAACGTAAAAATATTTCGTGGACCAAATAATTAATGCAGAGTCATGATGAACAGAAATTTATTCTTTATAATCGCTACGATCGTCTTATCTCAACGAGATTTTCCCGCGTGTCTTTCGATGTTTCCTCAGCAATTTGACGACAAGCAAATACGACAGCGATGCGACGCTGAACGTGAAAGCGTGGTTTGATCGAGGGCGAGCTGATCGACCGATTGATCGCCTATCGCCGCTTAATCGCTAAACCTAACTTTATATTTAAGGATCGGACAACTGACACTGAACCTGTCGCGCGTTTCTGGAGCGCGCGCCACAACATAATTCCAATTCGAGGAGGCCGACTCACGCGAGGAGGCCGATAGGTCACGTTGTGAGCAAAACGAGCGCGAGGATCGCTGTCAGTAGTGGAGCGAGGAGGCCGGCGCGAATGCTGCGTGCAGCCGCGTGTATGTCGCCGGCGCTGAGCCTCTGGTTGTTCGCGTACGCCTTCATCACCTTACGATCGACCTCGAACATTTGCGAGCCGACTTCGGTGATGCATTTGATCAAGATCGCCCCGCCACTCGTGAAATGTCGCGGCTCGATCATCAACCGCAGCCCCAGGCTGTTGGGAATCTCTCCGTTGCTCATGGGCTCCAACGGCGGGTGCTGGACTGTGTTCTCGAGTGGTACCTGCAACAGATACGATTGATGCAATTTAATAAAGAGCAATCGCCGGCGATAGAGATCATAGAGATCGAGGTTGCCAGGGTCCACGAAATTCTCTCCGTGGAAACAATGAAGGTAGACGATTGTACGTTCTGGCATTTGACCTTAACGATGGTCGACACTTTCGAAGGCCGGCGATTCTAGCGCGCGGTATAAAGCCTTGTGTCCACGATCCAAGAACTGTGTCCAAGTTCTAGTTCCGAGCTTTTCCGTGAAAGATGCGAGTTGATTGGCTACATTTCTCGGAACTGGAACCTGGACGCAGTTCTTGGATCGTGGACACAGATCGTGGACAAGACTTAAGACTGGGAGCAACTTAGAAGAATTTAAAGCTCGTGGTCTCAGAGTTGGGGCATTGAAATGAGAATGAAGGTGATAAAAATTGTTTTATAAAATCGCGTCACTTGTAAATTCACGAATCATAAAGACTACTTTCTTGTAGACATAAAATGTGTAAAGATCGTCTTGATAAGACAATTACTTGTTTATCAATAGTTTTCAAGAAATGTGATTATTGAAATAATTGGCACGAGGAGATACCATCCAATTTCGAATAAATTGGACAAATAGTTTAATAATTATTTAACTATGAAAAATGATTCTATATATAATTAGCCTTTCACAGCATTTTAAACCGAAAAAATGTTCACCTGCTATGTGGATTATCTCTTTTATCTTGAAATTCTTTTCAACCGTTATTTCTGTAATAACCATTAGAAATTCTACACTATTATTCTGAAATATGGGATACTATAATAACAATATAACAATTATTTAATATATCAGGAAACTTTCCACGTAATTACGTGGTGGATTATATCGAAAAAGGATTAAAAATAGATTTGGGAATTATAATCCCCCTTCAATGATGCTCCTTTATGCAGTGCTCGCATGATCGATTTCGATAATTGCCTTAAATGTTGCCCCTTTTCGATGTCTATTAGGAATCATATTACGCGACGTTAAATATACACGATGGCGCGATGATAATAAGAGGAAATTTCCGCTGAAAGTCGACACACCGCGAATCGTTTGTTACGTGCCGGGCTGCACCGAAAGAAAAGCGGCGGCTGGCGCGGCCGCGGATGAGAAACGAGCTCGCTGAAATTTTTGTCTCGCGTGCTGTTAAAGGCGAGCTTTTCTCTCGGGCCGAGGCGAGAGGGCGAGAAAAATTGGGCTACGTCCGCTTTAATTTCTGACGGCGGATAAATTCGCGTGTCAGATCATTTCTCCGTTCCGTTAACCGAATTTTTTCAACCTATTATTTGCGACTTCCTATTTTACACGGCGCATTGTTCCTCGCGGGCGAGACCGTCGGCTATTGTGCGGCGCGAGAAAATAATCGCTCGCAATTTCGAGTACCAATCGCGTCTTCCGATCTCGCATCTTAAGAGGATCCTAAATCCGCTGGCGAACTTGATCAGTATTGATAAGATATAGGAGACGGAATTAAAACCGTCAGTTATCGACATTTTTAATTCCAAGTTCTACTCGGTCCGAGAAATTTATAGCCAATGAATTTGCAACTTTTACGAAAAAGCAGCAATTTTATTAGCTGCGCATTGCTCAGACCGAGATTTCGGATCGAATTCTAGCTTCGTCAACACAATGGCTTTACTGACAATCTAACGTTTGGCCGTGACCTCTCTCGAAAAAGCCTGCAACTATTTTTACACGCTATACTGCTCTCTTTCTCTTCTTCTGGACTTGCGTTTATTAGAAGTAATCTTTTTTTTAGGCTATCAATCTTAGTTCTAATTGCACGATATTGTTCTTATATGTTGTCCCTAAAGTACGCTGGTCTCATTTTGTATATATTTATTGTAGAATTTTTGTATCAAGCAAATATTGTCGTCAAATGTATTAAAAATTAGTAAAGTTTTAAATTTTCTTTCGGTTTTTATATAAAGTTGACCAGCACAGTCTAGATTTTGCTACGTACCTTAATTCCGTAAAAGAGTTTTGCATTTCTATAAAGCCAATTAAAAGATTACGTCTAACAAAGAATGCCGATAAAACAGCCGGCTTTAGGGTCCCCTTAATCTCGCGATAATCAATGTACGTCGAGTATTTTGACGATTACGCACATTAATGTAAACAAATGTAAACAATTTTACACCGGCCGCGTAAAGTTTCTGCGATTCGCGAATAACTAATGACTAAAATTCCGCCGGGCATTACGGGAGATTTATGTCTCCCTACTTAGAATTTTCTTTCGGCCTCAATGAACAAACTTTCCACAGAAATATGGAGATAGTTTTCCGCAGTTCGCCGCTCCAGTGCGGCGGGCGATATCGTTAGGGGAGTTTCGAAAGACTTGGACAGATCATAGGATCGTCTGCGAAACGCTGCGGGACGCATACATATGCAGCGGACGATCAACGGGCGTTTGGCTTTAAGCGTTCGACGTTAACCATAAGCCGTGGTACGAGCCATGTAACTAATCGAACTAGCACATTGGACCGAGCCAAACTATCGTCCTCGCTTTGTGGCGAGGATCGCCGACTCCGAAGTTAAAGCCCCAGTCCATGGAGAACTACTGTTCGTAGATAATGCTCGGGTCCGGGCCGTCTTACTTACCAATAACTTCCGTATAGTGAAATCGAGAATAATGGACGTTGCATGACACGAAATTTCGGTGTATAAAGCGATGATCGTCGGGCAAACAATTCCCCCTCCCCTTCCCGCGTGAATAAAAATTATATTTGACGAACGTCGAGATCATCGGTCATTTTGCAAAACGATTGAAATGCACAATGTACGCTGATTGATAGTAACGAAAGAATTTGCCGAAACACGTCGCTCTGTAAAACTTGCATCATCGCTGTTTTCCTCTCGTTTCTCTCTCTCTCTCTTTCTCTTTTTTTTCGAAAATACCAGTTGCACGGTAGTTGCATTTTGTTGCTCGTATCCATACCGGTCGTGTCGGGTTTATTGATGCATTACACTGTTTTGTATTTTGCATTTTGCGCAACGCGACGCAGCCGAGTCTCTCTAATGCGCCCGGGGGTGGGGGTTTTAACAAATGTGCCAAAGCTGTTTCAATCGAATTTTATTGGCCTTGGCATCCTTTTGATTTATACGTTATATTACGTTTTATTGCGATGCCGCGCACTCGGAGCCTTTTGAAGGGTGCTTTGCATTTTACGCGGACGTAACGACTATATAAAACGTTGCAGTGTGACGCGCGCGCTTATAAATTTCAACCCTATTAAGTCCCACCTTTTACGCGCGTATTTATGTTACGGGAATTAATTTTGCGAATTTTTTAACTCCGAATGAATTCATTACTGATAACAGATGTATAATAAGCTAATAATGAACGGCTCAACATTATTAAGTGCGCTGATTACACCCGCACGCCTTACATTATTTACAGCTTCCGCTTTGTTTTATCTGAAAGTCGTCTTTTTCCAGCGCTAATTAGCGCGCTAAATATAGTGCCGTTTAATTAAATTCGCATCCCCCACGTTAAAATTTCACCGACATAATGTACGCGCGCCGCGAAAAAAGTGCCGGCGCTAATTACCCAAATCCTTTTCATCGCGGAAACCGCGATTTCGCGAGGGGCCTCGCGACGCTTCCGATTGTCCGAGGCTGGCGGCGCGACGCTGGTCCACCGCACGTATGGGGAGATGCCTTCTTTCTTCTTCTTCTTCCTCGTGTATTAGGCTTAAGGTCTGTTTTATCCAGTTTTCGTTCTGGTACTTTGAGCAGGTGGTTTTTTTTTATTTCATCTTCGGTAGGCTGCTAACCTTGCCGAAGGAAACCTCCCATCTGGAGGGCTATACCCCTAAATAGATATACAGAGTGAGTCGTAAAGGCTGTCCCAATCTTTTATCATAAGAGGTGAATTATTGAGGTGAAAGACCGCGACTGCAGCCAACTCGGGGAAAAAATGGATAAAATCTCCTTCTACATGTCTCAATCATGTAATATTTAATTATTTCTCGAGAAATGTGGCAAGATACTCTCGGTGGTTGCTACTTTCCTTCGGGAGATTCCGAAAAACCAATTCATTTGTTTACTAAGCAGCGCACATTTCTCTGTGCCACACTCGCCACGGAGATGCCGATAATCGTAATTGACAATAGATTTCGGACAGACGATGGCGGCGGCGGCGGCGGCGGTGGCCTCCATAAACCTTTAGCAGGCAGTCGTTATCGGCGACAGGAGTTAATCGTCAGGGTGGGTTTCGTGCTCGCGCGATATTTCAAGGGCGTTGTGTCGTGGCCGCGTCGCGTCGCGTCGTATCGGTTCGGTTCGGCGACGATTGGCCGACGTCATATCGATGATTTATGCACGTCCGTACGGATACCGGAAGATCATTGTTCGTCGTCCGCGCGGCGTTCCGCGCTTCTACGCCGCCGCTCCGCGCGCGCATTGTACGCGCCCTCTCCGCCTTTTCACCGTGGAACGGCGCTCGTCCTGCACGAACAATGTTTGCCGCGCGGGCCGCGCGGCCATAAGGGCGATTTGCCCGCAATTTCTGAAGGATCCCATTGTGCGATCGGCGATCGTGACCGGAATCCCGCGCGGGCGGGCGCGCACCGCGACAATGGGAAACGATTGGGAAACCGTATGTGTAATATGCATTCCCACGAGGAAACACGGACCGCGCCTGCATGCCGAGGATTTTTCGGTATCCAGGCTTCGCGCGTGACGCGACGAGAAACGGGGATACATCCTCTCGGTTACATCCCTTTTTCCCCAATGTGTTTACCACCGCGGCCGCAAATTGGCAAATTTAATTCTTCCCCGGCGACAGCTCTCCGCGAGGGCCGCGCCGCTCGCAATTTTCTAACGGCGCGGGGCATCTCGAATGTATCTCCGCAAATTGAAAATATTAATTATCTCCCGATGGAAACTGCCGCGTCGTTGTCCGCGGCCGGGGAAAAATGGCGCTTCGACGGTTAGCAACGCGAACGGGGACGCGCGAAACAATATTTTATTATTACAAATATTGTATACGTACGGGCGTGTGCATTGTCAGCGCTAAATGGATGAGAAAACGCCAGGAAAATGGGATTTATGCCGCTCTCGTTTGCTCGTATTTCTCGGCGGTGCGAAACGACAACTTTCAGTGACGACGAAAGTACGCGAGAATAATGAAGCTTGCGGCACCGCGTGGACCGAGTACGCGCGCGCGTGTAATTATATTTTTTGAAATAATTCTGTCCACACAGAATTTGTATTCGCCAGCTGGCTAAGAACAGTGTAAATCCTCATTTCCGGGGCGGACATTGGTACGCGGACCGTGCACGCGTAAGCGCGCATATTTTTGAAACAAAGTTTCTTTTGGAAATTATTCAGGGAAATATCTCGCAGTTTAATTATGCGCCGTATCCTTTTTAGCAGCGCACGCGCGCGGGCGCGCTGTTCGTTTCCCCGGCGAAATTCGCGAGATGTTGCGGAATTAACTAATTTCACTCCCTTCTTGAATCTTAATCTTTATTTACGGGGATTACGCTAGCGGCACTCGCGAAAAATAATATTAGCCGGAACTTGCCGCTCCTCGCGAGGGAAGATTTCTCGTCGTATCACTTTACGCAGCTCTTCACCCTGGCGCCTTTACCTCGCGAGGCCTCGGGAAAATAATGTAACTTCACCGTAACATTGTTTCGGATGGCTTACATGATACGAGGAGCAAAGGCAGAATTCAAAACAACAGCGGGAAGGGCTCTGCCTTTGGGATGCAGCCCGTAGCTGATGTTAAAACAACGTTCCCGTAATATCTGCTTTAACGGCGCCTCCGGGTTACATCACGTGAATTGCAACGGCGCACGGTTTTCTTTCGGTTGCTTTGTGCCCGCGTTTCTTAATGCCGGCGTAGCCGTGGCGTTTGCGAGAATAATCTAGACTTTATGAGCACATGCCCGATGGGGCTTATGCTTGGCGCGCGTGTAACAAAGGTTGCGCGTCTGCACTGTTGAGGGATACGAATCAGAATTTGAAATATATGCCCGCGAAACGCATCGCGACGGAGCTCGCGAAAGAGCGACGTTAAAATTAAAATTACCTCGGGTTTCGAGAGGAGCGACATTAATAATCCCCCCAGAAGAAATTCATTTCACGCACTCGCGAGGAGGGCCGGAGAATCGCGCGCCTCTCTCGTCCTCCGCAGCTCGAGTCCCGCCGTTTGCGCGCTCGCGTAGCGGGCAAAGTAAAATCGTGTCGCGATGCTAAAGGGATTATCTGAGATTGATCTTCCGGGGTAATGGCTGCGTTTCGCCGTTTTCATTAAAGCCGGCATTCATTATTCGGGCGCGAACAAACGGCGCGAAGGGGGTGGACGTGGTATCGGGTCGCCCGAGACATTTGTCTCGCAGAAGCGAATAACAATCGCACCTAAATGGTAATTCGTGCGCGCCTGATATCGCTGATTTACGCGGGCTGCGCCGCGGCGACGGGCGTTGCGCTCGTCGCGCGATATTGAACTGTGTTTACGATTAACGAGGAGATTCGTGCCGAATTCGCGAATGTCATCTTGCGGCACTGTCGCCATAACGAGCGGAACTTTTCGACGCTTGAATGAATTATACGCGCGGTGATTGGCACGTCTCATTCCAATGGGCCGTCGTTCGAATGGGTCTTTACCAAGGGGGTAACCACTTGATGTAATCGTGGGACAGTGGGATGTAATCGTGACTCCGAAATCATTATGAAATCCTTACGAAATCCCCGTCTAATCGTTTTGTCGTCATTTTCAAGTTTCTGCACTTATTAGACAATGAACATGATGTCAGATTTTCAAAATTAGAAATGGCCGACCTAAAATGGCGGACGGAAAGTACGTGAATTTTTTAAGTTTTCAAGTTTTTCAGCATTTTCGTTTGATTACGGTATTTAGGGACTCGTCACGTCTGCGTCGTTAGCTCTGGCTAGTGCCAAGAATGGGTAAATTCGAAGAAATTATCAAATTTCAAGTTTGCATCCGCCATTTCGCGCGCGCTATTTTCTATATTATATAAGAATTTTCAACTGGAATTTAGATTCCATGGGTCCTAATAATATCTAAATAATGTTTCTGGGCATAGTTGAATTACAGTTGAATGACGTTATTCTTTTAAGTTTTGAATTCCGCCATCTTGAATCCGCCATTTTAAATTATGAAAATTTGATAACGGATTCGTAATCAGCGAAAAACGCTTGTATACAAAGTTTCACAAAAAATGGTTCAATAGAAAAATGTATGCTTCAAAGGGTTAACAGCGGCGACGAATAAACGTCGCGCGGCTTGGGGCTTTATTTTGTCCGACTCTGAGTTTTGGAAGAGAGAGTTAGACTGAAGTAGAAATTAATTTGCGAAATCGGGTTAAGTTCCCTGAAGGAGGCTGATCAGTAACGCGACTTGCTCGCAACCCCTGGCGCACAAGAGTATTAGTAGCTGAATCTGGGTATCTGGATGACAAGGTAAAGCTCTCTTTGAAAATTTATGAGATGTCTTTTCAAGATGGGCCACATCGATATGGATGAGATTATCGATTAAGCGCAAATCTTTGAGAAGTTCTTTGAACCGCAAGCCCCTTTCGTAAGAAGCTAGTAATGAAACGTCCGTTCTCGTTAAGTTAGCTGGTGGCAAATTCACTTACCGGGGCTCCTGCGGAGCTGGAATTGCGCACAAAATCCAATATAGGTTTTTGTCATCAAAGAAAGTACTTTTGTCTTCGAAAGCGCGTCGCGAAAAATATCACTTGAAAGATTCGCTAAATTGGAACGTCTGGAAATAGCGATAGCTGCTTGTTCTCCGGCGCAAATCTAATTGTCAAACTGCACTAATTTTACTCGAATACATAATTTCGCCTATCAATTTTAGCAAGGTTTTACGGGACAACATAACATTATTATTCGCGTCGCGGGAGAGAAATGTCGCGGCACAAGGCGCATTTAGCACGGCGGAGACGTAGTTGCGTCCGATTGAAATTATCCTTCGTCGCGGATAAACGCGGGTGAAGTCTCATCGTCGGAAGTCTCGGTTCCGACGCCGGCGGCTGTTTCATTTCGCAATCGCGTTTAAACGCCGACAATTTTCCGCCTTGGCGTCGCACACTAACTTCGAGCATTCAGTAGCCCGGAGACCGCCTAACTCGCGCCTCTTAAACCGTTTTGCATGAAATTAGACGTTTCATCGTTGTCGGCCACAACTCCGCGAGTTCGTTCTCTTGATTACTTAAGAGAAGCACGGAAGATGATCGTGGTTTCATTTTCTGCCTTGTTTCTATATTTATTATCAAGCTCGCTGCGTGCTGGACCGAGACACTTGGCAACTTCAGACGTGCACGTTGGTCTCGAGACATTCAAGATACTATCCAGAAGTATCGAGATTAATAATTTTTCTAGAGCATTAAATATTATCATTATTTGTGCGCGCTCTCTCTCTCTCTCTCTCTCTCGTTATTTCATAATTAATAACTTTTATCGTCGAAATATTAATCAAGGAGAAACCTCTCGCGCAATCTCGAGGGGATCTCGCGCTCGGGCAGTCGAGCGGAAGGCAATCTCAAAGATGCCGAGAATGTCGCGATCGCGAAATAAATCCCGCGGCGTTTACAAAGTTGCACCTCCCGCGCGAATGCATAAGATATTCATCCAAGTTACGCTTCGGACTTTGGCCAGAGTTCTTCCACGTCGCTTTATGCGACGCGTTTCTCAAATCGGCGAGGACGCGGCGGCGCTTTGTTATCAGCGTGTTTCCCCTCGTCCCACGACACGACGAAACTTTTTCCCCACGCGCAATTTGCCGACGACAATGCGCCCTGCCACGGGACTCGCCTGCAGGGCTTCGCGCCCGGTGTGTCTCCTCTCCCTTATCGCACTCTCTTTCTTAACGCTGAACTCTCGCCTTCCGCATTACCCCATTCCACTATCTCCTCTCGCCCCCTCCCCTCCCCTTCGTTTCCCAGGCCACCTTCCTCCCTTCGTTTCGAGCGTTACGCTTGCTTGGTGTTTCCCGTGTTCCTCTTTCCTGTCCTGTAATCATATACCCGGGGAGCATTGCGCTCCCTCTTTCAGGGCCGTCTTTGTTAACAGAGAAAAATGTAACATCTGGGAAGAAAAGGTGTCGAAAAAGCCGATGTAATAATAGGCCTGTTCTTTATTACTGCACTACTGAACTAGTGCAATAAGTTAAAATGAAACAAATAGATTACCTCTCATTCCAACTCATTGCACCAGTGTACACTAGTTCAGGAGTGCAGCAATAAAAAACAGACCCAATGCGTTCGCTCGTCATAATCTAGTCCCTTTGTGCCGCGGTAAACGAGAGACAGTAGGACACCGTTCAACCCTTCGTTTGTTGATATGTTTACGATATAAGCAAAAATCCAAGGGGGTAACCACTAGCTAAAATATTGTTCCACCGATTACATAATTTCATACCATTTCATCGGATCAAAAATAATTCTTATATGCACGTTTAAAAATATGTGACGTTGTTGAATCTCAAAAAGCTGTTAGATTTCTTCAAAACTTTCTCAAGTTGAGAAAATGTTTATTTCAAATTTCATGTTTATTGTCTAACAAGTGCAGAAACTTAAAAATAAAGACAAAAGGATTACATGGGGATTTCGTAAAGATTTCATAATGATTTCGGAGACACTGTCCCACGATTACATTAAGTAGTTACCCTCTTGCGAAAATCTCTTTCATTTTTTCGAACATCATTCTCGACCACTGCTTACATGTATTTTCCTCCCCAATTGTGTTGTAATTTCTCGATAGATACATACTTTTTATTAAAAATCCGGGGTATGCTCGCATACATGTATTAATTTAATCGTGGGAAATTAAATCACATGAGAGCGCGATTGCACCGGAAATGTACCGCCGCATTTCTCGATAGCGCCTTGCGACGATCAATTTTAACGACTGTAGAACGTATCTTTCCAAATCTTTCTAGCCCATTTCCGCTCTTTCTCTCGGACGTATCTGCATATGAAAAATGTATTTGCCCCGCTTTATATCCGTCTTCCGCGCGCGAATAAAAATGCGAATCATTTTTCGCTCGCTTACTACCGCTCGCGAAAACTCGCAGGTAAAATATACGCCAGGTACATCGTCGCCTCCGCCATTTTTTTCCGTTTCCCCTGCAACCTCCTTTCCGGTTTCTTTGATTATCCGCTTTACGACCTACATCCGTTATCTTCATATCGATTTCTTTCCTTACGCGCCTGTTATCCGTTCATAAACGTTTCAGTGCGCTTTCAAAGTCAATTCTATTCTCGTTTCCATTTAATTATAATTTTTTACTCATCATTGTTGTTTATAATTTGTTATGTGATAAGCTACGAATTCTTTTCCCCTTAAGAGAATCCTTCTGCCATCTTTTTTACCGATACAATCAAATATAGTTTTTGCGCTTGTAATTCTTTTTATTAGCTTTTATGCACAAAATAATACCAAAATAAGTTGCGGAACGAAAAAGCAGAGCATTTTCATACTTAAAACATTCAGTTCTAATTTAGATTTAATTTCTCTTCGTTTTTTTTTGTGTAAAGATGACTGTTCCTGGATTTGTCTTTATGTGTACTTTAATCGTGTGGAAGAATTTTGCAATTTTATAAAGCCAATTTCAAATTTAGTTAGAACTACGAATTGAAAATTTCAAATAGCAATATCTTTTTTATTAGACTTCTGAACTGAATGTTTTAAGTATGAAAATGTTCTGCTATGCGATCCGCAACTTATCCTGGTATTGTTTTGTGCGTAAAAGCTAATAAAAAGAATTACAAGCGCAAAAACTATATTTGACTGTGTCGGTAAAAAAAGATGACTGAAGGATCCCCTTAAATCCGAGAGATATTTCGTAGATGATTATTTCGACGCACGTTATTTCGTCGTGTATAATACTCGCTGTGTATTCCATGTTGCATTATTTACTTTATTTACGTTTCGCATGTCGCATTGTCCTACTTTGCCGCGTTTCTTCCTCCCGGTGTACTTGCTCTGCGCAAGACTATACCTTTCTTCCAATAAGTTCAACCTCATTCCGCGGATGCAGAATGTATATATATCGCTTTTTCGCATATGATCGCGTCCGCTTCCATTTCCTTCGAGAACTTCCGTGCTTGTCTCCCGACTCTCCGGTTTCGCACACTTCTGCCTTTTATTTGCTTCCGCGACGGAAGCGCGACATAACTTTCTCCTCGGTTCCGCTTCTCCTCGCCGTTCGGCTACTGAACTGCGTCGCGAATCGAGTCTTCCCTCCAGGTTGATTACACGCTGGAAGCTGGAAGTTGTCGTGACCGTCTTTTCGAGTCCTCGCCTCGATACCCCACGGCGCTAAACGCTGGATTTAATTTTCGCTCCTCCCTTGAACAGTCGTTGACGCGGTAGCGCGCTGCGGTTTCTGCTCAAGATTTATTTTTCCAGCCTTGCGAGCGGCTCCTCTCGTTTCTCCGTTTCGGTGAGCTTTTGTCGCGTGGTCGTTTTACCTCTGCTCCTTTGATCCCGTGTTCTCGTCGTTTCCTCCTCGTTCTATCCCTAACTCTCTATCTCTGTCCGTCCCTTAGCTTCTCCTCGGTTTCCACTGCGCCGACAGAGATCAAGTGGTCGGGCTAGCCCAACCCGAACTCGGGCCTGGACCATCGAGAGTACTTTCGGCGCAGCGTAGATCTACGGTAAGATAGACTCAGATTGACTCCAGACTGGACTCGGAATGCTTTTCTCAATCTTTTCTTATTACGTATCTTCTGTAGCTTTTTAAATTTTCAATGAATTTGGATGAAAAGTGAAACAACACAGAAAGATACACCGACCGGCAATGAATCGTTTCGCGGGAGGAGAATTGTTGTTCCCTCACTCATTGATAATTCGTCGATCGGCTGGAGTGAAGAAACAAGTCACTTCCTCTCTCATTATCGACGACTGCACGCTACAATAATTATTACATGGACCAGCAATAATCTACTTTGATGACATTATATTTTTTACTCCTCCCTCGAATCTTCAATTCTAAAAATTTACTTTAGCTCCTACTTAAAAGGACCTACTTTAATGCTAAATTGGCAAAAGTAGAAATTTCCGACACTATCAGTTTTAAAGTAGGTGTAAATTTTATACTTGCAGTCCAACCTCTTTTACCGTCTTAGGTCCTACTATATAATAGAATTAAAGGTTCAACGTATAGGGCCAAAATTTCGACTCGGGAATGCTTTACTTTCGAATTGCAAGAGAGATTTGCAGCGAGAAAGCGTGTAATTATAATCTCTGCCGTTTCATCTCTCGCGCCGAGATTTATACCTAACGATATTATTTTGCGGTTTTGTTTTACATTTTAAAGAGAGAGTATCGTCCTTTCTCCATCTCTGTCATAATCATGGTATGCCAATATTTTTGTGGCGATAATATTGATCGTGCCTTTATACAGTCTCCTCGACGCTGCCATCCGTCTCCTTCCGTGCAACACGAGACTCGATTCTCCCGCGCTGCTTCTCTTTTCCTCAAGGTTTTCATTTCCAGAGCAGAGATTAAATGGTGAAGCGACTACGCGGACAATCCGCCGGGCTACGTGCGTTATTGAGTCGCCGTCTCCTCTTCTTCTCTCCTCTGCTTGGCTTTCATTTCCTCCGCTTTCGCAATCGCTTTTGTTATCCGTTACAGATCCGCCGTGGAAAAAAATAACGATGTCTGTTTAGTCGGCGTTTTTCCGCCGTCTCTTTTTCTCGCGACACAAATGCAGAGGCTACAATTACAATCTCTCCCGTTGTCTTTCGGAGTGGCGGGAGGCATTCGGAGAATCCGACTAGGCGGGAGGCGAATTTCAGAAGTTTCAACTATTATTTGCGATAATTGTTTGCTAATTTTATCGGATTATGCTCACCTGGCGAATTAGAAATGTCCATTTCGTGCGTACCGTGCGAAGATAACTCGTACCTCGCTCGCCGACGCTTCAGCAACCGTCGCGAGATTTCCGGCAGCGATAAAAGTATGATCGAACGACGTTCGTTCGGCGAGCGAACTTCCCCGGCCGTTTTTCCGCGCTCGTTTCGCCGCGCGGAATGTTCCGTGTACCTTCGGCCGCGTCTTTTTCAACCGCGTTTCACAAGGTTTTCATTGCCACAGCGAAGATTAAGTGGCAGAACGGCGGGCCCGTACTTCGTGCATTACTGAGTTCTCCCGCATTCTTTTCCCTTCTCGCCGGCCCTTTTACATTTTGCTTTCTTAGCCTTTGCTTTTATCCCTTCTCCTTTCTCTCGCTCTCTCTCTCCTAACGTCGGAAGAATCGCCCAGAATTCAAGTGGAGAGCGCGATAGGGTGCACGATTTCTCTCGCCCACCTTCCGCGCGCCCACTCCTTCGTCTTACACGCGAGGCCTGACAAAGCGCGATTTCACGGGGAACTTTGTAGACTCGTTACGAGAGACTCGGGTTTCTCAAACGCGACACGGCTCTCTTCTACTCCCACTTATTGCCGGCTGTTGCCATTATATTATCCCCGCGTTCCACGTGATACTCTGTTTAACGTGATTTATTACAAAGCTCGTAGCGCGCTCTGTCAAACGTACGAATTTTTATCCGATTACGCTTTGAGAGAATTACATTACTAACACTTGTCGCGGATCGATCCCACGATACGTCAGCGGATCCGACACCGAGATAACTATTGATCTCTCCAGCATAGTTTTTGCGGTTCGCGGAAAACGCGATAGTTGGAAAGTCCTTTGTATCATTCGCTGCGACTAATTTGTACAATATCCGTGCCGAAACGGCCGCAATTCATTGGCTCCGATTATAATGTCGACAACGTTAATTACAACGAAATAACAGGCACTGCACTGTGGGCTTTCATGTACCGGCTGATTTCAAAGGCTCGTCGGGCATTTCAATAATCCGCCACCCCTTTCTCGCCTCTCTCTCTCTCTCTCTCTCCCCCCCTCTCTCTGTCTCTCCCCCTCTCTCTCTCCCCTCTCCCCTTTGATTGTCCAGACGCGCTAATCACGACTCGCGAATTCTATTATTAATCACAGTGCGCGTCAGCGTAGCCTAATTGCAAAATTCAAAACTGACATTACCAGAACGAGGCCCGATGCCGGTACCAATCAATCACGCTTAGTGCGTTCGCGTTTCGTTCCGTTCTCCGATTTTGCGGCTCGCATTAACAGTCCCCTCGCGCTTGCCCCCCCACGTTTTCTCTTCCACACGTTATCGTTTCCGCTCGCCTATCTCGCGGGCGGTCCCTCGTGTAGGCTCGTTCCCGGCCCTCTCCGGGACACGCACTCCCACGTGCACCTAGATATCGCCTTCTCCAATGTGCGAACACGCGTGTATGTTTGATGAGTCGCTTGCCACGACATGACACACTGCATAATTCATCCACATGCGCCATTTGCGCGACGGTCAGACGGCTTGACGTACTGGTTGAATTTTGATTCACCGTCAAGCTGGAGACTCGAGCGGGCGGGGATACTCAGTGACACGATGCCTCTGGATGAAACTCGATTTCTGATCCCGCGGACCATGTCGCCGAATTTAGGTCACGCGTTATCATTTTTCACCCCTCCCGAATGTTGTGATACACACGGGGTGAAGTTTCCCTTGAAATTTACCTGAAAACCATGTAATCGTGGAACAACGTGGCATTTCGAACATTTTTATGACAGTTTCTTTTCAATTTTACCAGTAAACTCTCACAAAAGTCTTAAAATGTGTCCTGAAAATCACGTAATTGTGGGACAACATGGCGTTTCGAAGAATTTTATGACAGTTTCGTGAAATTTTACCACACGTTTTACCACTACATTTTACCATTTTACTGGTAAAATGTATGATAAAATTTCAAGGAACTGTCATAAAATTCTTCAAAACCATGTTGCCCCACAGTGACACGATTTTCAGGATTTTGAGAGAAAATTCACTCCGTGCACGAACAAGCGTTACGTATCACGACAAAGTTGTTCGCACCAGCTATGCGAAAATGTTTCAGGGGGAGCGTTTGCCGCGCGAGCGTTTAAATTCTCCCTTTCACCCATGGGGGGGTTTTTTTTTTATTAAAATACTTGAATCTGGGGCAACTATCACGCGCGCGAGATTCGATTTGTCGACGTTCGCCATTAAAACGACAATGTCTCCCTCGATGGCGGATGCGACATCTTCGTGCTCAATAAATCCCGGGTAGTTCACGATCCCGCGCTCGAGATCGTTACTCGCCGTGCTCTCCGCGATCTCGATGAGGGAGATAAACTTTTATCCCGGAGAGGAGAGCGCGCGGGAGAAATCTCGCTCGTTCCCGGCGAGGAGACAGAGTGTCGGGACCCGGGGTCTGGGTGGGAAGAGGGATGAGCGCGGAGATGAGGGGGTTTTATGGTATTTTGCGAGCTCGTGCTCGATCAATGGGGCTTGAAGGCTTATAAATCCGCGGCGGCGGAGTCGGTTCGGCTTCGTTTTATCGTCGATTTTAAGCGCCCGCCGTGCCATACGCGAATCCCGTCTGTCCCGAGGCTCAACGTCGCTTCGTCGATCCCCGACTTGGAATCCCCCGCGAAGCGTGCACGCGCGGCTCCTCTCGCGGATCCATCGATCCGCGACGCGGATGGAACGACGGCTCTCGCGCGAGCCGGAGCGAGCGCGATAGTTGTAATTAAGGCATTTATCGCGCGCGATTACGACCGCGGGGTGCCGAGACGTCGTTAAACTTTACGCGACGAGTCACGTTGTTCGAGTCGCGAAGACATTTCGCGAGGTGTTGCCGCGATTACTATTCACCGTCGCCACGCGGTGGCATTTTCCTCGTAATATGTTGCATTTTCCCCTCGTATTTTGCTGGAATATTAATGAACAGATATTTTTCTCGTTCTCGAAGGCACGCGGATTACGCGTGTACGCCGGCGAGGTAAAAGCTTTCGTTAGGCCGTCTTGAAAAACCGCCAGCTTTCACGTCGGATTATATTTCGACGTCTCTCTTTTCGTGATTCCGACTGCATCAATCGGCACTGCTCGGATCCGACAAATCGCCATCGGCATATAATGCATGCATCGTGTATTAAGAGCGGTAATATTTTCAAAAATGTGTTTTTCGCTCTCCCGTTAGCTCGCAGGCAAAAATAATGCTGCCGCCGTGCGATCGTAATCCAAACTGGGTTTCGTGTCATTGAAAATACACGATGACGTGCCGAATGAAATCTCGACTCGACAATCCGTCCGCGAGCGCGACGAAATTCTCTCTCGGTGAATTACTCGGGACATTAAACGTAGCTTTTATAGCTAGCTTCCACTATTTTCATCTAATTGCACTGTTTTCACCGGGCATTCATTAAATTCATATCGTCTCGGTTGGAGCGCTCGTAAAATTGCGATCATTAACACTTTTGGTAGCCCGGGCGTGGCTCGTGTTTAAAAATATTATAAAAGTGTATCTTTTAAGATATATCAATGTTATATTGCAAAAACAGTTTATTCCGATGTTTCGAGAGGACATAAAATTCTTTTTTTGTTCGTAATGTACACAGAGAGTTTTTTTTTGGAATTTATTGTGGAAATCATGGTAGTTGTGGAACAACGGGGCATTTTGAAGAATTTTGTAAGAGTTTTTCGAAATTTTACTGGCCATTTAGTCAATTTTATTAAATGTCGTGGAGCAATACAGCATCTCAAAGAATTTTATGAACAATTTTATTATACATTTTTTGTGAAATCTCACTATACATTTTTCATTAAAGTTTACCAAAATGTATGATTTTTAGGGTAAATTCTAACAGAAACTTCTCTCCGTGTATATTTTATCATACATTTGCGTCCTGAAAATTATTATTACTAGTAAAACGATTTTCAGGATAAATTCTAAGGAAAAACTCTCTCTGTGTATATTTCATACACGTAAGATTTATATTTACCTTGAAAATCATTATTATACATTTTAATAAATTTTACTGAACTTACTAGTAAAACGTATAATAATTTTCAGGGTAAATTCTTAGAGAAAACTCTCTATGTATACCTCATACACGTAACATTTGCATTTTTTACATCCCCGTGATTTCGAAAAATCAAGATTTTTACTCATTGTCAGACAAGCGCGCCGCGAGGCGCAAGGGGGTGACCACTAGCTAAAATGTTGTCCCACCGATTACATGATTTTATTTGATTTCATCTGATTACAAATAATCTCATCTAATTGCAAATAATTTTCTCTTATATGCACGTTTAAAAATATGTGACGTTGTTAAACCTCAAAGTATATTTCTCTTATTTTACTAAGAAGTATTTGCTTGTAGAAGTAATTTCAGTTAAGATTGTAGTATATTTGGTTAGGTAGGAAACGTGTTTCCTTGCTTTTCCACTTTTCCTACTTGTCTAACCGTGGTCTTAATGAAGAGTAATTTTGTACTTGTATGTACTGTTTATTGTTCCAAATTTGCGCGCAAAGGTGTATCAACGTTTCAACTCGCTGTTGTTCTAACAGCAACTACTTCAATCTTATTATGAAAAGAATACGCGCTTATAGGTGTGAACTGTAATATATGTATATTTATTCACTAAAATATTCACTAAAAGAAGTAAGTTTTTTCAAAAATAGAAACAAGCTGAGAAAATGCTCAAGTTTAATGTATATTGTTTAGCAAGCGAAGAAAATTGAAAATGAAGACAAAACGATTACACGGGGATTTCGTAAGGATTTCATGATTTTAGAGACACTGTCCCACGATTATTTACATGAAGTGGTTACCCCCTTGGCGAGGGGTGTAGGCCGTTCGCGCGGAGGCAGATGGAGGGCGGCGATAGTAACAGCTGCTTCCGCTCGGACCGCCATCGCGGCGGAGGGCGAGAAGCCCGGTCGGGCCGGACCGCAGGAAGAAGTATCCATTCCGTAATTGGTCGCGAATGCTTTCCGCCATTTATCGGCCGGCAAAAAGCGGGCCGTCTCCCTTTCACGCTCGATCGACCTTAACCGTTTCCCACGACGTGCTAATCGCCACGTCGTTTAACACTCCTCGTTCCCTCCCGTCACCTCCGCGCCGGCCGCCGACTGCGAAACCAGACGATCAATCAGGCGATCCACATATTTCACCGCTTTGTCGCGGTCGCGCTCGTCTTCCGAATGGCAATCTCCGAATGTATTTCAACGTCGCCTGTAAATCCCGATCGCCCGCGAATCATTCGTATATCGTTCCTTCGTGTAACGAATGTCTCGTAATCGCGCGCGGGAACAATGCAGAAAAATTATGCCCCCTCCCCCCCCTTTTTTTGAGTAGATATTCCCGTATATTCACCGCGTATACATTTATCACGGTTATCGTGGTCTAAATTTAATATAGCGGCGTTCTGTTGAATTAAATTTTATTCAAACCTCGTATCACACCGCTCGCTGGACAGTATTTTATTTTACAACTAATGGATATTATTATCGTATTTATAGATTTAAAGCAAAATATTCGTACTAGCAATTACATTATGATGAATCTGAAATTACTGTGAACAGCGGCGTTTTTCAAAGCGAATATTAGTCGTGTAAACTTTATATATTCCCCGCGCGCATACCAGCGCGATGTAATTTCTACGGGATCGGTTCGTGAGATACGTAATGTAAATACGTGCATTACGATACGATATTAATTCAATAAACCCGCCGTATATTTCATGCGCTAATCAGATCAACTCGCGGCGTGTTTTACAATTTTATATGCGCGCCGCGTACGTCATCAACTGTTCTCTGTCGTAACGCGTTTTATACTCGTAATAACCCGATAACGCGCCGGATTATCTCCTCGCGCGGCGATCCCTCTTTATTAATGCCGCCACTTTTCGAACCCGAGAAGACGCCGCGGTAGCGACGGTGGCCTTTGCCCTCTTCCCCTCCCTGCAAACTTCTTTTCCCTCTTCCTCACTGGAGAGAGTCTTTCTTTTATCTTCGGGATACTCTCGTCCTCCATCGGCGGGTATATTCCCCCGGGGAAAAGTTAAATGAATATTCAGGAGTGTCTAGGCGCGTTTACATTCAGCCGCATACTCGTACGCGAGGATGTAAACGAGCGATCGTGCGATATCGACCCGTCCCCTACTTATCCGCCCCGCGTCTCCCGCGTGCGCCGGAAAAAAGTTGGTTTATACTACTAATTCTCTGCCGAGACGCGTGCCCGCGTCTCTCGAGAATCCGCGGCACGAAGCCTGTACAAGGAGACCGAACTAGGCCTCTGATTACGGGAGTTTGGTCTCCTTATACAGGCTTCATGATCTGCGGTTCGACAATGTTTGTCACAGTGCAGTTGGGTAAACGGCGCCCCTTTCAATTCTCTCGTATCAACTGCATCGACATCACTTGCCGGCGTCATCGAAGAGGATAAATAATCAACGTCCGTTAGATCTGCCAGGAAGAATTGGCGAAGAAAATAACGATTTATCTCAATATGGCCCTCGCAATTTGCAGCTGTGCTGCCGACGGACGGAAAATGCGTGGAAATATTATCGCGATTTTTTTTAGAATTGGCTGCATATGTCGTAAACATACGTTCCTATCGACCGAAAGAATTAATAGGATTGCGTTACACAATGCGCGGCTGCACGCACAAATCCGCTCCATTTTTCGCAAATATTGATATATCGTTGAAGATCGAGAGCTGCGAAAACGCTTGCAGCTTCATCCGTGGATAAGGGCGGAAATTTGCTCTATGGCTTTGTACAGTCCAAGATTCGAGGAAAGCGAGAGAGAAAGGGGGGGAGAGGGGGAAGTTACAGTTGGAGAATTGCAAAACACTATTTTGAATTTCATAGCGACGCTAACCGGGATTCTGAAATTAATCAGATTCAGTCGCACAATTCTGATTATAGAGTCCATAATTTGATTTATCTCCGCGTTATCGTCGTGCCATTTATTTTACGATACGGTATACCGCCGGACGCCGTAAACGGGCGAGGCACCGGCGGTACTTCGGCGCGCTGGAATGAACTTGGCCGACCCTAGCCGGCCCTAGGGTAATTTATCAAATTGCATGCTGGTAATCGTTATTACAACGCGGCCCGGCTATTATCGCGGCCAAATCTCAATCCGCGTTGCCTTTTAGCGGGCCGTAATTGGCCCGTTAACGTGTATCGCGTACACCCGCGCGGGCTTTTTACGGGCGTTTCGCTAGATAAGTGGACGCGAATGCGCAATATCAACAAACGCGGCCTGACATGTTGCAATCTTAATAAAATTGTGTAGCGGCCTATCGATCGTTGAAACGCGCGCGAAGGCGTCGCCTCGTAAAGGGCGACGGAGTATCGATAGACACCAAAATGGATTATTTATTAAACGCGCGCCGGTAACAGTTTTGATTCTATTATTATTTCACGAGTTCGCGCTGTCATCAACGAAATTAATTGCAGCGATCGGAAATGCTTTACGCCGCGATTTAATAACGCAGAATTATCCCCCGTATAAAATTTATCCCGCCGCCCTCCCCTCGCCGTTCCCCTCGTTTAACTTCGTTAAATAATTTCTAAACCGAAATATTTCGATTTTCACTATTTTGATATTTGCCGACGTCGTATACGTACGATAAATAGCGCCGCATAATTCCGCGGATATTTTGATTACGTTACGGGCACATTAATAAACATTTCCATATCGCCGCAAATATAATAGTTGCAAAAGGGAAACACACCGTAATTAACGTGTAGCCGGCATTCATAAGCCACCGCGAGCGCGACGCGCAAAGAGTGAGTACGTCGGACGGAGGAGAGGGGGGTGGGGGGGTGGGTGGAAGGTTGGGAGGGAGGGAAAACATTTCACGAAGTTAATGAATTCCTATGGGAATGCCGTAGAACTGGCTTCGGGCCATTAATACGGTCCATTCACAAACACAACTCTTCGCTCTCTCGTGCCAGACGCCCTCGTTAAAACTTTCGAAGCGTGCGAGCATCTCCACATCTGGGGCGGGGAGGCGGGGGTGAGAAAAAAAGAGGAGCTCCCTTCGCATAAAAACAAACGGAGGGCGCCCCTTCTCCCTCGGACGGACAAACTGCCGGTCCTTGCGCCGACAAAGCCTTCGGTCCCTTTGCGGGGGGCAGACGCGGAGTTCGCGACGTTTACGAATATTACCCTCCACGAGTTACGGCGTGCCGGGAAACGCTTACCCCGAGTGCTAATGAAACATTTGGTGACACAACATTGCGAGACACGCGGTTGCCTGCCGGCTCGATGGGACCGACAATCGTGCCGGCATCTCCGAGCGGATTATCGAGCGTGCATCTCGATTATTCATTCTCGGCTACAGTTTTGATCGACGTAACGGAAGGGAAAAATCGCAACGTAGGAACTGTGATCTGTACAATATAATTTCCAATAATATAATTTGCCCCGTTACTCGGTTTTCGCAGTCGTATGATACGTGGGGCAATTAGAGCAGAAAGAGGAAACAAAAGTCGCGTGAAATATTTAAGACGTGGAATAATTTTGATATCTCCCGTAATGTATTACGTATTCGTGGAGTCATCTGGTCTGGATTGAGGTGGAAATCCGACGGGGTAAGTTGGAACGAAACATATGCTGCTGGAAAATTACCAGCTTGTGATAACCGTTAATTTTACGACGGGGCTAAAATAAATACGCCAAGTTCGTACCGTAAATTACATATGCCTCGCACGTGCTCCTGCCATTATCTTGAGTGGACACTCGGATAATCGCGCCGGGTACTCGGCACGAAAGCGTCCCAGGGAGCTAATTAAATATTTAACTTGCGCCCACCGGGCTGGCCCGTTGTGTGTGAACGTAACCGTCTGTATTTTTGACTGAGAAATTAAATGGACGTTAATCAGTCGCGCGAACACCACGAATGCCCGAATCGCTGAGATCTTGTTCTACGGAGGCAAAAAAAAAAAACGCGTTTGCGGGTCCGTTTGACGTCGTACGGAAAAATTGCATGGAAAATAAATTGTAGCTGCCGTAGCTGGAAACTGCACGTGGTAACTAAATTTCAGGTGGAAAATATGGACAGCTAATATTTAGTTGCAAAAGATTTTGCTACCGTGCCTATTGTATTAGGCGCGACAGCAAACCGTTTGCTGTGGTTTAGAAATTTGACAGCAAAATATTTTTCGCAAACCATAATTAGCCAAAGTAGCGAAAAAGTTTTTTCAGTCTGCAAGATATCGTTGTCATTGTTAAACAGTCGCGTCCAGGTTCCCCGTTTGTTTCAATCTGGAATAAGAAGTCTCTAAGGAGACGCGGGACGCATATTGCGCAGCTCCATCGTGCAATATGCGTCCAGAACCAGAATGTGTGCGCGCTGCGAATATTATTAGTATTTACACACGTATGCGCGCGTGCATTTGCGTGGAGAGGTGAACGCGGTGCTCTCATCCGCGATCTGATATTTCGACGAGAGCACGTCGCATCGTGCGACTCTCTGTGCGTGGCGTCAGAAAGTCCACGGGGAAGTCTATAGGAAATTTATGGAGTGTCTGTGGACACGCTGTAGGATTTTATTTCGACGGCGCACATGACGCGTGTATCGTTAGGAGACCAAACAGGCTTTGGATAATAGATTCCGCGACGTTGGCGACATTTTTTCCAACTTGTTCTCGCTCTTACATTTCGGGTTTCACTTTCCGCCGCCATTCAATTCGTAGTTGTACAGTGATGGACAGAATGGTCGCGACACTTTTTTTTAAAATGAGGAGCTGAAAAGTGAGGCAAGAATTCCGTCATGTCTTATTAAGTAAATAAAGTAGTATGTGTCACTGACAAACCGATGCACACATAGAGTAATAAAAGGCATCTAATAGTAGTAGAGGAATCCTCTATAATTAGGGTTGGCTAAGTTACTTTATAAAAGTATATAGTTACAGTTAGTTTTTTCGCTAAAAATGTAACTAGTTACAGTTACAAGTTATCAATTGTGAAAAGGAACGCGTTACAGTTACAGTTACTAAAAAAGTAACGAATCGTTACTTTGCAGTTACTTTCTTGCAGTAAAAATAAAAATATAAAATCTGCATTTGAATTGTAAAGTGTCGATAAAGGCGTTTATGCGCAAATGCAAGGTCTAATACGATCTGTGGATGTTTAAAAAATATATAAAGTAACTATTAACGTAACTAATTAAATTAGTTACTAGTTATCGAAATATGTAACTATGTAACTGAATTGAGTTACAGTTGGAGATGGAGATAAAGTAACGAAGTTAAGTTAGAGTTAACAAAAAAAGTAACTGTAACTGTAACTTCGTTACAAGTAATGAGTTACTTCCCAACCTTGCCTATTATATGAAACAAGCTCCTAATATGAGGTAGCAGGGTTTCTGCTAAAATAATAGGTATAGTCTGTTGGTTCTACCGTGAATTTATTGCTCTTGGAGTGAAATGTGTTTAGTGGAAAATCTAGTGTTGGATATATCGTGTAAACATTATGGAAAGAGATTGAAGTTGGATGGTGGAAGCCTACTATTTGATATTATAATAGAAGTCTAGCTCATAATAGGGGACTTTTCTAGAAGTCTGTGATTTCCACATCTTTTCCGAGGAATATTTTACTCGACGACCATTCCGAAACGATTCGGAACATTTCCGATCTATTTCTCGAGTTTCTAAACTCATTTTAAAAAAAAGTGCAACCATTCTGTCCATCATTGCAAGAGTACATCCCGATCGTTTAGTATTTTACGGGAACGAAGAAATAATTAGTGAATCTAATAAGAAGACAGATTTTCTCGACGTGTCCAACGTGGCGCGACACAAATGCAACAATTTCGAGTGCAAAACTGTGCACGTAGATTAATCTCTGAATTTTAAAGAATCTGAATTTTTAATTCTAACGTTTTATCTCCCGCTCCGCTGGTCTCGGTCTCCCAGCGATTTCAACGCCCGATCTCTCTTCAATTATCAATCTTCGATATTCGAGTCGCGATCCTCGGAGCAACTCGCGGCTCTCGATTCTCGATCCGCCGCGCTCCTCTTCGACTAATCATTGAATATGTAACGCGGAACACGTTTTCCGGTACATCGCCCGGGAAAATCTGGCGTACGCACGTCCTTACTTCGCAGGTACTCCGGGAATCTCGAAGGAAATAGATCCCGTGCGTGATCCGCCGGTCGGGAATGACGGCTCGTAGGGCGGCGCACCGTCGCTTTCGCCGTTCTGACACGTACGTATCATTTCCGCGGTAACGCATCTCGTGACGAGGGATGTCGATAAGTGGATATTGCGAGGAACAGTAGGAGAGCAGGAATCGAGGGAGAGGAAAATCTCCCGTGGGAGCGCCACGTACGGCGCATCACGTATATCCCTCGGATACTAGGTACACTGCGACGAGTTTTTTTCCCCGTCTATCCTCCTTCGGAGGGTTCGCCGTCCCTTCCGGCGCTCTCTCCTTAGGTCAGATTAACGATTGAACCGCGTCTCGTCGATCATTGCCCGGGATTTCTGCTCTTTCCTCCCCTCCCTCCCTCTTTCTCTCTGTCTCCTGTTGTTTTGTAGCTCGTCAGCTCGGCGCGCGACCGATCGATTGGTCGGAAACACAGTGACGTAATATAAATGGCGCAATAATCCATCGCAATCTGGCAAATCACTTATCGTAAGGTAAATCTCACAAAAAGCCTTCGGAGGGAAAAAGGGAGGACATTGTTTTCGCTCAAAACGATTGCTATTTGTTTTCTTGCGAACATACCGAAGGTGTACTTGTTAATTAATAACACTCTGAAAAGCGAGTGTCTCGCGACCTGCGCTCGCGACACGGCAAAGTGCGCGGGTAGATGAGCAAACTTTGCAAATTGACGACGTCAATTTTGCTCCCTTTTCGTCTCCTCTCCCCGATCACGGCTCTTTTAATCTCCTCTTAATTCGCGTTTGATCAATGCTCCGGCGGGAACACTCTGAATTCTATGCGACTTTATATTTTGCTTAACGCGGGATCGATATTACAAGTGGACAGGCTCATCGCGTCGTTAGCGAGTTATACGTCCGCATGAAGCGGTCCTAACGATGACAGCATCGTTAATGGATCCTTATTCGAGTTCTGTTTTAGAACAGATATGTCGTGCTGACCCATTCACTCCGCGTCCACACATGTACCTTGACGCGCGCGCGCGCGCACACTCTCGCGCCCGGGATGAATGCCGGGATGAAGAGATAATGGAGTATTCGAGATTTAAATTCTGTCAGGCTATAACGAGGGGAACGCTTATTACGCTCCGCGACAGATCGGGAAGAGAGTAAAAAGCGCTATATATTTTGCAGTGCGCAAAAAGGGTGAATAATTTTACCGAACTGCGAGAAATCGCAGTTAAACGTTGATAAATAACTTGGCGTGCTCCACGCGGTACGGGAGATTAAGGGATATGTTCGTCGCGGTGACGGACGCGAGACGTGACTCGTAAAAATATCGTGATCTCTTTTTGGGAAAGAAAAAAAAGAGACGCAACTTGTTTCGTACAACGCAAATCGAGTAAAGTCTCTCGGATCGGACTCGGCCGAGAACTCGACTCTCTTTCCACTGAAACGTGCAAGTCTCCTTTGCAACATTTAAACAGACTCAATAATTTAACGTACGCTCGCTGGAACAGCGTCGCGTCGAAGCAAAAAAGGCAACTCGGTCATGAAAGGGTTAACGTGACGTACCGCCGTACTTTTAATAAATCTCGCACACCCGGAAGAAAGTTTCTTCGAAATCGAACGAACCTTCTTTGAATTTTTACCTTCTGAAACCTTTACTTAATTTCGAAGAAATGATTTCTTTACCTTAACCAAAATTTTGTTTCATCAAGACTGGAACTTCTAAGAGAATTCACGTCTATTTCTTCAAATCTAGCAAATGTTTCAGCAGAAGTAAATAAAAGTTGAGTAGATTTAAAGAAACGTGTTTTCAACGTATCTCATTCGTTTAGTTTAAATTAATATTTTTTGGGTGTGCAAACACTGACGTATTGTACAGTGGTGGACAGAACGGTTGCGACACTTTTTTTTTAATGAGTGGAACGTGCAGTTAGATTGAGGGAAACGTTCCAAAATCTTCTCCGAGGAATATTTTACTCGATGGCCATTTCGAAGCCATTTTGAGCGTTTCATATATCATATATCATATATTATATACAATATGTATATACTGAGTTGATACATATTTACATATATTTATTTAACTATTATATATATAGGTATACATAATAATACAAATCCCTTTCTAAAAAAGAGATGTTAACAGTGCAAATTTCGTTAATATCGAACAGTTGAGGCCTCTTTTCCACGATGCTGATTAGTTTTTCCGAAGCGCGGTGTGCTTCACTTTTCTTTTAGAATTTTAGATTCATAGTAAATGAAGATTTGCAATTTAGAAATATACATTTGTATACACTAACTCTTGAGGTAAAATCTCTAATCTTGGTAATTAGAATTTAAGTAACAACGATTTTTGTTTCGAAACATAGTCTCGATTGAACAGAATTAATCGTTAATTTAAACAATACCTACAAGTCCGCAGAATGATACGCAAAACGTAGTAACAATCACGGAATAAAGTAATATAAAATATTAAGTATGGAATTTTCCATTGCGTAGGCAGGCCAACGAATTCTCAACGTTTTTTTGTTGTTTTCCACTCGGCACGGTATCGTACGACGATTAAGCGGGCCAACGAATTCTCAACGTTTCTTTGTTGTTTTTCACTCGGCGCGGTGACGTGTGCCTTCGTGTACCTGAAGGTCGGCTGCGCTCTCACTCGCTCGCCGAACGTCGTGCCGGCAGGCAGCAGCGAGAGTCGCTCCGTGCGCGTTATTACTTTTGCTTATTACTTTTGCGTTATCGGTTTCCAAGACTCGATCGCGACGAATGCAGGGATAAAACGCTGTTGATTTGGACACCTTTATCAGTAACAAGTAACGTTCCTCGATTAATTATCAAGTTTCTACACCTTGTAATGAGAAACGATTTGCAAGTTGCGGCGACGGCTCTTTATCGACGTATCTCTTTATCAACTCATCTAAAATATGAATGTTAACCGTAGTACTTTGTCGTGTTACATCTCGTTTACGCACCGCGCTTTTAATTATCTATCGGTTTCGTGTAATCTGTTCCATTTTCGGGAAAAAGAGATAAATTTGTGCGACTTCGGCGTTCGCGCTGTAATTCGCTCTGTCGTTTTTCGCAACTCGAACGGGCCGGAAATAAAGAAAGTCGCTTATTGCACGTTGCGGACTAATAACTACTTCTTTACCGCAGATTATGCTTCCGATGCTCGCGTTGCGTTTTATATCGCCAATTCAAAAGATATTTATCCCAATATTCTTCCGAATCAAAAATGTAAATGGTTAGTTTGAGTAATTTATATGACAGAAAGTCACGCGATATTTGCTATTAATATTTCGTGCGTTTCGCGGTATTTCACATCGCGTACGGGAGTGCCCGAAATTTCGCGCGATCGATTTTCGCGAGTGAGTGTTGTGTAAGTGCAACAAGGATATCTGAGAGGAGGAGCAGGCTTCGGAGGCATCGGGCAACGGCGGAGAAATCGTAAGGTAAGTGTCTTACATCGTTATGTTATTTGCTACTTGTGCAAAATAAAGTATCTGTTTTGTGGTTTTATTTTATTTATTCAAATTATTTGAACGCGGATTCGAATAAATGTTAGAGACAAAACCATACGTACGTGTATACAATTTTGTGAGTTTATATTTAAAAGAAAGACTTTCAGTATTTTATATAATTATTTTAAAAAATATAAAATGGAAACTATATTTAATGCAATAATTTAGATTTCACATAATTACTCTGTAATAATCTTATACATATTTGTATTTTTACAGTTTACCATATAATAGTTAACGATATCAAAGAGACTCGAGATTCGAGCTCGTGGCAAACGGGAGGACAGCGAGATTAAGTGACCGAGAGCGGTGCGATCCTCATCGCGGCCCACGGCATCATCTCGCTGTACAGCGACGTCGCGAAAGTGATGTACACCAAGATCGGCTTGGTTCTGCGCAAAAAAAAAACCGAAAAAGAAAGGAAAAAAAACAAGTGAGACGTATCGCCTCGTTCTTGCGGCGGGTCGAAATCAGTGCGCGCGATAGGCGCGCGCGGCCGGGAAATCGATGGCCGGTATCGGCCGCGCGGATACGCGCGGCGTAAATCTTCCGCGTTTTTTCTCCTCTCTCTCTTTCTCTTTCTGTCTCTCTCTTTCCGCTGTCCACCCACCGGTTGCGCGTTTCCTATCGGGTGTTTTCCGGTCACTCTCCTCGCCGGGCGCGGCCTTATCGGCGCTTCCGTAAAAATTGCTCGTACGAGCCTCGATAAGCAACGCGGGATCGGTCAAGGATACTTTGCGAACCACCGGATTTTTACGCGGCCGAACCGCACCGAGAGCCACTTCCTCTTCTCTCTCTCTCTCTCTCTCTCTCTCTCTCTCTCTCTCTCTCTCTCTCTCGCGAGCAACGATTTTAGCTTTGATTGTCAATTCGGAGCTTCCGATGTGAATATCGAAAACAGATTTTTGTCGACTCTCGGGCGATCGCATTGCTGCATACGGAATACGCAGGTCGTTCGGCGTCTCGTTTCGCCCCTGAACCGCGCATCTCCCGGCTCTCTTTTAGACATTCGGCGAGCGGCGTCGCAGTTTCCCCCGCAAAATGAGTTTCAGAATAACGAAAATGAAGAGAGGCTACGCTTTAACGTCGCGATTGTATTGTTGCGAGGCTGCTGCCGCGCAGTCTCAGTTTTTTCTTTCCAAAATGCAATCGTTATAACATTCTGAATATCAAATGCTCCACGCTTCGTGTTCTTATGTGTCTTGCAATTTATTTGTTTAATTTTCATACTGCTGCTCGAATGCAACTTTCCACCATTTTACGTCAGTATTTTATACGGAATTAGAGTGGAACGCGATTCGAGGAAGTTTATTAAACTCTTCTGCGAGATCCTCCGCGCAATCAGTGTTTTCTTTCCTTTCACGGCAAATTGCTGATTCCTAGAAGCAAAGTCGCGCGGCTGAAAGTACTGCATAGGCGAAGTTACGAGGCCAGTTGCAATGAAGTTAACATAAATACTCGCTGAGCTACGGCAAGTATATTTGCATAACAAGAACTTTTGGAATTGAGTGTCGGGGGAAATTTTCAAGGGGAGCCGCGGCCGGAGCGCCTCGCCGATATTGAATAAGCGCAGGCTTGCCTGACGAGTTGCGAAATGTTATTTGATCCTATTGTTATCGCTTGAGTTTTTAATATCTTCCTATTTAACTCGCATTACCTATAACCCGACAATAGTCCGCCATCCGTTATGCAAATCGCGCGCGATATTTTCAGGATCATTAGAACTGTACCCGACAGCTATTGTACTAATCGATTAACGTATCTCATTTAAACAAAATCCACGTTTCGCGTACGTATGTTCATAAGCATATGTTCATAAGAACATGTCTGCTTAAAATGACCGATACCATCACCTCCCAGAATATTGACCTTTCCTCCTGGGACACCCTGTATAAAATTCCGCGGGGATCTCAGACTTATTGTCTTTTCAACTCGAGCCGTCGCGATCATCTCCTCGACGTTATGCCTCGGCCCGCGCATATTATTCTTCGGCAGCGCGGGGGATGAAGCCCGCGGAGTGGAAACGAGGATCTCACTTCCCGTCTTCGGGTGAATTGATTATCGCGCGCTGCGGTTTCCCGGGCGGACGTAGCCCGAGCAAATGTTCCGCGAACAGTCGGGAAGAAGGACAGCCGTGCGCTCACTCGAAATGTTCAACTAAGCGCGAGGGGCTCGTTTCCAAAATCTATCAGACGTTGGGATTGGAATCTCGCGGTAATTTCGCGGCGGCTCTCCCCCCCGTAAAGGTGTGTGTTCCGCGCGTTGCGGCAGACGATGCTGTCGGGATAATGCGGCCGTATTAATCCGGCGGATTAATAATCTTCGGCGTTCTCCGAGGTAACATCTGAATCTTTATTAAAGTTCCAACGTAAAGCTACTGCGGCGAAACGACAATTTTTACATAGCTCCTACTCTGCCGTCTCGACATTTAATGCGGAACATTTCGGTAATTTCTCTCTTTCTCGGAGACCGGAGAGGATAAACTTCGCGAATCATTCTCTATATGAACATTAGTTAATCATTTACCAGTGACGATTGTCGCTTTGCGTACGCGATTTCCGCACTTCATTATCGGCGGCTTAAGCGAGGAGCGTATACGCAACGTATGGCAACGCCCGGCGGTGAATGCGCCGCAAAACACAATGCGATATTCAGCACGCGGCTGTATTTCTATCAAACACGCATTATAATCGGGGGGGGGAGGAGGGGGGGGGGGAGACGGAAGACAATTGCGCGCGGGCGAGACGAGCGCCGATCATTAGCAGTCGCGCGTTCGCGGGAATCGCGAATGGCGATAATAATCGGCGCACGTGCGCCGGGCGAGTCAATGCAATAATCAGAGAGCCGGGGGTCTTCCTACCGAGCGTTAACGACGCTCGAAACCCGTGATTTCGTGTTTACTTCCGGTCACGTGCGCCGGATCGCGGAATTTGCCTTCGTCCCCGGGCCCCGCGCGTCTTCGCACGCGCGTGTCCACAAGGAAACACACGCGCGCTGACCATTACGCCGGCAGGACTACGTGACAGGGTTTACGGCACGCGAGAGTATGTGCGTGCGTGCGCGCGTGTGTGTGTATGTGTGTGTGTGTACACGGTCCCCGATCCGCAGCAGGGAATATCGCCGTGCAATATTGAGTGAATCTAATGAGGGGTACGCCCCCGTGCCGGGTATTAATACTGCTAATCCAATTAGTTGATAATCTGCAGTGCTCAAATGTGACCAGGGCTATTAATAGGAATCGGTTAGCATGTCGAGGTGAAGAGTATTAGACCCGCCGGATTACCGGTCCCGTGGGTAGCGAGGGGGATGCCGGGTTGGGGAAAGACGGTCTTACGTAACGCGTTCTAATAGAGGTCCGCAGGGTGGATCGTGAAAAATGACAGCGAGCGAGAATGTCGAGCTTACGATGGAAATGAAATTTATCACGCCGAATTTAATGCTCTCGTATTATCGAGTCGCTCCTATAATTATGTAACAGCCGTATTTCGTTGGCACGAAGATGATCCCGGTCCTACGGGGTATTTATTGCAATAGTATTATGTAATATGAATGTTCATTAGAGCTAATTTATCGTCATGTCGGATCGTTTAGTTGTTAAATTGTCGGTAATGTGGACCATTCTGGTATGGTATATACTGAAATATTTATAATGCGGCTGCACACAATAGAGTTAGATTGGAAACCGATTGGAATTAAATTCATATTGCTATGCATAACAATTATATATGTTGAATTGTTTGGGCGAGTTGCATTTCGTATGATAGATAACATTAGCGTTCTCATTCAAAGTAATTGTACATTTTCTACGCTCGCACTGCAATTCGTACGACAGGTAACACATTGCTGAATTTATTAATCTGGATCTTGGATAACTAGCTAATTCTATTGTACGTGAATTGGATTCTCTCCCTCCTCCCCCCTCTTTCTCTCGCTCGCTCTCTCTCTCTCTCTTTCTGTCTCTCTGTATATTGCTGTCTATCCGGCTGTGTCCGAATTAATCAAATCTTTTAGTTTACTTTATGCCCAACGAATCGAGGAAGCGAGAGTCCGCCCGTCCGATTTTCCGTCCCCGATGAATATCATGGCGTCGCGATCCCGCGGACAGCAAGATATTAATAATTTCATTTCCCGTCCAATCAACGGAGCCCGTTACTTTTTCTTTCTTTACGTCGTGCTGTTTGTCATCGGGTCCCGTGATAGAAATTAAGGAGGGGGACTTACCGTAGCGAGACTACGCAGAGACGATAGCGGTGTTCGATCGATCGACCGGTCGGACACGTAATCAACTTCGAGGAAAACAAGAAAATGCGGCCATTCGATACCGAATAAATTGTTTTCTAGTTGTCCCCCGTGTAGATTGCTTTTGTCCCCCGAACAGAGGGGCGCCGTATTTCCTGATAAGAAGATTAACCGTCCTTTACATTCATTCCGGCCTCCATTAAATCGAACTCGTGGATGTACGAAAAATCGACGAACGTGCGTTTGTTCTCTTTCGGTTTCATTTGCACAGTTTCTCAAATTGACGCTTGTGCACATAAACTAGAAAGAAAATATACACAATGCCGTTCGCGCGTGAAATTTTACGACGTGCAATAATCAAATTGGACTGCCAGCTTAATAATTGTTTCATTGTTATAATTATTATATAAATTCTGAACTTGCTCTTAAATAAATGGTGCAGATCTAAACGAGAGACGCAACTGATATTACAATAGATCCTTTAGAATCATCGTATAATTACGCGACATGCATTTATTGCGCTGGCAGCACAGCATATCTCGGACTGCTCGCGTTTCACCCCCCCCCCCCCCCCCCTGCAGATTCTTTGACTAGTTCGAAATTGAGTTTTCCCGCATTAAACTTTCGCGGTTTAAACGTAGGCGGTCCAAAAATAGTACGGCGTTTTTCGAAACTTTTTACACAAACACCAATAGCAACTTTTACGACGTCGAGTTTTAACTTTGACGTTTGCTAATGAACCTAAAAACGTCGGAGAAAAACCAACACGCATCGCTCGCAAGCGAACTACCCGACGTGCAAGAAATCGGAGCAAACGGCAAAGGGCGCGGCGCAAAAGAAGAAATAAAAAAAAAATAAGGGAAAAGAGAGACGGCAAGACGAGTCGGGGGCGGGAGGGGGTGGGGGGGAGGGGGAGTACCAGGCGTAGCTTGCACTGTGCACACGCGCGATCCTTCTCGCTTTATTTCCCTCGCAGCGGGGGAGGGTGTCGTGGCTTAGGCGGGAAAATGAAACGCGTTTCTCGCGAAAGCGTTTCGAATTTTCCCCATCGACGAAAACACGATCAAAGCTGTCCCCGGCAAAGAGGCCCCTCGAGACCGCCGCCCTTACCATTCGATCCTCCCGCGCCCTTTCCGCTCGCGTGATTCACGATTCCCTTTTCCGCCCTCCTCTCCTCGAGCTCACCACTTCGCGTCGCTTTCGACGATAATGAATTTTCGTTTTTCCTCCCCCCCCCCCTCCTCCCCCTTTTTTGAGCATTCGAAATACGCGCGCGCGCGCGCGAATAGAAACCGAAAATACTGTTGTCGTTTATTGAAAATGGCATTGATGAGACAGAAGTGTCCGGGGCTTGTCGGAAAGCGCATTTTTGTTCTCGAAAGGATTACATTTCATCGAACGCACCTGTCACGCTTCCCGGACGTTGCGTCGCGTCCCTGCGAAAGACACGGAACCGGGGGTTTGGTGATAAAAAAAAAATTCCAGGGTGCTGGACGGATGCTGAAAAACGACGGAAGTCATGTAACACGAATAGGAACAATGACTACAATCGATAAACCATGCTCGTTGCCTCCACTACTATCTGGGTCGTAAAACTGGGTCAACCGTTTTATCCTCTTGCTTACTGTATCGAGTTACTAGATGTTTATAGATGATTTCCCAACGGCGATCGGGTGAACTTTTAAATAACGAAAAATATCGCGTGCTCCCTTTACCTACCTCGGATCTTCCACGTCCTACGTTTATAATACTTTGTGGTATCGTGCTTTGTGTATCGGTGCATCGACACATTTTATTTTCGCGAGAGTTAGAGTCTCACGAAACGCCGCTACCTCTTTCGAGCATTCGCCTTTCGAAATTGTTAATTTATTCTATAACAATTTATTGTCGCCAGTACAGGGTGTTTTATGAATTATGCTTATCGCATGAATTTTAATAACGTCGTCGCTATACGTTTTCCCGCTTCTTTACGTATTGCATTAGTATCTTCTCTGTACGAATGATGGACGTGTGAACTTAAAACGTCTTAAAAATAATTCAAGTAAAAATTTGCAACATGTTGTAACTTCAAAGTGTTGAACAGACATTTTCATTTAACAAGGATTATACATGTGTGACTTTTATGTGCGCGTTTTTCTGTTAAAATAAAAACCGCCGGAGATTCGCGGCGAGAAAACTTTGCAAATTCATGAAACCTCGCGGATAACCGCCGCCGCGCCGGTTTCGAGGGGCGACGATCTGAAATGGTCTCACGTACGTTGCCGGCTCGGTACGAGGTGACTTCGCCATTGTTTATCGGCTGATCTCCCAGCGGTGTTTTGATCCTGACACCAGGACTCCCAGTGGACCGCGCGGTCGCTCGCGTTCATCGAAATACATGTAGTACGCGCGTGTATAACGGCGAACGTTATACGGTTCCCGTGAGTCCAGCCGGCGATATACACGGAGCGCGAAGACGAACCTCGTGTTACATATGAAGTCACAGTAATCGAACATGCGAGTGCCAGGGACAATTTTCTCGCCGGTGGATCTTGGAGGAACAGCTCCCTTCCCTGTAGAGACAATTTATCGCTGCGCTTCGTGCCTCGAGTCTCTCGCGTGCGACCTAAAACCCGTTGCACGAACATCGCTCGGGCGTTGGCAGCTCAGTTAAGTACTGAACAAAATTTTTGCTACCGCAGCTAATTATGGTTTCGCTAAAAATATTTTGCTGCCATAACTTTCAATTTCTAAACCACCGTAAACGGTTTGTCGTCGCATCTGATACGAGAGGCACAGTAGCAAAATACTTAGCTACCACAACTGAATATTGGCTGGTATTTTACAACTGGTATTTAATTTGCGACATACAGTTTTTAGCTACGACACGAAAGGAAAACCACTGACCAAAATCTTGTACACCAATGCCCCACTTATGCCCAGTGGGCATTACTTTATCTTATTTTATCTTTATAATGCTCCAGCAAGGCCTAATGCCTAAACTAATGCCCAAAAAATGCCTAGTAATGCCCAGTAATGCCGCAAATCCGTACACCACAATGCCCTTAGCGGTTTACCCCTTGCTACGGCAGCTACATTTTCCTTCCTTTCTATACTTGATTGAGATTTAGAAAAAAAGAAAAGTTGAAAGCTAAATTCTATTTAGTTGACACCCTAGCAAGTTTATAGCGCCATGGTATCCCTGTTGGCACAAATTGAAACCGATATGATAATTTCACTTTCGTCACGCGTTTTTCCAATGGACTGATGTCGCGATCGATCGGGTACTTCGCGTTATTTCGCACGTCATTTACGAAGGAAAGTGCGAGCGATCGTGCAGCAGCTCTTCAAAGATGAGTGGCTGTCGCCCCTCACGGGGAAAAAATGACGAGATGCGAGAGACGAGAGAGAGAGATATATATATACCTATATAGATTCGTTCGTTGGGATTTTACGAGGCTCGTAAACGTAACGAAAAGCGACGGGCGAGCATTTTTCCGCCGGTGATCCCGCGGGTATCGTGCACCACGGATCGATCCCTTAATTCTGTTGAACGCGTGAATTCGATCCGGCTCGTTCCGCGCGATCGTGTCAGTTCGCCAGGCTCCGCAGGTTCCTCTGGGAACCTTCTCAGGATAAGGGCGCGCGCGGAGTTACGACCTGCCGCCAAAAATCGCGCCCGATACGAGAGAATCCCTCGCTTTCGAGCGGTAATTAGGAACGGTAAGGATTTCGAATCGATTGTTGTGCTTATCATCTTTTGGGATTTCGCGTACGTCTCGTCAATTCTTCGAGACCAATCTCGAAATTTATCCTTAAAAAGGATGTCGAACAAACTCGTCCTCTCGCTCCACCCCCTCCCCCCTAACGACAGAGATTTAAGGACGATTTCGAGAATTTAGATTGTTTCATTTCGTGGCACGTGTACATCTAAGAACTCGCCAACGACCCCCGGGGAGAGACTCTTTATTACGGAGTTGAAATACGTTAAGACCTGTTCCTGACGTTCTATCGTGGATTTTTAGACATACATCCCAGAATGAGATAATTTAAATTCGAAGTACCGCGGATTTCACGTGAATTTTAATGACGTTCTAAGAGAATCTGATAACTTTCGAGCATGAGTGACGGCGTCCCTTTTACGACGAGTCTCTCTTCCGGAGAGTTTCCTCCCAAAGCGCGCGAGGCTTCCGGCAAGGACAAGGGAGGACGTCGGGCGCGGGCAGTACGACGATCACATCCTTCGCAAAGAGGGATAATATAAAATGCCGGTAGGGGGGGGTTTCTTTCAATAATTCGAGAATCGGCGTAGCCCGGGACAATCCAGCCCTCGAGCGTTTCGGACTCTAAAATCCGGCCAATCGTTGCTACGTTTCTCCCGAATGATTCGTTGTAGTTTCTCGAAAATGCGTTTTGATGTGCACGACGCCCCGTGCGGGACTCGCGGGAATCCGCGAATTCGCGACGAAAACTGTGAAGGGACTTTACGGCCTCTTCGGGATCACGTTCAAGCGCGGCTCCTCCTCTCGCATAAAGACGCCCATTTTATTACGGGTCCGAGCGCGCTGCGCAGAGAATACAAATTGTTCCTCGAAAGGGTCCCTCTCTCGCGTCGTTCGGAAGAAAGAAAGATGTATCTATTGATTTCAGTTGTACAAAATCTTGCGCGAGATATCGTTGCTTTAATATTAATAATTGATTGCTGTTTAAATTGATCTACGTTTGGGAAACTTGCGTTAGCGGTTAAACAAATGAGATACGTTAAAATCATGTTTTTTTAACCTATTAAATTTTTATTTACTTCTACCGAAACATTTGGTAGATTTGAAGAAATAGATATGAATTCTCTTAGAAAATCCAGCCTCAAATAAAATTTTGGTTAAGGTAAAAAATTCATTTCTTTGAAATGAAATAAAAATCTAGTAAGGTCAAAATTCGAGCAAATTTGTTTGATCTTAAACAAACTTTTCTTCTAGGTGTGTCTCACACACACACACACACGCACAAATAACAATTGTTAAAAAAAGAAAAATTAATATTGTTCACCACAGTGATTTAATGATTCGACATGTAGGCGCAGATAAGAACATGATAGGTTCATATATCACATATTACGAATCGAACTGGAGGAATTATTTCGGATCGTCGCGCAAACTTTCGCACGACTTTGGGGCGGGTCGCCTGAAAAATGGCCGAAACTTGTTCGCGTAGGGGCGTAATAATAAAGAAAGACTATTACCATTGCGCTGGTCGCTGAAAAAGCGTCGTATCATTCAAATATGGGCTCGCATTAAATTCCCATCTCGCCGATGCCAGCCGCCCGTATATCACCCCGCGCCGGAGGAAAAAAAAAGACGTGCGACCGACGTCGGATTCGAGCCATTACGTGTAAAAAGTGGCGCACGGGTGCTTTTCAGCGTGGCCATATGTCACTATATCGACCGCGATTGCAGTTTCGGCCCGTATGTTAATAAAAAGGCACGCAACCAGCCATTGTGTCGGCCAGGCCCCGGCTTTACCACCGTGCACAATGCCGCGATAACTTACGATCGATCCATCGCTCCGCAGAACGCGAAAAAATCTTGTTTCCGCTTTTTCCCACCCTGGGACGAACGATAAAGTCCGCATCGATGCCTTTCCCATCCTCTGCGAATCGTAAATTCGAATTATTTGCGAACTTATATCAAGCGGTGCGCGAGGTAAAATTGCCGTAACAGCTATACGTATCGGCGGGACATGTGTAACGCTTGTGACATGCGATCGATCGATTTATGTGGAATATGAAAAAAATGTCAATTTTCCGTGTACACTTTTTTGCGGAGCGGGCGATAAAGCTGCACTTGATGCTTTCCTCATCTCCACGAAATCGTAAACTCGAATTATTCGCCAAGTAATACCATGTGCGATTGCAAAATACAATCGACCGTAGAAGCGGAGTAGACAAGAGGGAGCTTGTCAGAATCGCCAACTTTATATTTCTGTATGTTTCTTTCAAGAAAATTTACATTGATTCCACGGAAGGAAAAGATAAAAAAAAAACGCAGTGAAGAGTTTTCGCGAGGTTGCGTTTTACTGCCGGAAAAATAAAATGTAATAAATTCGTAAATACATGGCACGTATCGCGTTGTATGTCGCCAGTCACGTCGAACAAAATAATTTAGTGGCGTGATAAACTTATTAATAATAAGCGAATGTTATTCGTGAAATGCACATTTTTAGAAATTGAAATAAATTTTAGCGGATCTTTAAGGCACTGCGTAATTTTAGAAGGACTGGCGTTAATTTTGTAAGGCAGCTCAACAAATGTGTAAGCATTTAAACTTCTAATCGAATTATTTGCTGTTGATCGAGTTCTTAATTTATTCACGAAATCACTCAAAGTAAGATTTTATATTAAAGGACGGATACCTTTACAAGCTGGAAGGGAAAGGTCCAGTACTGAATGGGGAAACGTGGAGTTTTAGACGCGGTGTTTTAGATCGCGGGATAATTTAATCAGTTTTAATTCGCCATGTTACAATCCCAGAACTTAGTCCCACGAGGGTTAATCGACCTGCATACAAAACGCGAGCGATGCTGCGAGCAATTTGCCGTTTTTCTCGAGGCGCGCAGTCTGTTCTAATTTACAGAAACGCCCGCGACAATCAAAGTGCCGAGAGTGCTCCGGGCAAAGGAGAGAAATGTACTTTGCCCGCCGCTTTGTTGACGGTTCAACGGAGATTTGCTTTGGATCCGGGGACGGCGATCAATTTGGCGCGAAATTACGCTTTTCTAAGGAACACATTTCGCACATTGCACGACAATCTTTTACATTTCGCCGAGCCCGTTCAGCAAACCGTTCGCTGGGTTTTTTTCCACCCGCCCTGCCGATTGTTCCGCGAATATTACTACACTTCGCGTTGTTCTCGCACCGTTTCCTTCTCGGTATTAATATTTTTTAGTTCGCGAACGTAATGAAGCAGGAAATTGCGTGCACTGACTATTCTCCCGCGATACGCCTGTAACGTGGTAAAAAAGGTTTAGCTTTAAAATTGTTCTGAAAATTTAGATATAAGACAACGAGTTAAACCAGGCTGCAAATAATGTGATAAATATTCTCGCTCGTGTCACACCTCACGTTGATTGTAGCTTTGTCAAAGAACTTTCTTTATTTCAAACGCGCTCGTATCGAAACATTTGATCTTAAGGGCAAAATAAAAAAATGCGAAGAGATGTGGCGGGACCAATCGAATTTTCCCTAAGGTAAAATTGGCTCTAAATTGATCAAAGGATACTGCACGTTTTGGCTCCACTAATCTCGTTATCCCGTGCATACTTTAATGAGTGAGAGTACTATACAGGCTACTCGCAATATTCGTTTAGCATATTATCTCGTAGCTCGCTCGTGGAGAATTTAAATTAAGAATTAAATTTAATCATAATGCGCGAACATAAAGTTATCATGGCATTATGAAAAATTTGTTAGAACTCCGTTGTAATCATTAAACGCGCGTGTATGCTTTGCGTTATTTAAACGAATTTAAATTCGTCTCACGTCTACCTCATGAAAAAAACCGTCAACAGCGAAGTTCAAATTCGGTTTAATTCTTTTTTAAATATTTTTTGGCATTACGTAGATAAAAACGCGTTTCTACGTAATCACATCTACATAGATACACGTACAAAAAAAGTACGCTACATTAAAATGTAAGGGACTAAAAGTTTCAATTCGTAACAATTAAAGGCGGGCTCGAATTCATCCAAATTGAAAAAAAGAGTCTTAAATCGCGTTGCTTTCAATCTCCAGCTTACTGTAACGTAAACTTCGCTAACACCCGCGATAGCGAGACTTGCCGTAAATTTCCCCGGATCGTCCTCGTCTCATCGGGAACGAAGCAAGACAAAACCCTCGAAGTCTCGCGTCCGTAGCGCGAAACGACGAGTACACTAATCGCGCGCGAGGCGTAGGCCTCGAGGCCTCGACTTCGTTGTCACGGCAGCCGGTGGCAGGAAACAGGATTTTCTCTCGACAACGCTCTCGTCGCCGTGCCGGTGTCTCTGCGCGCGGACACTATCGCTTTACGCGAAATCAGATTCCGCCGCGCGAAAGCAGCTTACCGGCGAGATCGGAGTGTATACGCGTGTACCTATCCAATCAATCCCGTCGTGTGTACGTGCAGGGTGCTCCGACTTTCCCGTTAAGGATCCGTCGGCGAAACCGGAGCCGCTTTTTCCCGGTGAAAAACGTGACGCGAAGTTTAACTATGATATTAGAGAGCCACTTAACACGTAAGGCTTAAGGGGATCCTAAAGCCGTCTGTTTTATCGACGTTCTTTGTTAGAAGTAATCTTTTAATTGGCTTTATAGAAATGCAAAAATCATTCAGCTTGCGCTAAGGGTGCAAGATCGGAGGGCCGCCCTCCAACCTTTTCTTCACTGCTGCCGAAAACACTAGAGACCCTGTAATCAGAGACTGGCCATAGAGTTCGTCGAATTCCTATGTTTCTCTCTCACTCGCAGGAATTGGACGAACTCTTATGGCCAGTTTCTGATTACAAGATCTCTAGGAAACACCAGTCTGAGGTGACATCTAAAGTAGAACTTGGAATTAAAAATGTTGATAATTGACGTTTTTAATTCCGTCTCCTATCTTATCGATTCCCAGCGAAGGAGCTCGATCTTAAGCCAACGGCACACGATACTATTTTTCCTAACGGACTGCTTACGCAGACAGGAACAAGCCAATCAGAATTTAGCCTTGAGTCACCTGATTTAAAACTCTGCATCCTTATTGGTTCTCGGAAGCAATCCAGGAGAAATAGTATCGTGTTCCGTTGGCTTTACTCAGCTACGTTTGCTACACATTGCTGCAACTGTTGTCCATCGATTTTCTCTTTCAAAGCCTTCACGCATGCATTAAGTTTATCTTTAAGCAAATGTAATAAAGCGTGAACCGGAGCACCGTGCACTTTAGGCTTTTTTCTTCCCCCACGCGAGGATAAACTAATACAGGGCTTCGTCTGTATAAACTCTCCCGATCTAAAGAACACACGAGGCCATTTCCCCCGCAAGCAGGCGGGCACGTACACGCCGCTGGTGCAATACGCCGGTACAGCGAACGAGGCCTCGGGGAAGTTGACTGGCGCCGGGGATGCGGAAAGGTACTTTACCGGATCGCCGTTGATGGTCCAACGTAGATTGGCCTTAGGCACGGACGGCCAGGCACTGCAGTTGGCAGTCACGTTCTCGCCGACGGCGTACTGCAAGGACAGGCCTGTGATTTCCGGTCCCCTCTTCGGAAGTGCTGCGAACGTAAATTTTCCGTGTGAGGACGTGGCGAAAGTTTTCCCATAAACCAGTTACTTTCCTCCGGTTAGACTTTATAAACTTTCGACTATTACCCGGAGTTCTCCGCGTTCGCACATTCGTTCATTCGCCCGTCCGTCCGTTCGTTCGTTCATTCTATCCTCGTCGAGAAGATCGGTAGGACAAGGGGAGGAAGGGTGTCAGAAAGGTCTCTCTGGCTTTGCGAGTTTACCCGGGCCTGGCGAATATCATATTGAAATCAAGTTGAGACCACGTGCAAGTCAATAATCAAGTTGATATTTAGAAGATTCCGCTACGATATCTGGAAAATATTCTGTAGATGCTCATGATCCAGTAATATTTCAATTGATATCATACTGAATCGAATCAACATCTCCATTTATCGACTCGACTTGAACATGATATCTACTGTACATCAACTAAATCATCAATAATTGATCGACACTGATTCGATATTTTCTATACATCAAATCATGATCGATATCGATTTGATCATCGACTTGTGAACCTGGGTAAGCGCGAGATGAACTTTTCGAGTCGACGTTCTTCAGCGGCGGACGAACCGTGATAAGGACGCGTTGCACGTGTAAGGTACTCGCGAGCGGAAGATACAGAGCGCGGGTGTGCTCGTTGATAATTTATAAATGGCTGAGACGCGGCCCTCGCAAATAATGAATTTAACCTTTTGAGCGATGGCCCGCGAGTTGCTGGCGGCGAGATGGATGGGAGCCTTTTCTTATTAAGCAAAATAGAATTCCGGCAAAATAAATCAAATTCAGATAGGTAATTCAGCGAGTCTGTACACATCGATGATGAATAGTGAATGATGGAGCGGCGTTGAGTTTTGACTTCGACACGAGTCCGATTACATATTACGGGCGATTTCGAGAGGCTTTCCGCTTTGTTTTCCTTTTCTCTTCTCCCGCGCTTTTTCCTCCCCTCGATCGATGCGACTCGAATTTCCATTTACTTTGTCGAAACGATCTCCCGGCGACAGACGAATCCGCGAATAAGTTCCGTGCGCTTTCGCGACCGCGTCGCTCGCTCAGCACGAAGGGGATTAATTTTCAATTAGATCGAACGCGCGACTTTTCTCCCGATCGTAATTAAACGGGGGAGTCGAGGTGGCCCCGCGCTAATATCGGACTCGCGCCGAATGTCACACGCGAGTGTCGCGCGATGAACAGAATCGCGCGACCGCGTAATTTCGAAAAAGATTAGGGAGGTGGAAAAATCGCGGGGCAATAATTGATACGAGCGCGCGCGTTCCGCTTACGTGACAAATGAAATTAGCACGGCAACGGCAGAGTCGATTGAAACGGTCGCGCTTGTGACCGCTGAAGCGAAAAATTACTAAATTTTACTCGCGTTTGACATGGAATACCGCGTGTGTTTACAGCGGGACAATAGCCAAGAGCCATAATTCTCCGGGCAATTAATCACTCGGTGGACTAATAATTAAATCCAACGTGGTAACTGTTATGCTTTCGAAATACTACGTAATTTATACGCGAGTGTTTAATAGATTATTCCGAATAATAGCGAATTGAATATAGAATTATTTTTAATGCTTTACTACCCGACGCAATTACTTTTCATAGAGAAATTATCCATTTTATCGTTTAAAACGAGAGAAGGAGGCCGATTTGTATCCTCCATCTCTCTCGTCGCTCGTACACGGGGAGAATTTTCTTCTTAAAATTTATCCTGAAAATCATGTAATCGCGGGACAACATGGCATTTCCAAGAATTTCATGACAGTTTTCTGAAATTTTACCATGTAATTTACTTACAATTAGTATACACGTTGCTACGCTCAGAAAAAGGATTTATTTAAGTTAAATGAAAGAGATTTCTTTGAATCGGCTAAATTTTTATTTACTTGCGCGAAAACATCGCTCGATTTAAAGACACAGATATAAATTCTCTTAGAGATTCCAGACTTAGGCCCGCTTAACTTTGAGCTTAGCTCACTTCGTTCTTTGTCTCTTTCAAACTGTTTTTCCAGAACGAGACAACCATGAATTAAACCAAGATTAAAGTCAAGCAACTTAATCAAATAAAATTTTGGTTCAGGTAAAGAAGTCATGCCTTTGAAATTAAATATAAGTCCAGTAAGGTCAAAATTCAAAGAAAATTCGTTCGGTTTCAAAGAAACTGTTTTCCGGGTGTAGTAGAATGTGTGGTGAAACTTGAAAAAGCTCCCGTCAAGTTTTTCAAAGTGCCACGTTGTCCCACGGTTTTGAGGGTAAAGAGAAAGTTCTCACCGCGCGTGTACCGTCAGGGGGGGATCGCGATCTCCCTTTGTCACAATGTTAAGTCCTCCAAATGTTATCCTTAAAAATTGTCGCTAATGACGATTCGCTCCCGCGAGATAATAAGCGAGCCTTGGATTTTTCGTAATTATCCGCCGCATGCGTCGATCCACAATCAATTATCGGATTTATCGAGGACCGCTGCGTCGGCCGGGCGCGTGCTGGCGCGCTCGATGTCTCTAATAGCGTTAATTGGCACGCCGGATTATGAGAGACATTCGCGTTCGGGCGGGCGCGACCGAATGCTCAATTAAACATCCGCCCTGTTGTCCGAGTGCACGCGCTGCACCAGCACGTCGCGCTGCAGCTCCGCCTCGGTCCATTAATGCCTTCCGTCCTCCTTCCTCCCCTAAATATCCGGGGCGCAATTAAAACCTCGAATTTCGGGGCGCGTCACGCGCCGGGAATCCTCCGACCCGGCGCCGCTGTCGATTTCGCGTCGGGTGAAACGCGAACGGGCGGAGGGCTGGAAAGGGCGTGAAAGAGCGGCGGGCGAAGGTAGAGGGAAAATTTTCGCGAGATCGTACGGGGAAAGCACGTTGGAAAATCGAGACGGTGTCGGGCTGCGAGCATATGCCGCCAAAAGTTCCGCCGTCATAATTTCGGCGCGCATTAAGCTTGTAATGGAGCCAATTATTTCGCCGAGATTGCCGGCTTCTTCCGTAGAATTTCACTCGCGACGATACCCGACGAGAGTCCAATTCTATTAGGATAAAAATGTAAATTTGGAGAAAATGGTCATTCAACTCTGATAGCCGTGTCGCATCTCGAAAGAATCGTCGGAAGCATATCAAGTCGCGCAAGGAAGATCTCGACGAACGGATGGCCGAGACAATTTATAATTAAACAAGATAAAGTGTACGAGTCAGAGAAAAAGAGTCTTTAAAGAGTTCTAATATTTTATGAAAGCGTATACGACTCGCCGTACGCTTCAATAAGAATTTTTAATTGATTTCAGTGAGTCGGGGCAGCGCGAGCTAAAATGTGGAAATTTCTAAAATAAAGATGAACGCAGTAACAAAATAAGACCGGTTGGACATAAATTAATTTATTTAACCAAGATCAGCTTGTCGTAATACGCGGCTGGCGCTCTTAACTTAACGGAAACCCGAAGTGTATTTTGACATGTGCGAGCGTAGTACGTTAGTACGTCCGATATCATTTTTCTTTCGCTTTAGTTCAGTGTGTCGTTGCCCCCGAAAGTCTGCTGATATCATGTTTGCGGCGGGTCGGGGCCGTTTTTTGGAGTTTCGAATGTCGCGAGAGTAGTCGCGTCATCGATTTTCACGGTGAATCGGAAATAATGCGCGTACAGAGGTCGGGTAGGAGGGAAAAGAAATTTGTCAGGATTGCGGAAAGTTGGGTAACCTGACGCTCTGCCAGGATTCGGGCATTCGCTGGCGCATTCGGCCGCGCGGAAAGTATTCCGCTGCAATAACTCCGCCGACAGTGATTTAGCCGCGTAATTACAGAGGGTTATTGCAGCCAGGGCGCAGCTTTATATTTTCTTCTTTATTTTTTCTGAGAGTTTAATGTGCATAACGACGAAGTCTTGTATTTATACATGTGTATGCATTTTATTCAAAATTACTTTGGCATCTCGCAATCGGCCGAGTGTGAACGCTCAGTTGATATAATAATTAAACAATAAACAGTCATTTGGATTTTTATCATTTGACTGCATGTTACATTGGCCTGATTCATTTTTAAGGTAATTGACTGGTCTAGGATTTATTTTCAGTTTGTTATATTATGTATCCGTTGTGACAAACTATATCTTTTATTGCACTCATTATTTGTGATCTTGTTTCATTTTACATATTATTATTGTACACATTTTCATTGCCTATTAATTTAATTTGTATCTTCGACAAGCCTGTAATCCCGATTATCGGTTTGTTCCTTTGAGAATGTGCTTGAGAAGGACCTAAACTCCTGGTCGAAACGTCGCACTGTATATTTTTCAATTTAATTTTATCAATTGTCTGCAATAACTTGGTAATACAGAGAGAAATTAAGCAGCCTTTGTTTTTTGACACGAACAAATTGAGTCGCGCGGTTTGTTTTAGTATATCCTGGCACAATCTCGTCTTATCTTATGAAAAAATTGCGAGCTTTAACGCGAAGTGGATCGAAGTGCAAGTCGGATCGTTAGAGGCTGTCGCGATGAGTCGGGAAATTTGATTTTTTTCGCCAAACATTCGCCTTCCACGTCATATGCGCACTCGCAGTAATCCCGGTATTACATCGTCCCGAACATTTTCTGGTATAATAATTTCTACGAGAGTTAGGTTCCTAATTGAGAGGGTTGTCGGGAGAAGATAGCCTGCTTTCATATTCCGCGGTAACTTCACGTACAAAATGAAATTGCTTTTTGAAGGCACTGCAATTTATACGGATTGCGAGCTTCGCGGCGTCTCTATAAGGCATGAAATGAATATTAAACTGCGGGCGATTTAATCCAATTAATTCGCCGGCGTGGACCGCTGTCCGCATAAATCCGTGCGAACGCCGACGAAAATATTGGGAGACACTATCGACGAAGATAATCTATTCGCTGTTGATTCGCGCGTACATTTGAAAGTAAAACGATACAACGCGGCGGTGCAATCGTGTCGTAAGATTTCAAGACTTGGTACTACATATTTCCTCGCCGACGTCGCGGTTGTTTTCGCGCAAGGGGCTCCAAGTGCAAAGAGGTTTTTAAGGGGTCGTTCCTCTTTAACGGCCCAAAAACTATGCTTATCTTTAACCATTTTTTTTCATAGTAAATACACCATACAATTAAATTGTTAAAGATAAGGATAGTTTGGGCCGTTAAAGTGGAATGACCCCTTGAACTTGCGCGAACCGCGAATGAAAACTATTTTCGATTTTCAGTGGAAACGCATACTTTATCTGTACGGTGCATAAGTTTTATATTTGCAGTTTAACGGTTTTTACTTATTTGTCAGTGTGTATTACCTCGAGCTCACTGTCTCTCGCATTCTTATGTCCAGCTTGCGAAAGCGGTCGCGGGCACCGAGTAAAAAGTGTGCCGCGGATGTTCGACAATCGTTTAGGCTGGACGTATTGTTTCGAAGAGCGAGGCGGCGCGCGATACGTGACGCGCGACTAATTGCTGTTGAATTAGGTTCGCGTAGTAGCGCACATTCCCGGCACAATGTAACTCACTGACATACATTGATTTAATTAGCAATTAAAACTTTACGAAGGCCCCAAGTAAAAGGATTATACACGTATGAATGTATGTTTCTCGTGTTTTCAATCTCGTAGATGTTTCGCAGCACCGTTCATTATCCCGACACGCGATGCAGTGCCGAATTATACCGTGAATTTAATAAATGGATCATACGTTACCAACCAAGATCCCAAAATTTAAATTTCGATATTCAATCCGTACATTCTATGAAAGTCTATTAATCCCGCTGCTCTCCGCAAAATAGGAGAAAATCCCGAAGACGTACGCTCCGAGCTAAATTTTTGTAATGAAATCTGCATCTACTTGGAACTTGGCTTTACCCAAAAATTAGCTTCCCCCCCCCCCCCACTTGAAATCTGCTAAATTAGGGCTCGGTGGCAACATTCGTAACGCGACGTGTCCGTCTTATCTCCCGAGTAGCAATCTCTTTGGCTTTCGCGTTTCAGCGAAATTCAGCAGACCGACGATGGTTGAATTCGTATCCCCACAATACTGCATGTTGCGGCCAGTAGTTGCAGTGGCTTGTTTTCCTTGCAACCTTCCACCCCGCCGGCACCCGGACCCGGCATTCCGCAGACTCCTGACTGTAACACGCTCGTACGATCGTTGTCGAGGAAATGAATTTTCTTCAACGAGGGTTCTCGAGGCTCCCTTACGTTTCCTAGGTGAAACGTGTAAGGCAACGCGGGCGGGACGGGCACTCACTTCCTAAGCTTAGCTTCCTCCTGTTCCATTTCAGTCATAACGGCGACTGCGCAACAAGATAATAGGTGGAAAGAAAAACGTAATGGGCGAAACAGGCGGGCGTTTACGTTTATTACGGCGTAAAATTTCGTACGTGTGGTGAGATCCCGTTGCGGGATAAAAGGTGATCTTCCGCAAATTTCGACGAGTGTCATCCGGTGTCGATAATGAAATTATTACGGTCGTAATCGCGTCAGCCACAATAACAAGGCTACGCCCGCCTGTCGGCGGGAAAATAATTTCTGTTCAATTAGCACTTTCGACATATTGTCATAATTATTGAAACGCCGTTTCAAGCTGGAGTATCGCGTGTCGAATTTGGTACTGGAATGGCCAACACGCGAACGCGATGTACGATAACCATAAAGGAGAGAGGGGAATCGTGATGATTGCAACACGATGTGTAAATCGTCGGAGGGAACCTCCAGCCCGGGCGATCGTGGTGATATATTTATGAAGCAAATTTATGGTTTGCTTGGCAAGATCCGGAGCGTTCGTTCCCCTTTAATTCTCTCTCGTAGAGTCGCTCTCTCGTGTCTCATATAAGGAACGCTCGTAAATCAAGGAACCACGTTTCCTGCCGATCGAACCCGTCGACAGTCGTCGCGAGTTTTGTTTGTTTTTTTGGTTTTGTGTTGTCGCAATTTAATTAAACGCCGCAATATATTTTTGCCGAATGTTGTGGATTATTAAACAGCACCTAGTCCCGGGATTTTTCACGAGTTCACATCTGACAACAAGTGGATTTTTAGCTTGAGGCAGCTTCGTTGCTAAATAATATATGCAATATTAAAAAATAGTGAGCAATCTTGAGACTAACGAATTATTTATTTTCAATTCATAAAATATATATCTTTTCTCGGAATATATTTTATATAAAAGATACGGTACGTCACATTAAAAATGTAACATTCTTGCGAAACGTACCTTGTTATCCGTTTCATGACTACCGGGACATACAAGACCCACTTACAAAATTTAAAAGGACGAGTGCATTTAGCGTGCATTCAATTACTAAGAAAACATTATATTAACAAAGAATTGAAACAATAAGTCGGCCATGAAAGGGTTAATTCTACGTTTTTGCAAGTAGCAACTCGCGCTTGTTTTAGAAGCAATGTCGGTAATTTGTCACGGGAGCTGACGGTGCGTGACAGATCGGTGAACTCGTCGCAATGCGCTTTTTATTGCAACAGTGATGATGCGTCAAAAATGCGTCGCATCATCCGGATTCACCTCCGAGACGTAGGTTTCTTCGTCTCGGGTGACGCCAGATAAGAGGGAGCGATATCCCTGGAAGGAGCCCGATGTCGGTTCTCTCGGTTTTTCCTTCTTTAAACGATTCCCTTTGAACGGGGCTGGCATGAATATTTATGGCCTCATGAATATTTACGATACTCCAAGGTACGCGTGCATGTTGGAACGTCGTTATAACGTATGTACGTAGATACGTATGTACACGCGTATTGGCCGGAAAATGGGAATACTTCGGCGTTTTACGACAATGCGCAAGATTAATGCGTTCAGTGCGATGCGGTATCGCGCGATGTGCAATCGACGAGATGCTAATCGCCACATCTTATACTTGGCATACGTCTCGTCGATTTCCCTCGCGCGAAAACTGACGTCGCACTCGAGTGACATCCCTTTTTCGATCAGCTACATCTGAATAATTGTACTTGCTGATTATGTCCTCTGGTATTTCTGTTTTAAGAGAGCAACGACGAATGCTGCCTTTTCGTCAGTCCTATCGAAACCGAGAAATTTTGTGACAAGGGATTTTTATCCGTAGATCGGTACATGTCGGATATTTGTTTACTAAAAAATTTATTTCTCGAAAAATGTAGCGTAGAAAGTAATAAAATTTTATGTTCATTTGCACAGCAATTAACGGTTTGCTTATTACGCGTATCGTCGGTTAATTAGCAACGATGTGTTCCTATTAGGAAGTTTTTAATGGTAGCAGTAGTTATGGTGTTCGGGCGAAATGAGAATTCCGGGGAAAGTACGATGTTTTAGTACTATTATCTTCGTGATTTACTTACTCATGTTTCAGAGAATCTGCAGTACTATTTTCAGGCTAAGTAGAGAAACATAATATAAATTTCCTTTCCAAGTAGTTGCCGCTTGGCATTTACACCGTTCTGGTTTTCTTCCTTGCTGCTCTGCTCGCGGGAGATCGTATTTCATCGGAACGATATAACAACACAGGATTAATAATTTAGAAGCTGAAAAAAATGACACGACTCAAATCGCACCCGATTAAAATGAGAAAGTCGTTGTCAATTTTCGCGAGAGCGACTCACATTTCTACGGGTTTTATTTTTTTTGGCAGTCGCGATTCTTTTCAGATACAGCCAGTCTATCGCGGGTGTGTTTCAAAATTTTGAAAATAGGTTCCCAACTTTGCAGAAGCGAAGTATTTGCCTCTAGTTGAAGCATCCTCGCGCTTATCGCTTGCTTTATACAAGGGGAAAGTATCGGAACGTGAAATATTACAACTACAAAGCGCACGGTACGTTTACTCAAGGGTATTACAACCCCCGAGTGTACCAATTGGTTCTTCAATCATTTCAATTTCCCGGCGAGCGTTTCTTTCGCAACACCTCGGCGAAATTAATTTTCCCACTCCGCCTGCGCCGCGCGCGCGCGCCGCGAGCCAGTATAATAACATTCCTTAAATATACCAGATTCGCGTAGAGATGTACACTTTTTGTACAAACGCCCTGCGATATTTAAAAATGCAATTGCACTACATCGTAATTATACCCTTTTACTTATGTTGTATAATATATTTATTTTGAACAATTAATAAAATTTAAAAGCCTCTAATGTGAAAACGCAAATACGAAGTAATAAAGGAGTGAGAGCCAACACAGGATTTTACCCAGCGAGAAATGACTTGTCGATTATTTCTGACTGGGTACACCCTCAGAAAGGTTTTCTGTTACCGTGACAAAACATTCTTGACGCATTTATATTTCTCACAACCTCATTTAGTATAACAATAAGACAATATCAAAATAAAATCAATAATTATTCTCTTCTATCGAATTAAAAAAGATTGACTTACTATATTGAGACAAGAGTAACTTGTATAAATGTAAGTTTATATATTCTTGCGTTTAGAATAAATTGTCGCCCCATCTTACAGCGATAAAAGACGATACATACTATAATTTTATTCTAGATTTTATAATTTTTTATTTAAGATTAAAATATTTCTTTGTCTATAATAAATATGATTGGCGCTATATCGATCTTATTTTATGATACATTGAAGTGTAAATTGGATCCGGAACTTTTTCTGTGGGTGTAGTGTCTAAATAATTTAAATTTCAAGTCTACTGGGAAAAATAATACCTCAGTCAAAATTTGAATCTGGACCTCCCTCTTTTACTTAATATTTCATTTGTCTTATCGTTTTGCGCTGTATTGCGCGCGCCACTTAAATCACTTTGATAATTGTGTTACAAAATGTGCTAATTATTGTCATTATACACGAACTAACTCGTCGATGTGGAAACGGTAAATAACACAGATGCGCCGATCCCTTTGAACGTTTCAAATTATCGTGTCTGACAGATTATTAGGCGACTATCTCATATATCGCGGATCCTAATATTCCAGTAGGCAATGATACAGATTCGCGTACATAGCGGCTGATTACGGGGCTGTCCCTTTGACCCTGCGAGAGCCGCTCTTAATCATGGAAAGCAATGTTATCTACATATCCGATTAAATAGTTTGATCTACGCAGTCGACCACATACATATATGTATACGCAGATTCCGCTTAATGGTCTTTATGAACGCATCACGTTATCGGTCATCTGTCGAATTATTGTCAAGTCTGAACACTTGAATTATTAAAGGATGCAAATTTTACTTCAGAACGAAGTCACGTGTTTCCACGATCGTAACAATAGTTTCGCTATATCTTGCACAGTGTTATAAATTATTTTTAAATCTTGTCTCGCATACGCGATCAGGCGAGATAAAATACTTACTCGGGGAGACCAGGATCTCTGAATCTCTGATATCGTAAAGGGGTTGCGTTCGGAACAAATAAAGATAATGCCTTCATTTAAATTTTCCAAAATACGACTCGCTGAAATTTGGCGAATTTTATCAGATCTCGACATTGTTGCATCGATTGTGACCGTCCGTAAGGATTTGATCAGAAAATGAATCTGCGAGGGTTCTAGGGCTCTCGCAAATTTTCGCACGAAAGAAAGTACGCTCGTCGACATTCGGGGCCACGGATTTCTGTCTAAGGCAACGATTGCGGGTCGGTCTTGCGGTTTATTCGAGCGGAAACATCGCGTTCAATCGTGGTAGACGCTTCGAAGAGATTCGGTCCGATCTTTTTCCCTTATCCTCTGTAGTATCTCCTTTTGCTATTTGTCTGAGAAAAGGAAAAAGACACAGAAAGAGAGAGAGAGGTAGAGAGCGAGAGAGAAAGAGAGAGGGAGAGTCAAGCATCTCGCGAGCTTCCGCGCGCGAATATCCCGAGCGTCTTTTCGCGAGCCGCCGCAGCTCCACGGGAAGTTGCAAAGTGCGGCGAAACGAGGGCGAATGCTAAATTTTCGCGAAAAGCTCCGTCGAGCTGTTACAAGAAGGCACGGCGAGTATGCGCCGCGTTTCTTGTTGAACTCGACGAGAGATAAATTGCAGCTTTCTACAGCCTTGTCCAAAAGAAAAAGAGCGTCTTTAATAAACCGGTCGATCTTGGCAAATTAAGAGACGGAGTTCATTTTGTCGTTGAATTGTAATAAAGCTGGGTTGCCGGTGAATTATCGTAATATTACTGTTTCGCTATACTTTTAAATTAATACCCTGGGCGTTAACTAAACTTAAAAATTAAACGTCAGTTTTAATTTTAAAAACGATGTTAATTGACAAAGAATCGCGGGTTTGAGTCGAGACTCGACATTTATTTTCTCTTTACCTTCAGCGAGGCCTGTAACATTTGCAGTCACGTCTGCTCTCGCTTTCCTCTAAACACTCATTGTTTCTCCCGCTACAAGAAATTCTACGGAATACACGTCGCAAATCGAGTTAATATTGGGAAGCAACTGCGTCGGTTCGTGCTTAATTCAATCATCTCAACCTATGTAACTACGTTCCTACGTCAATGTCGCATATAGAGAACTCTGCTCGGTCTACGTCGTTACTGTCTATATAAATTAAGCGGGATATGTAACGGTATATTTTATCAATCTGTATTAAATTATCGAGCGCGCGGGCGTGGCACGCAGAGGCAAACCAACTTATTTCAGCGTACGTCGCAATATGAAAGATTCACATTGTTTCTCGCTTCTGACGTCATAACCCGGTTATGACTTCGCTGAGGAGAACCGGGCCCCCGGGGGTCCCAAGATCCCAAATGGGGAGGGTCTCGAGATAATCCCGCGGAATTCCGGGGGCGTCGGGATCAGGTGCCGCGGCTGTGCGAGCTACAGCACACAGCCAAGTCCCGTCGCGCTCGCGATAAGCCGGGGCCGCCTCCCCTCATCAGCATGATAAATAAACGCGAAAGTAAATGCAAGTGTACCGCGACTAGCGAATATCCACCTTAGATCGAGATAAGCGCGCCCGGAGTACACTTATCTGTCGCCGGCTACACATAATCTCCGTCCCTCCCGTGCCGGCGGATAAGCCCAAGGTTTCTCTCGCGCCCGCGAGAGAGAAAGGGTGCGGGATAAAGGGAGACGGTGGGCTACGTTATCATAGAAATCGCGATATTACGCGGCATATGGCCGCGCTGTATTAGTAAGCAGAGCCGGGATTTCATCGTTTCCATCTTTCTCCTTCGTTCCACGCTCGTATCACCCCGCGCGTCTTTTACTCCCCCTCCAATCCCCCCGGAAGTTCCGTGTCGACTTTTCCATGTCCCGAACATTTTTTTTACATCGCCCCCTCCCCTCGCCTCGTCCCTAATGGCAGCGGCTCTTTTGTCGGAAATTTATCCACTCAGATATCGGCCGTGTCCTCGTAACTCTTGGATTTCCAGCCGTCTTTTCCTCCTTTTTCTTTTTTTCCCCCTCCCCCCTCGCCGTCTCTCTTTTTTTCTGTCTCCGTTTGCCGTCACCCCAGAGGGGTTTTGAAAGTTCGATCTTTGACCGTTTGCCGTCGTCCCGGTCTTGTGTTTCAACGTTTTAGACATTTCAGATTCAAGAGCTTCCACGGTCGATCGTTGCCGCGATTCAAAGCTCGCGCTCTCTTCTTTTTTATTCTCCCCTCTGTTCTCGTCCCGGTTACGCTAGATTACACCTCGCATATTTTTTCTCCGTGATGCCTCGCACCGGCGAACAGGTTCTCTCGCTTCGCCCGTACGAGCGATGGAAATTTTCTCACTCGAATCATTGTCAGCGCGAACAGCAAACTCCTCGTACTTTTCAGACTTTCGCGACATTTATTATCGACTGGCTGTCTTTTAGACACGCGTCTCGCGTTAAATTCATGCGAAATGCTAAGCTGTTTTTATCTTACGCGATGTTACCCTATGGGATATGGCACTATCATTGTCCATAAGGATAAAGTGAAAAAAGAAAATTGCTTAAAAAACTCGGAGGGCGATCGAAGGGTTAATAGGGTGCAAATTGTAATCGTACGTCTTCGTTCCCACAGTCGGCTTCCCCGGGTTCCATCTTGTCGAACTTTTCTTTCGTCGGTCTTGCTTCCGCGGCCCTCGGTAGAAATTTATCCACTTACTTATCTGACGTACTGAAGCTCCAAAGGGAATATCTTTCTTGTGTGTAGCCCCGGTCGAAAATTCAATCCTTGACTATGTTCGACATCTTTACTACTTCAAAAAGCCTTCTCCCTATCTACGTTGAAAATTCGCGCGGGTATTATATTAAGGTAGGGAAAAAGAGTACACTCTCCCTTTCTTTCGCGGAATGAATGTACCGCGAGGGAATTTAATTTGACACATTTTTAAGTTTCATATTCATCTCGCAGATTTCGCAACGTTCCCGCGGCGCGTTATCTCTCGTGATTACTTTGTAGTGTCTGCATTTGCTCGCAATAATTTTTCGAGTTTACAGAAAGAAAATCTACTATTGTTATTAAGAAGCAAACTTCTGTTTCCGCAAATGCTCTCGCGATATGAACCTTTAAGAACTCGATCTCCCCGCTTTAACTAATTCAAATTCCGTTTCTCGAGCTTTCATTTTCGCCACTTACGACTCCGATTGATTTATGGCATTCACTCGCAATGACAACGTTGCGTAATATCGTTAGTCGTATAGATTTCGGAAGCGAAACTTTGTAAAATCGTCGGAGAAGTCTGGCCGCCGTTCCTTGCCAGATTTTAATGCAGCCGCCCAGAAGTTAGCTTGAGACGTATCGACGCTGAAGCCCAGCGTGACTTGCGAGCTGGCTTCCCTTTGATATCGCTTTCCCTCCACCTTTTCCATCTCCCCCCCCCCCCTCCTCGTTCTCTTTTCTTCCGCGGCGTAAGCTTTTTACTCGCAGAATTCTCGTCGCGCAGGATGAGTCTGGCGGTTATCTACTGTCGATTGACCGGTTCTGGAAGCGCGCCAAATCCTTTTGGCCATCCTTACGCGGCCTAACATCTCCCTTTATCTATCCCTCTTTCTCTCTCCCTTTCCCTTCTTTCGTTTTTCGCACCTTTTTCAACACCGTTCTCATTTCTTCTTCGATCCCGAACCGTCTCGCCATTACTTCACTGGCCTTTTCTTCTTTTATCGTTCCGATGCGTTCCCTTTGTCGCCATGCGCTGTGTTTGACGGATGCTTCCTTGTTTTTCCACGGCTTTCTCTTCTGTATTTGTATTCTCTTCTCACTTGTAATTTTGTCTCGAGAGCCTTCTGTACACTTTACTTTCATTCCCAAAACGCTCCGCTGCTGAGTGTCTCTGGGAGCTCTCGAGCTAGACCTTGAGGCTTGAATTTCTGCCGAAGAAATCAACTGAATAATTAGCTTTAAGAATTCACTACGTTACAATGTAAATATTTTAAAATTCTACTTTTAACAAAAGACGAAGTTTAGTCTTTGATTTTTCATATAAATGACAAAATGTTTAATTTTTATAATATTTGTTTTACGAGCTACAGATTTCTCTGATCCGGCATATCATAATTTGAATAGGTATATCGAAGATTTCTGCTGAAAAGGGCGGTGATTTTCAGAACAAAGTTAATTTTACCTTTGCAATTAATCGACGATATCTCAAAGTTAGTCTTTTGTGCGATAAATGATCTTGTGCTCATCAGAGTTTCAACGTTTAAACGGGCCCGAATAGACCCGTTCGCTGTGATTCTTTTGTGCGAAGACATCGACGATTACATTGATCCGCGATTTCGATCAAGACACATTTCACTTGCCCCTATTCACTTTACTTTTAACAAAGGAAGAAGTTTAGTCTTTGATTTTTTATATAAATGACCAAATGTTTAATTTTTATAATATTTGTTTTACGAGCTACAGATTTCTCTTGTCCGGCGTATTATAATTTGAATATATCGATGATTTCTGTTGAAAGGGACGGTGATTTCCGGAACGAAGTCAATTTTACTTTTGCAATTAATCGACGATATCTCGCAAGTTAGTATTTTGCGAGATAAATGATCTTGTGCTCATTATCAGAGCATTTCAATTTTCAAACGGGCCCGAGTAGACCCATTCGCTGCGATTCTTTTGTGCGAAGACATCGGCGATTACATTGATCCGCGATCTCGATCTAGACGCATTTCACTTGCCCCCATTCATGTCGCAAAGCATGTGACAGATGACTACTATCGATCAGCTGATCGGCCGATCAGCTGAGCGTAGTAACGCGATAGTCGAGAATCCGGAGCGCGCGCACCATTGTTAAAGAAAGCTGCGTCTAAGTGTGTTGCGTATGTGCAACACACTTAGACGCAGCTTTCTTTAACAATGGTGCGCGCGCTCCGGATTCTCGACACGAAAAATCGACGTGGCGGTGTGCGACAGAAACGAATTTTCTGCGCATTAGGCGTTCCGCAGATAGGCTTCTTCAAATACATTCTCATGACGAAATACATGAAAGGACTAAAGTGCTGGATTTTCAAACATAGAAACAGGTTATCGACACATTAATGATGGTCCATTGAAAATTAGGTGTGGCGATAATCAACAATAATCTACTGATTATCTACAATTTTTGAAAGAATGAAACTTTGAGTCATTACGTAATGACGACTAGCAAGGGAAAAATATTTCAGAAAAATGGCAAAGAGAAAAGAAAATTTATCAAAATACTTATAACTTTTTTTCCGATTTCACTTATTTTTCTTTTTCAGAGTGATCGAAGTAACGGAAGATCGTCACATATCGGCATCGAAGTACCCATTGGAAATTCTGTCTCATCATTATCGAAGGTAAGCGATCTAACGGACTTGCTTCTGAGCGCCGACGATCGTTCTTCGGCTCCTCGTCTGCGATCTAAATTTCTTTCCGCCATCCGCGTTTCACATTACTGCCGTCTGGATGGTCTCACGAAGAAAGAACTCAGGCTAGACTCATCTACTTTCTTTTTTGCTCATCGCTCAAAGCCACGAGGATGCTCTGACAGAATCTGCCGGTCAGGATGCATCGATAAGGGCTTTTCACGTAGCTTTTCGTAATTCCCATCTAGTGTCGTTTATCTCTTGCAACTTGTTTATGGTTGCGCCTTTTTGAAATACCGCCAAGATACCGCATGCAAAAGTTTAATCGATTGGAGCTAATTCTGATTAATTATTTCGCTATCGTCAGCGAGAAAAGGGGACGGGCAGTAAGGTTCCGCTCGTATATTATTAAGACAAGACATTTTATTGCCTCGTATATTATTAGAAAAATAATAACTCAAATAATATTGTCTCGTAGATTTACGAATTAAATTGCTGGTTCTCTCGTGGACTGTACAATTGTACAGAGTAATTATCTTTGTCGCCTGCTTGTCAATTTGGGCGTGAACTTGCACCGAATTGTCCCTTGTTCGAGGTTTCTGTTTCGACTTTGGCTCCTGTGTCTACACGGAAAATAAATGCTGTTGAATTAAGCAAAACGAAGTTGCTTGAAACGTTAACGTCACGGGCTGCCACAAGCATAAATAATTCACTCAATTCTATTTGCTATGGATTTTAATTTTAAGCACTGAACTAAATATCCAGATTATTAAGACAACAATTTGAAGTTTTTCATTTATTAATACCGATGTTGTTTCAACGATTTTATTTCTATTACACTGATCTTGTTGATACAACGTCATTCTTTTTCCGTGTACCCTTCGAGAATTGACGAGAAGAGAGAGCTCGATCGTTACACGCGCGTATCTATTTATTTTACTACTAGCTAACTACTAGCGAATTCTCGCACTAGTGTGCACTGAGTGCACACTAAGGCTTGTTTACAGTCAATTCTTCCATTTAAGGATCGTCTTAAATATCTCTTGAAATATTTCTTACAAGGGGACCGTCAGGTGTTCCCCTCCTCGATTTGGCTGAAATTGTGCATAAGTGTAGTACTTAACGAGAAACTTTTTTAGAGCAAGCCACTCGACGCACCTCTCAAGCTTTTTTGAGAAAAAGCAATTTGAAATTTGCGTGTATGTGTTAGTACACGGAGAAAAACACTTAGCTGCTGTAGCTAAAACTTGGTTAATATAGTGACAGCAAATTTTTTAGTTGTGATAGCTCAATATTTTGATACGACAGCAAATATATTAGGTGCGACAGCAAACGGTTTGCTGTCGTATCAAAATATTGAGCTATCACAACTAAAAAATTTGCTGTCACTATATTAACCAAGTTTTAGCTACAGCAGCTAAGTGTTTTTCTCCGTGTAGCTGTGCAGCGCAAAATTTTTTCAGCCGAACACGTAGCGTACCGGGCAGCTCGCCAGCTTCGTAAGCGCGAGATCGCTGGTTCGAGTCCCGCTGCTACTCTTTAATTTTTCCATTATTTTTTCTATTATAAATGTTTCTTTAGTTATATAATATTGATGCTGAAATTTTAATATTTTTATCGTTTTGAAATATTTGCAATATAAATCTTTATTAATTATTTGCAATATTTATAATATTAAGTAGAAGGCAGTATATTGGTACATAAATTAGGATGATATTCATCATAAAAACATGTAAACCAATATGTTGTAAAACATCGTGCGCGACCTCAGCCGTTGGACGGTTCAATTTGTGTGACATCCCAGGGGAAGTCAGAATATTATTATTAGTATCACTCCTTTTTCTCTTTTTTTACGACTCTCTTTTAGCTTAAGTACTTATTTAGCTCAAATACTTATTTGAAAACTCGACGTTATAAAAGATTGACTCTAAAGACCTGCACGTGCAGTTATTATTCTCTTGCATACCTTGCAAGATTGTTAAAAAATTCAATCTATTGTTCATAATCAGTTGTCAGCTTCAGTATTTTCTGAAATGTTGCGTTACGCTTGGTTCGCTGCAAAACTTTGCGATGAATGAAACATTTTCAGGAACGTAAATGAAATATGTTGCCCTATCGATATTCTTAAAATTCCTTGTGCTTGTAAAAAAAGCAGCTTTTATAAGATGCGCACGATGTTTTACAACATATTGTTTTACATGTTTTTAGCCAAATCGGGGAGGGGAACACCTGACGGTCCCCTTGTTAGCCAGCAAATTAATTTGTATAGCATCCATACGGACGATTTTTTGGCTAAATATTCCTTGAACGTGTATTTAAGACAAAGTTAAATATAAAACTAATGTAAAAAATTGTTAAACGACGCAACTGGCAATTCTAATTGGAGAAAATTTATTACGAAAAATATTATGTTACCTCAACCCTGGACCTTCCTCTCTTTAGGCGGGCGTGTCACCAATTGAATAACTTTTGTTTATTGCGATGAATATTACCACATGCTTTGGTGGTCGAATTTTTCGCAATAAATTAAAAAATTAAATTTATTTCGACACTAACATCCTGTCTTGGCTCTTATATCCTTGTTACTTCGTATTCGTAACAAATGTAACGCAATTATTATTGTATATTAAATTATTTTTAGCAAATTTTCATCAGTAGTTTAAAACAATCATTAGCGAGAAAATTTAGCTCTGATCAATTAACAGTTTAACTTGATAATATATAAAATGTGAAATATAACATTTCACGTGAAAGTTTAATTATTTCATTGTTAGGATTAATTAAATATTTTTCCTTTTCATTTAACAATGTTATAAAATAGCTCGAAAAGTCTGTAATTAACAATATGAAAGCACACACGTAGGTATATAATAAAAAGTTAGACGATAATAGCAGTCAGCTTCACTGCGTGTATCTTTCGGCGAGGCTTCGAGGAAACACTGCAATTTCATTGCTTCATCGAAGTGTACGTAGTTTAATCGCTTGTTCGGAATATCTGCGTTATAAGTCTTAATGCAACGCCATTAACTTGATGGCATAAGTCCGGGGATAATTACAAGTTACATAAACCTAATATCGGTGCAATATCGTTAGCTGATTGTATCTCGATGAAGCCGCGATAATGACGTAACGATTGCACGCTACGCATCAATTTCACATGTTGATTATCAAATTATACGAATCCGTTCGCAGAAGCTAAACGCCGTGTTAGAATCGCATTACGATATCGTACATATATTGCGCTTTCGTTACTGGGCGCGGTACGCGCAGCGTGTACCTTCTGTAACAATACCGTTCGGTTATTACGCAAACAGAGCCCCGGTAGCTCCGCAACTAAACTGGAGCGCGCGACTTTTGCTGAATTAATTCAGTTCTTAATCTCTGCGTATCGCGTACAATTCCTGTTTATCACGGGGATTTAAATATTCTCCCCCGGAAGAGGAAGCGCTGGGCCACTCGAGACAGCGAGAAGGCGCAGCCCCAGGAATATTTTCCGGAGCGTAAAGCTAATTAATGGCGCACGCCGGTCTAATTTATCGCGGTGATACGCGGCGGATAAAGCGGCGAAAGAACGCGGCGTTGTAGCGTATCCGCATTTATACTCTCGTTAAATAAATCCGCCCCGACCTGGGGGCTCCTACGTGCCTCCTAACGTGCCTCGCGAAAAGCCCGGAAGCCGCATCGCACGCAGGTAAATGGTAGATTCTACGGTTCGGCATGCACACTCGGTACGTGCTCCTCCGCCGTATTTTCCGTGTCTTTTTTTCTTCAGGTAGAACATTCGGTCATGTGTATGCGCATAAGTTAGCGCGAACGTTTTCACGCGAGTTCCTGAGCGAACTTATTGGCGCGGTTACCTGAAAATTTCATGCTGTCGCGACGGGTCGAGCGAGCGAGCGTTTGCGTTGAAAGAGGAGTGCTTCATGTGATACAATACGTAATGTATCAACGTTCTAGTAATTTAGTAATAGCAGTAATTAAGAAAATACAGTCCACTGCACAGGTCGTGAATTTCAAACGAAAAGAGCAATAGCGTATCAAAGCGGAGACAATGGAAATAGCAGGAACAGTGATGAACACATTAATGTTATATAAGAAATTTAGTGATAATATCAATGCTCTAGTAATTTAGCAATAGCGGTATACTAATGAAAAAAAATGAATTCCGTTGCATTGGTCGTGAATTTCAAACGAAAAGAGCGATGGCCGCATTAAAGCAGAGACAATGGAAATAGCGGAAGCAGTGATGAACATATCAATGTCC